>NC_084925.1:40467000-40776000 GCF_958298935.1 Phragmites australis | reverse complement strand
ACACTTAAAATACTTAGTAATTGTCTCCAACACTCTATCGCCATACTTAGTTAGCTAGTCGGTTGCTGTTTGTGATTGTTTTGGTGTAAGATATCCGGTTCATGTGTTGCATCGGGTCCTAGTTTTAAATGATTATGTTTACTTTCCTTTGTGAATATTATGCCTGTGGCGTATGTATAGATTTTGCTTGTGCAGAAAAACGATAGTTACAGAAAAAACTCTATTGAAATTTCAAATAATTGTCAGCCTTGATAGGTCTGGTTGGTAGCGATCCGGGTTGTAGGAACCCGGGGTGTTAAAAGAGGCGCCGCGCATCTACTGCTCCAGAGAAGGGCAGTGGCGTTTCTTCAGGGCCGGTCCATCGCATTGCTATGATGCCATCTACCGCGAATGCTGTAGCAAATTAGCACAAGAAGAATTCTCTGCTCTAAGGCACCTCTATAGCATACTCGATAATGTTGAGAAGCTGACGCCAGACCAAGTGACGATCGAGCACTTCACAACTGTATCCCATGTCGTATTAGGTCCTGATGTTTCGTGTGGTGATTGTAGCTTAGTCCAGTTGTAGGTTCAAGGGTGTGTTTCGTAACTCTGTCGTCTGGATAATAGTTCTGAACTTCTAATATGTTGGTGAGAGTCGTTGTCATGATAGTTCACTCCTGCAGTTACCTTGCCATTTTGGATGTTGACATTTATGACGATTGCCTCCCCAATTATATGCTAGCAAGATACTAGTGGTCATTTTGTAAAAAATAAAAAACAATGCAGATGTGTAGCATCATCTGACCTATTCTTAATTTGGATCTCAAAATGATAGACGATATTCACTCAGTATTTTATCATATATGTCAAATAATAAGCATACGAATTAATTTCCCATTTGAACCTAGGGCGCTTGCTCGTTCACCATTTTGATATCTATGTTGGGGACATGTGACGGCTATTCAAGCGGTGCGTAGAAGGAGGTGTTTGTAGCACCGTTGCATATAATTTGTTCCCCATCTTTTTCATGTTTCAAATGTGTATATATGCTTTTATTTTAGTGGTCAGCTGTAAATGGCTGATTGCTTACACATTCTAGACGAAATCTCTTTGAGAGTAGTGTGGCTTTTAGTACTACTGCCTACTAAATTGCTGGTTTTGCGAGAGGCCACAAAAAGAAAAAGGACAAATTGAGCCCCTTTTTACCATTTTGGTTGTTAATGTTGTGTGGCACGCACAAATTCTTCAGCTGACGCAGGATGTGTTCGTGATGGTTTATCAGGTTGGACGTATTATGATATCTATATAATTCTGAGAGTGTATGATATCATGTTGTCCTTGCTTTGTCCAGCTTAATTAGATGCAATCATTCATGTGTAAATTCCTCATTTTCTGAATGCTAGCTTCTACATGTGTTGTGTTTTAACGTCCATAATACCTATATGAGGCTATGATTGGTCATATAGTCGCGCTTGTTTTGCAACAATAGTTGCTTTATCTAATATAAGTTGTTATATTCCATCACCACCATCTTGATCAGCGAGAGTATTTCTAGAATTTTGAGCTTCTCTTTTATCTTTTTTTTTAAATACTAGTAGAACTTGTAGACACACGCACACAATCACATCATCACACATGCATTTATACAACGTCTACTTAAGATTGGATATACAAATTTGAAGATTGATGAAGTCATTATATAACTCTCAGTGTCAACATGTATGCCATATTTCTTGGTATGGTATTGAGGTAGTTGTATATGTTGCGCGACTAGTTTTCGGCAAATGGAGTCCCATCGGCCAGTTACGGGCTCATGGCATCTGGACACATGCGAGAACCTAATCAAGTAATCCAACACTCACAACTACGGCTGACATAGGGTGCAAGTCATCTCGTTCCGTCTATATATGGAAGTTCAACTCATCACAGGTCGTTTCGCGCCAGATGCATCACCACTCACCAGCCCTGCAGGCCATGGCTCTCGGCGCTGCTCTCCGGGGAAGGATCACACCGCTGCAGGAGGATCGTCTCTTCGCGACGAGGCGGCTCCAGAAGGAGCTCGACATGCTCGATCTGGACCGATACGGCGCCGGAGTGGTGCATCCCCGGCGCGGACGCAACGGACCTCTTCCACTGGCAGGCCATCATCGTCGGCCCCGAAGGAAGCCCCTACGACAGGGGAGTGTTCGTCGTCGGCATCAAGTTCCCGCGCGACTACCCCTTCAAAGCTCCCAATGTAACCTTCAAAACCAAGGTAACTACTAGTACTGATCGATCAATTAGCCTTCTCTCTGCAATGCAAACTGAAGCCATCTGTTCTTTCTCACTCAGTACCTAGCTGAACTGCCAAAATTATTCTTGTCGGTTTTGGGTTGACACGCATGCATGTCCTGCTGCTCTGCACCTACAATTGCATGCAGGTGTACCATCCGAACATCGGAACGTTGATCGGGGAACTGACTGGTTTGTCTGGACTTCCTGACTGACAAGCACTGGTGGACGCCTGCGTGGAGCGTAGGCCAGATTCTCATGGTCATAGTCTCACTTTTGTACTGTACAAGCCTGTCATGGATGGCATCGCCATCAACCCGGGGGCCGCGCACCTCTACAAGAGGAAGAGACTCAGATATGAGGAGATCGCGAGGAAGAAGACCCGGGAGCACGCGTCCGGGTCCCCAGACGAGCCTTCAGAGAAGAAGCGTCGTCCGTCACCGTCATCCTGAGAAGGGTAGCGTTTCTTCAGATCGGCCCCTCCTTGCCTGCTGAAGTTAAGGGTGCGCCTACAGAAGTGTTTTGTGAGAAAACCAAAATTCTGAGATATATGATGGATGCATGGTGAGTTTGTCATATCATCTTAAGATTATCCTATGGTCGCTTATGATTATGTAATTTAATGCCATATTTCCAAGCTATTATGCGTTGTTTGGATGGTTTAATTTGGATAGTGATGTTTGCATGGTACCACAGTATTTCTGATTATGAAGAAGACAGAAAAAAAAAACTTTTGCTTGCTAAACTAAAGGTTGTCAGCGCATGCAGAATCTTATTTCTTCTGCGATTGCGCATATGGTGTTCTTGCTAGTAAAAGATCGCTTGGTTTTGATCATATCCCACTAGCACGTTTTGGTGTTTTACTTCTCGATCTCAAAGACGTTTTGTTGTGCACTCTCTACACATCATGGACAAACCTTTCAGCATGCAGTTATCATCGACGTCGCTTCGAGCTTTGAACAATTTCCAACTTTGGAAGGACGGAAACGTTCCCAAAAAAGCTTTGATATATCCAACGAATGCCACGATTAGAGGCCATTCAGGTTACACGTTTCGGAAATTTCTACTTTAGCACTCCTATTTTTTAGGTGTGCTTTCTAACTTAAGAGAAGGATTGAGCACAGCAGTTGCTTACAAGATAGATATGCAAAATAAGTAGACATTCACATAGTGACTTCCTGACAGTGACTCCTATAACCTCCGTTAGGAAAAGATAGACGTAAACGGAAAAGGCAAATACAAAACACCAAAGAAAGAATATATAGTTCTCTCACTCGCGCGTGCGCCGCGGGTCACGCGTCCGTGCATCCTGCGTCCAAACGAGAGATTTGGATATTTGTCACTCTTAGTATGGAGTGACAGCCAATTTATCATCTAAATTCAGTTACATAGACCGGCGAAATACATTCATAGAACGTCTACAGTTTACTTAATTGTCGATGCCATGATGCAAATCAGGAGGACTGTGCTCTGAAGTCCTCGACACTTATCGACAATTGTACATCAGGACATCGATAAGGTCCCGTACGCTGGCCGTAGCCAGCTCCGGGGCGAAACGAATCCGACTGTTCCCAGGAGGCCAGGACCAGCGAGCCCCACAACGAAATATGGAGACCGCCCAATCCTGCGCGAGGTTCAATGAACTCCGGCTTCTCTCAGCGCATCTGGGTGGACTTCAATTCGACTCCTTTCGTCACAGCTAAGCCGACTCCCCCGAGTCCTGTCGTCGGCCCCAGCACGGGACCAACGGAGTGCCGAACTACCGATAAGACTCGCAGCGTATCATCCATCAATCACACCCAAAAAATCATGAACTCATTATGAGTGCGCGGTGCGGTGCGGTCTGTCACGAATCCCACGGAGCCTGCCCGATGACGCGGGGTTTATTAGGATTGATATTTATGTTGGAATGCTAACTAAAAAAATATATAGTATATAAAAAAATCAACAGATGTATTAGAGAGATGGACAGTCGAGATAAGTGTGCAATAAGTTGTGAGTGGTATTTACCGACAACACAGGTTGGCGCCCACCTCCCTGCATCAAAAACACCCCTCGCACGGCGTTGTGCCGACTGCCAAGAAATGCCGTGCGCGCCCGTAGAATCGGCGACCGCGCGCGCTGTCCAGGAACGCACGCCCAGTCGCCCGTCCGCGCGGGACGCCGTTCTCGGCCGCCCTACGAGCGCGCGGCTATGCCCGAGCCTCCGCACCGCGCGCGGCCTCGATCGGCCCCCGCACCAGCGCACCAGCCCGGCCCTGCGCGGTGTTGCACGGGCAACTGAATATGCTCGGACGTAAAAGAATGCGTCATTCAATATCTTTTCGGTTCATAACGGAAAAGCAGTACTTACGCTGTCTCGCTTTTCTTCCGTGCTGCAATTATTGAAGACTGCAACATTCGAACAGCTAAAGTTTCTCTCTTTATTCTCCTCGTAATAAGCAGTAGTTGCACTTTGCTAACCACTTGTTCGGCCCATGTCCGATCATATATCGTGCAAAAGTACAGAAGAATTTTTACTATATTTCTGGAGTTACGAAAATAATCTTGTATTCAGTGCTAAGAAAGGTAACTAAAGTCACCACAAACCATTTTCATTTCGTTAATACACTATATAAATAAATATCTGTTGCTCAAATAAGTACATATGCATACATCATATATTGCGGTTACAATATTTTCACTGTATAAAAGGGAGGAACCCTTGGAAGTTCTAAGGAGCAAACTCTGAAACACGCGCGCACACACACAGCCCTTAATTTAATTTACCTACACTGCACGAAGTAAATATTTTTTTACCAGTACTTGCCAAATTAAGAATTACATGAGCAGCTGCATGCTATATCCTGGCTATGTGAATTGTAATCTTCTTTAGAGTGTCATGCATTTTTCACTTTCACATAATTGGCCTGAACAATATAAATAGCTAGCTTTACTCCTATGTGTTTTGGGTGTATTTTTGTGTCACAACGAGGTAATAATACGTGCACACACCGAGCTAGGTGCTTGAGCAACACTTTTTAATCAGCTCCGTTGTATATTTCTTACATGTCATCCACATGCATCTACTGTACGGAGCTTGCATGGTCAAAATGAAGAGTTTAGATTTCAGAAAGCGAATGCGTTGCCCGTTTAGTTACCCAAGTCCGCGCATGCGTGTAGCTTCTCAGCGGCAGCCGCCGGCTGCGAACCCGATCTTGCTGTTCTTGACGTCGTAGACGACGCTGAACGTCTGCTGCTGCGTGTTCCCGATGATGGCCGCGCTCCTGGCGGGCGCGAAAGCCAGGCACGTCGTGGCGCTGTCCACGTCCACGAGCAGGTTCCGCGCCGCCAACTTCAACACCGCGCCGCCGGCGAAGGCCATGTTGACCGCTGGCACGCGCAGCTGCGAGGCCTGGCCCTGGAAACACGTGTCGAGGATGGAGAACGACGACGCGCGCCGCGCTCCCTTCATGGCCCCAGCCACCGCCTTGCTCAGCGCAGAGTACACGCCCGTGGGCAGGCGCGTGATCACCGTGCCAGAGTCGATGATCGTCGGCAAGCTTGAGTAAGCAGACGATGACACGGACAGCGACTTCCCGGCGACCGTTATCCCGGTCAGCTTGATGAAGTAGAGCGAGTCGTCGAGCGAGCTGGACACCATGGGTGTGTACGAGTACTGCCCCGGGTTGTACGAGCCGATGGACAAGTACCCGGAGGACGAGGACGTTGGGAGGCAGTAAGAGAACGAGTAACCCAAGCTCGGCGCGAGCTGGTAGAGCAGTGACAGCTTGTTACGCGCCAGGCCGATGAGCCCGGCCGAGCGACCGAAGAGCCCCTCGTTGTCTTGCCCGCAGCCGTAGTAGAAGTTGGGCATGCTGCTCGAGCCGAACGACACGGTGTCCTTGCTCAGATACCTGCGCGTAGCACGCCATGGAGATATAGCATTGCACATGCATCTATGTTAGTGACAATCTAGGAAAATCGTGTAGTTCTTTTTAGAAAATAGAAACTTCTTCTACCCTCTGCACCATTAAAAAATTGTGTACGTTCGAGTGAATTAATTTCTCAAATTATAAATACTTATCGTTTTAACTAAGATTCGGTTAAAATTTTAAAACTTTAATTGTCAATAACTTTTAAAATATTTAATTTTAAAATATAAAAATCACATATATAGATTCATCTTAAAAAATACTTTTACAATATTATATTTTTATTAGATATTATAACTATATTTTAATAAAAAATTATTGTCAAAATTAAACATCAAAGATCATAAAAAATAAAAAAACAACAAGTATTTATGATTGGAGAGGTAATTAAGATTACTGCGTACCCGACGGAGAAGGAGCTGTCGCCGTAGCTGGCCTGGTAGATGCAGACGTTGGAGGAGGAGCAGGCGGCGGGGTTGAGCGTGGCGGAGGTCAGGTCGCTGCACTGCGATGAGGAACACGGCACGGAGGCGTAGGACCTCGACGCCTTGGGGTTGAACACCGGCCCCGCCTGGCGGTGGCAGGACACGACGCAGGGGGAGCACTGGAGCCAGGTGAGCGAGGAGCCCGTGTCCACGACCATGGCGTACGACTTGGCCGGCGTGCCGAGGCCCATGCGGGTGACGTAGTTGCCCACGCCCAACGACGTGCCCGGGTTGAGCGGCACGGACGCCAAGGACTCGTCAGCGGCGGCCGCGCGGTTCTCATCGAGCGAGGTGGGCCGAGCGGACGGCTTCTTGGCGAGGCGCGCGGCGAGCGACGCGATGCGCGCGTCGTCGTGGGTGAGCACGGCGGAGAAGGGGAGGTCGGCCAGCAGCGGCGCCGGCGAGCAGGGGCTCTGCGGGTGGTGCAGCTCGAGGTGGAGCCCGGTGCTGTTCAGGTGCTGGAAATCTGCAGTTCAGCAAGTAGTAGTTTGTTCACCTCCGTCAGTTCGTGCAGACTTACTGCGACCGCGACAAAAGTTGCAACATTTTTTTTGCTGCTGCATGCATGCCAAGAAAGGCATCCCTTCCTCCAGTGCATCATCGTCGCCAAGACACTGAACACGCACTAAGCCTACCGCACCAGTTGCTGTCGCATAGTTTTTAGTACTCTCGTAATTAGACACTGGTGCATATAATTTTCTAATGTTACTGTGAACTTGGACTAATAGAGTTTTAGATTGTCTCGGAACATGCAGAGCAGCCATCAGATTTGGAACTGGCATGACCAGGCCTGAGATCAGATTAATTATTAGTCCAAGGAGTTTTGGATGACAGACGATACATGATAAAAAAAAAATCATGCAATACTACGTTATTTTACAGGTGGGACTTGTGACTTGTGAGTGGCAATCACATGACGTGGTACACCCATACAGTGTATATATGTATCATGTAGCGTGTACGTACAACTTGATGACCAGCACCCAAATATTGAAGGCAAACACCAATCAGCCCCTAAAGGCTATCACGAGAATGGCTTACAGTGTAGACGGGCGGACCAGGAGAAACCAAGACGTGTTACAGGTGGTTGGCAGCAAGTCTATTATTGACTTGAAGTTGTAGACAGTACGGCCCGTACTTGATGAGTAACAAGACATTCAATCTTGTGCTAGTTAATTTCCACACGTATAGCTTCGAGACAAATTGGGCAATCACGTGATATTACTTCATCGGTTAAGTTTGAGCACATGTTCGATCCATGGAGCGCGTAATATTAGCCCTAGAACACTTGATCATCAAGAGCACTCAAGATTAAGTTTTTACTATCTCGTTTAAGCTAGGGGTGCTTTCACTAACGAACATGCAACACGAGAGAGAGAGAGAGAGAGAGAGAGAGAGAGAGAGAGAGAGAGAGAGAGAGAGAGAGAGTCAAAAAAGAAATGAAGAGGATGCGTTTAGTTGGTAGTTAACACGACACTAATAATGGATCCTAGTTGAAAAGGAAAAAAACATTATGGATAATTGGAGTGGTTGCCAGTTTGTCACAACTCACAAGGACCATCCGTCTGAACACGTCTTCAGTGACTTTTGTGCATAAGTACAAACCATGCACTTGTAATATGCACCTTATTTTTCTGTGGAAAAGACATAACCCCCCTCCCCCCCCCCCCCCCCAAAAAAAGATATTTTTCCCAAAAGAAGAAGAAAGAAAACTGTACTACGCTGGATGATTGGAGAACCCATTACTTCAATTTCCAAAAGGAAGCTGGACCACTGCAACCCAGGGATGGTTCATTGGCTACACACATCTAGCCGAATCACGGAACCACATTTCTGGTAGACATGAACATGATGCCGTGTGGGTACATGCGCACGGGCTCATGGGGAAGAAAGGAGAAATTGAAGGAGGCATCTCCTTCATGGCGATCGAATGCATGGCATCTGCATCTCGATCGGCATTGAAAGCTATGCGTGTCCGGCCGTCTCTGGCGCAGCATGCATCCGCTGGCCATTTCGACGGCCATTCTTTGCCGACATGATAGATCATAGATACGGATGGTGGTTGGCTGTGGGAAACGATTGGTTGGTTGGTTTCACGGGAGGAGAAGCACAGTTCATCTGAACTTCGTATTTTGGAGTACGTCACTGAATGGCCAATGGGCCATCGATTCGATTGGGACCGTGTGATAGATGGCTTCCAAAAAGGCCTTAAATTAGAGCTAGCTTTGATCTTATCAGACTCATTTAAAAATGGCAATTGCCAAATAAACAGATGGATTCTAAGAAGCGATTTATTCGGCTGAATAGAAAGTATATATGTATGCATGCTTGCAGAGGAAAAGTATCTAGTGCAAACACCAGCCAGGCTATCTTCACGAAGCTAAGCAACAATTGGCCATCAGAAAATACATACCTAGCTACGCTTTCGTGCTGGTGGTGATGGAATGAAACCATGAAAAAGTATGAGTAATCTACCGAGCATACGTGTACCTAACGTGCTTTTGTACTGTTGCCGATATTTTAATTTTCCTGGTGGCGAAAAGAGTTAACACAGTAGGCGGCTTGAAAAGATTCGATCTGGTTTGTCCTTTGGCTCCCACCCTAGCTGTCAACTTTCAGACAGTTAGGCACTTACGCTTGTCATGGACATGGCAACGAGTTCAGCCTCTGCTTGGAAATGTTTTTACACAAAAAAGTTGAGCTCGAGCCATGATATTTGTCATCGTAATTTCAGGTCCATCACCTCAATATTACTGGTAAACATCTGGAAACTATAAATCTAATGCCGCCTATACTTTTTCTTCGAAAGGGCAAAAAAGAAGAAGTGCTGTCTAAGTTCAGTACTGATGTATGCTATAACGTTTATAAGTACGTCTGAATTACATGCAGGAACCAGAGCTAACTAATGGCAACAGAACATGAAAGAATCAGCAAAAAAAAAAAAAAAAACGAAGGCTGAGCAGTACCCTTTACTTCTGACGAGCAAGCATCGGTGATATCTCTGATAGGAGTGCCCACTGCAAAGAGCAGCGAGAGAGCAAGAAGAGGAAGAAGCAACGCCATCTTATCTGAAAGCTTCCTCTCCTCCTTGCGGTGGCTGTGGCCTGTGGCTCTATAACAATAGAAGCCCGGCCACCTCATGGCCCTTTTATAGAGATTCTGAGCGCCATTTCTGGTTGGGAATTCCATCGTAGCTTTCACTTTCAGCAGTTGAAATGGTCTGTTTTAAATTTTAATCCATTTCCAACCACCTGACTACTGCAGTACTGCTACAATTGCTTATTTCTGCTAAGGCCGTACCAGGATCAGGCATCAGACCTTTTAACTTCTTTTCAGGAAAAAAAAAACTTTTTTCTGTTTGGAAGCTTCTGATGTCGATGGCTTGTAGTGGTATTGTTCACCTCAAAATTAGGAGTGTTCTGATGTATGTAGCGAGATGGTAAGCAAGAGCTACTTTTCTGCAACCCAGAAGCCAAGTTAGGTGCACAATTATGAAGCCGGCTTCTGCTAACCAGGCCCAATTAAGCACCGTTAAGCGCACCTGTCTAGCTAAATAGAACTCCCATCACTGATAAATGGCGTCTAGCATCGGTCGTACAAGTTTTGACAAATCGTAGACTGCGGTGGTTACCAAATGCTCTTGGTGGATCGGTGTTGTATTCGAACTCTTTCTCCTCGCCGAACTGAATGAGCAGAGCTCCTAACATATGTTAAAAAAAAAAAGTGGCTGGAGCGAGCATCAAAGTAGTTCCCACTAGCACAGGCCTCTAGATAACAACTTGTTTAAAGCTGGTAAAAATTTAAAATTAGATAACATACATGAGCATATTTGCTGAAATAGACAATATATTATCGTATTTATAATTTTAGCATTCGTATTCGGCATATCATTTACTAAAAATAGAATTTCGGTACACTGTACGCCGAAAAACCGTAGAACCAGTCATATTCGGTACACCGTGTGCCAAATACGAAACTATAGCATATATTCAACACACGGATGTAGCCCATATTCAGCACACCATGTGCTGAATATGGGCTACAGTGCCGTATTCGACACACGGTGTGCTGAATATGTCATTTGTCTGCCGTGCTATCGCGATGTGAGTTGATGTGATCACACGGCAGGCAAAAGCTATATTCTGCATACCGGTATTCGGCACACTGTGTGCTGAATATGGGCTACAGTGCCGTATTCGACATACGGTGTACCGAATATGGGTTTTTTGACGTACGGTATACCGAAAATCTATTTTCGATAAATAATGCGCCGAATACGTATGCTAAATTTGTAAATACGACAATATGTTATCTATTTTGATAAATACACTCATATATTTTTTCTAATTTTTTTTTTTTTTGCCGTTTAGAGCTAGGTACCACTATCTCGTAGTCTCACTCTCAGTTCAGAAACACAGAAAAAGTACAAGAAAGGGACCTACTTGCTAATCGACATATGTAACGGCATCATATGATCATGTCACACCATACCATATTATCATGTTCCTGCAGCACTGAGAATTGCATACAGTTCAGTTACTGGAGAAGAAAAGAGAATCTAGCTAGCATCTGATTAGCCGGTGAATCTTTCCATCAGGGCAGCTCTAATGGTTGCCCTCAGAAGCTTCAGCCTGACGCCTCTGATGGGGCAACACCGCAACACACTGCTGCATGGAAATGATAGGGTAATGATCCGAAGCAGGCAGGCACGCACCAACCGGCCGGCGACACGAACACCAGCAATGGAAGTGGCCATCTCACCAACCGCGTGAGCTGTTCCGCCCTCATGGATCGATCGGCCGTGCGCGTGCGGCCGTGCACCGAAAAATCATTCACGCCCGCCCATCAAAGGTTGCCAGGACACGGCCGGCTGAGAAGAAAAGGGTGACGTCCACGGACACGAAGGAGAGGTAGGCGGAGTGTATTAGGTAGCGCAACACTGCGTCTGGTGCGGCGAGGCAACCCGTGAAGTTTATCAGCGAGGCAAAAAAGCTCTTGCCACAAACGGTTAGTGAATACCCGGTCCCTATCCGAGATGATACCAGGCGGCGACCCGTGAAGTTTATAGATGTGGTTCAGATATACCTGAGCAATTTGGAGCGCCGTATACAGATGAGAAAGGGGAATTAAGTGACCATACTTCGTGAATTTATCAATGGCCACCAAGGTGGCACCGAATTGTTGCGGTTTGGGTAGCCTTTCGATGAAATCAATATTGATCATGCTCCAGGCTTGAGGTGGCATGGGTAACGGTTCCAGAAGACCAGACAGCTTGACATGTTCCACTTTAGCTTGCCGACAAACCTCACACGATTGAACATACTGCCGGAAATCTTCTTTTAGCTTAGGCCAAGCAAACAATGATTTCACCTGGTGATAAATGGCATGGAAACCAGAGTGTCCACCGATGGCACTGGCATGTAGTGCTTGTAGAATACGACGTTGGGCCAATGTGTTAGTGCCCACCCATACACGGCCTTTGAAACGAATGACCCCATTCTGAAAAGAGAACCCTTGTTCATTGGAGTCGAAAAGGCTTAATTCAGTGAAAAGTAGCTGACAATGGGGGTCATCGACATAGCTTTCAGTCAGACGCTCAAGCCAGGAAGGAGAACTAGATGAGATAGCCAACACTAGAGAGTGCTCAGGATGGCGAGATAAGGCATCAACAGCATTATTGGTACAACCCTTCTTGAACTGAATTTTGAAGTTCAAGTCCATCAGTTTCAAAATAGCCTTCTGCTGGAGACGAGTGGAAGCACGCTGCTCAGTGAGAAACAATAGGCTGCGATGATCAGCCCAAATAAAAAACTCCCCATATTACAGGTATGGGCGCCATTTCTCCACCGCCATGAAAATGGCCATACATTCCTTTTTGTATGTAGACAGTGCTTTGTTCTTGTCACGTAAAGCTTAGCTGAGAAAAGAGATGGGGTGCCCCTCCTGCATGAGCACGGCGCCAATGCCCAAGTCGCTAGCGTCAGTCTCGACCACAAAGGTCTTAGAGAAATTGAGAATAGCCTTTTTCCATGGGCAAACCGTGCTCCCGGGCGCCAAAGAGCTCTGGAAGATGAAGGCCCCGCTGAGGTGCAAGTTCTTCTTCTGCCTTGTGCTCTTCGGTCGATGTTGGACTAATGACCGCTTGCAGCGACATAATCTGAGAAACGGTGGCCCCTGCTCGCTCTGCCTCCAGGCGCCCGAGACAATACAACACTTAATCCTCGGGTGCGTCTTTAGCAGAGAAGTGTGGCTCCACCTTCTTCATTCTGTTAATCTGCAACGCTTCACTCCGCAAGCGGAGATGGAGCTGGCTGATTGGTGGTTACCGACTCGCAAACGAGTGCCAAAGGTCTCCAGGCAAGGTTTCGACGCCCTATTCCTCCTTAGTATTTGGTGCATCTAGAAGGAGAGGAATCGGCGGGCTTTCAACCGCGCATGTCTGCTGCCCGGAGAGCTTTGTAATCTGGTTCGAGACGAAGGTCGCTGCTGGATTCAGGCTGGAAATAGGCCTCTAGCGCAGCTGCTCGGGCTCTAGTGTCGTGTTTTTCTTTGGTCAGTGCGTCACTGGCCGTGTTGTCGGTTTTAGTTTGTTACTGTGTTGTCGGACGACGCTACCGGCCGCCCTTTATTTCCTTCAGTGTAATCTGTACTTCTGCTTTCCTCTTAATGAAACAACGCACCAAGGCGTGTTCTCGAAAAAAAAGAATAGCCTGAATGGGTGCTTGCACCAGAGATTGTTTCAGAAGTTAAAAGGTGTCCTCAGTAGCACGTGTCCATTGAAAGGGTGTACCTTTTTGAGCAAAAGGGTCAGCGGCCAACTGATCAATACATAATGTTTGATGAAGCGCCTGTAATAGCCGATGAGGCCAAGAAAGCTGCAGAGGTGCTTAACTGAAGAAGGGCGAGACCAATTAGCCACAATAGCAATCTTTGAAGGCTCGGTGGCAACTCCAGATGCACAAATGCAGTGACCCAAGTATTCAATAGAGGTCTATGCAAACACACACTTCAAAGGTTTGATCAGAAAACGATGCTCCCAAAGGATGGAAAACACTTGCCTGAGATGGTCGAGATGCTCGCTCAGAGACTTGCTATATACTTAGGATATCGTCCATAAAAACCAGCACACAACGATGCAACAGCTCTGCAAATGTATGGTGCATGATACTCTGAAAAGTAGCCGGCACGTTGGTGAAACCAAAGGGCATAACCAAGAACTCATACAACTCATTGTGTGTGCGGAAAGCTATTTTGAATTCATCTCCAATCGCAACGCGAATCTGATGAAACCCAGTGCCAAAATCCAATTTGATAGCTAAGGTGGTAAGAGAGTTGCGTGCGAGACCCTGGACATGAGTTCGAGTCCCATAAAATACAAAGACCGAAATATGTTTGAAAATAATGTGGATTGTGCATATGCGATGGGCCTTGTATTAGAGTGGCTCTCGGGTGATTTTTTTTTAACCTTTTCATGTAAAAAAATGTGAAACACGTTTATCAGTCATAAGTGATACATCACTGTTACAACTCGTCACTTATATTTAGTTATAGATAATGGGTAGAGACGATCCGTCACATATGATATTCATTGGTGTAGCATCTAGGCCCCTAGGTAAGTGGTAAGTGTTTCGGTGATTAATGACAACCATATTACTGTGACTAACAATTTGTTTTGAAGGGAATCAAAAATTCAGTATACAATGACATTTGGTTAATCTTGGTCCCTAAAGTGCTTATATGGACAATCAAAGGACATATGCTTTAAGACTAAGGATCTTCTAGTTCTAAGTGTCACAAAGGAGATGGAGGATACTTAGAGTAGTATAGGTCTCCTTTTCTTTTTGTCTTTTGACCGTACTATAAAGGGGGGCTAAAAGTAGTAGCTTGACTTAGTGAGTCTAGACGTAGATGATGCACACTTATTAAATTCTAGCACTAGGTAGAGCATACAAGTCCATGGTGAAGCTGTCAAGGAATTAGAGCTCAAAGAGAGTTGAATTGGACAAGCTCACAAAACATTTATTCACCGGATTATCCTCTGATGGATGTCTAATACTCACCGGATAAACACTAATTGAGGCATCCGAATTATATGAAAAATTTCAGAAGTGTTATACCGGAATATCCGGTGATGAAAGTCCGGTGACCACCGGAGCTTTTCCAGCAGAGAAAATTTTCGGAGAAAAATAATTTTGTACCCACCGGATTATCCGGTGAATGCATAATATGAACACCGGACTATTTCTTGCAGAGAGCATTGCTTCGGGCCACAGTGGAAAATTACGTTCACAGGATTATCCGGTGTTGACTGTTGTTCACCGGAGTTTATCACCGGACAAATGTTGCCGTGCAACGGCTAGTGACAGCTGGCTCTGGGTTTGAACCCACCGGACTATCCGGTGATCTTAAGGATATAGCCAGCGGATTATCCGGTGATTACAGTAAAATGAGAGTGGTTAACCAACGGCTAATTTTTGATCTCTAGGCTATAAATACCCACTCAGTTGGTTTCAACAGTCGCTCTTGCGACCCTGTAGCAGCTCATACACTTGGTGTGTCATTTAGAGGCAAGAGAGGGAGCACTTGTGTCCATTTTAAGTTCTTAGTTGAGGATTAAGGGCTTCTTTGAGTGCTTGGAGAGTAACAAGTGTGCATCTAGCTGTTGTCTAGGCTTGGTCTTTGTCAAGTGAAGCTTGAGGCTTGTTACTCTTGGTGGTTGGCAACACCTAGACGGTCTTGGTGATCGGAGGATTTCTCGGTGAGCTCTTGGAGCAATTGTGGGAGCCCCGGAAAAAGAGGATGTACTTGGTTTGATACCCGCCAATCCGGAGATGGAGAAGGGATAATCAAGAGGGAGCACTTGAGCCTTGGTGACTCAAGGGGGAGCGACATCCTTGGTGGATGCTCCAACGAGGACTAGGGGGAAGTGCCAACTTCTCGAAACCTCGGGAAAAAAATCGGTGTTGTCTTCTCCAACTCTTTACTTTCTTGCATCTTATTTTGAGCTTTGTTATTATTGCAAGTTCTTCTTAGGAATTGTCTTTCTTAGTTAATTCTTGCGTGGTTAGCTATCTTGTGCTAGTTAAAATTCCTTACTTGCGTTTCTTATAAGTTTTATTTGGTCAAGCAGTAGTTAATTAAAAAAAATTAATATCCCAATTCACCCCCCTCTTGGGCTATTCGATCCTTTCAATTGGTAACAGATCAAGTTATGATTTATCATCTATGATCATATTGGTAATGAATCTGTAACTATCACCTACGACGACTCATCAGTGATACGTTCAGAATGATAAGCGTGAAACTCATCACCCATAAAGATTAGCACCTGCCATCCATATTCTTTTTTCACATAGTAAATCCGGTGCATACATGATGTGCTTGTCCAGCGTTTGCTGCATCATGAGCTCAAAACCTTGAAACTGCTTCACCAATCCCTCGATCGATGTCGCCATCTGGGCTTCGAGCTTGGTCGGCTTCGTCAATGGTGCCAGGTCGGAGACGACAGCGGAGAGGCGGAGGGAGGCTTTGATACCACTTGTGACGTTCCCGACGGTGCAGTTCACCGTCGAGATCGGTTACGCATCCACGAATCAAACTGGAACCAGAAGAGGTGAGGGAGAGACGTGAGGAGGAAGAAGATGGTGCTCAAAAGCGTCTGTGTCATTGCCTGCCTGTCTCCAGAACAGCACGAGTCGTTTTAATCTTGCCCGCGCTCACGCATTCATTACAAGCCGAATCCGGGGCTAGCCTTTAGAGGATTAGCTACTGTTCGGCGACAAAATATCACAACTGTTTCATTCATTTCTTGGTTAACAGAAAAAAAAAAACAGAGCTACAAAGGACTGAGAGTGAGAGGGCATCAGCTTCTGCGGCAACTTCTCTGACGGAGGAGGCATTCGGTGCCCGGCGAAGCTAGCACACCTCCTGAAAAGCTCGTCATATCCATCTCAAGGGGTCGACGGCAAATGCTCAAATAATCACACAGTGCGTACACAGACGTATCTCTCTCAGATATGCGCACGTCGCACGTCGCACTCGCTCGCATATATGCCCGCGCCACTGTAGAGGAATCCCCGGTGCAAAACAAAGCCAGCGAACACCCAACTCGAGCAAGGCGAAAGCTCAGCGCACGCACAATTTCCACAGAAACAGCAGCCCGTTTTCCACTGTGAGAGCAAGAGAAACACTGTGGCAGGAATTAATAGATTATCGGGTTCGGCCGTGCGATCGATGCGAGGAATAAATAATAAATAATTATATTAGTTTAATAAAAATATGGTATATTTTTAGAACAAGTATCTATCGTACACGTGTCTTTAACTCGGTGCGGTAGGTTTCATAACCGCCACGAGTTAGATAAGGCATGATAGCTTATCGTGTTCTACACGGAAACTATCATCATATTAGGAAAAAGTCTAATAGATATTTAGAAATAATATAATCTAAAAATGTTACACTGTAATTTGTCTTATTGATCTGACTATATAAGAAGGGGAGAGGGCATGTCTAAATGGAGTTGAAGTGAGACAATCAAACTCCAAGCCAGAAGCCGGATAGGCAGTACAGAGCAGATCTAGTTGGATAGGAGCAGAAACAACTCATTAAGATCCACAACAAAATCATATCATGATTAGATTCATCCGATAAGATTTTAGAATTTAGAACCCAAAGAGAACTCACCGAGATCCTTATGATTAGATTTTAGACATATTCTCATTGTAATTATCATTTAAGATTAATTAAGACAAAATAAGATATGAGACTATTATTTTAAGGGAGCCCTACATCTGTATAAAATATCGAGTTTTTCTCTTCAAAACATATAATTAATGACCATGTATTGTACTTTAAATAATTATTTATATAATCGACTTTACCACCATGGTGCATCCCCACTGCAACATTACCTCTACGTCTTTTGTCTTCAAGGATGATAAATACTGGCGCAAACAAAGTCCATCGCGTTTCCGCGTTGCATCCGCAAGATGCGAAGGAGAACGTCAGATAGTTACACAGGGCTCGTACTCACGCGTGAGAAGTCAAGCGCATAACAGGAAATGGGCCAAGAAAGCAACTTTAATATACGTTCTAGTTCGCATTGGTCACTGATCCGTCAAGAGGGGCAGGAGAGGCTGCGAATAGAGAGATTGATCATTGTTTGGTTGTGCACTACTTGTCCAATGTTACTATCCATGGTTGACCCATTGACCCTTTTTTTCTAAGGCCCTTTTTTTCTAAGGCTAATTAGCTGTTCTTTTGAAAGGTTGGGGTCTTGGTCTTTAACTTGTTCTTTTGAAAGGCCGGGCCGGAGACCGGAGAACGTACTGCATTATATTGATTCTACGACGGCGAGGGACATGACGTGTTGCCGAACCGGTCGGGACTTTCCGCGAAATGCGACCTCACAAATACCTAACCATAACGGGACACAGAAAACAAAGGAAATGTAGTTTACTAATGGCTACTCTCTCCGGTCAACTCTCACAAATACCTAACCACACAAGGTTCGATTGAACTTTTAAAATTTGACTATTGATAATTTCTATAATATTTAATTTAAAAACATGAAAATTATATGTGTATATTTGTCTTTCAAACACTTTCATAATTTATAAATTTATTAGAGTTTATAAATATATTATAGTAGAAAATAATAATCAAAGGTCACATCATGTCTAAAATAAGTATTTTTAACTAAAAAAGTATTATAATTTCACTCTAGCGGATGGGCCCGAGTCTGCTACCCAAACATATATGTTCTCACTTCAAAGCCCGATTGAAACACAAAAATTATTAGAATCAAAACATGATTAATAGGAGTGAAAAAATAAAAGTGGATGGACCTCATGTGAACAACGCCGCAACGCAAGGGGACAGAATGAGAACGGTGGAATTGTTAGTTTACTGGGCGGTCATTATAATTTCACACTATCACTACTAAAAAATTATTTTTAGGGACGGGTTATAACCAATTTTTACAGCCGTTTAGTGCAACCGTTTGCGATCGAAGGCCTGTAGAAATGAATGATTTTCACAGGCGCAAAAGTGACCGCCTGTGTAAATCTATTACCACAGTCGATTCCTGTGAAAATAGGTTTTCACATACGGTTCCTTAAACGGACCGCCTGCGATAATCGATCCCTCAATCGATATTTTTTGAATCGAAAAAAAGCAAAAAAAAAAAATTGACCGACCAGGAACCCCACGTGATCGCAAGTCGCAAGTCACAAGTTTTTTCGCGTGAAATACGCGCGTTACGTGATTTTTGGCACTCGAACTTGAAACCTGTCGGGTCGCGCGAACCCTCCCAACCATCACACCAGAAAACGACTACTGAACATATAAGTATATGTAATTCTTTTGATATCTGCAATCCGAAATTTTAAATAACTATTTGGGTATCTAAATGACTTCAAATAAAAAACTTTTCAACTACAAAGTTGTAGATCTCGTCGAGGGCTATAATTTTCATATAAATTTTATCCTCATCCGACTTCGCATGAAAAAGTTATGACAACTTCTTAAAAATTCATAACATTTTCATACAAAGTCGGATGAGGATAAAGTTTATATGAAAATTGTAGCCCTCGACGAGATCTACAACTTTGTAGTTGAAAAGTTTTTCATTTCAAGTCATTTTGATGCCCAAATAATTATTTAAAACTTCAAACGATTATTTGAATATCTAAATGACTTCAAATAAAAAAAATGTCAACTACAAAGTTGTAGATCTCATCGAGAACTACAATTTTTATATAGATTTTTTTCTCATCCAACTTCATATACAAAAGTTATGAATTTTTTAATAGATGATCATTTCCACAGACGATTCCTTATGTGAACCGCCTGTGAAAATGACCATTTTTACAGACGGTTTCTTATATGAACCGTCTATGATAATTTTATCACAGGCGGTTCATATAAGAAAACGTCTGTGAAAATATATTTTCACAGGCGGTTCGTAACCGCAGGAGTCTTTCGTCAATTGGTCAGACGTTTTTTTTGAACAAATCGTCTGTAAAAAATTACCTAAATATCTCGAAAAATAGTTTTTTAAGTAGTGTATCGGATGGACTCCATTGTTTATGCATTCCTGTTCTCTTTTTTTGGAAACAGTTATGCATTCATTCCTGTTCTCACTGAACCCGTTAACAGCACCAAATTTTCACAAAAAAAGAAAGAAAACAATATATTTTTCGCAGAAATCTAGTGGAATTCATGCGCTCCAAACAAGGTGTAAGCTGTTGAGCGCTCCGAAGTCCGAACAAGACTTCAGCTGGTTGGGTAAAAGAGCAAGACAGACATTATTGCCCAATCCAACATATCGAGGAACGTCCAATCTTATCGCGAAGGATTCAAAACCGGCGCTTTTGTGCGCCGATCAAGGCGGAAACATTCGTTAGGAGAGGACCGCACGTCTTGACCGATTCGATCGTCCCCATGTATGCACGCCACCGTTACCTAGTCTACCACGAGACCCCATCCAAGAAGCCTAGTTGCGTACGTGCCGGGCACCCCGGCCCCGTGCATGTCACTCCTCTATATAAGCAGGTTGGCATTCTGGAGCTGCAACTCACTACATCTCAGCTGCTGCAACATTGCCTGGGAAGCAAGTACCAGCCAGTCATGGCCTCTGTTTCGAAGCTTCTGCTTCTCTTGTGCAGCTATCACACTCTCACTGCTCATGCAGGTGATGATCGCAGCTACAAGGTTCTTGCCACCGGTTCTCTGAAGACTGACGCCGTCTGCACCGACCCCAAAGGTGCGGCACTCTCCCTGCACGCGCGTACAGTTTCACTTGGTTGTTCTGTGCACGGTTGTAGTAATCCTTCCCATGATTTTATTGTTTCAGCTACTCCGTCCTCCGGTGGCGCCACGGTGCCGTTGCACCACCGTTACGGTCCGTGCTCGCCGGTGCTTTCCAAGAAGATGCCAACCTTGGAGGAGATTCTCCGCCGTGACCAGCTCCGAGCTAGCTACATCCTACGGAAGTTCTCCGGTGCCACGGGCCGCGCCGGTGACGTCCAGCAATCGGATGCCACCGTGCCGACCACCCTGGGCACCTCCCTGAACACGTTGGAGTACGTGATCACCGTCGGCATAGGCTCGCCGGCCGTGACCCAAACATTGCTCATAGACACCGGCAGCGACGTGTCATGGGTGCAGTGCAGACCGTGCTCGCAGTGCCACTCCCAGGCGGACCCCCGCTTCGATCCCAAAGCGTCGAGCACGTACTCCCCGTTCTCTTGCAGCTCGGGAACCTGCGCGCAGCTCGGCCAGGAGGGCAACGGCTGCGTGAGCTCCAAGTGCCAGTACATTGTCAATTACGGCGACGGATCGAGCACGACAGGGACGTACAGCTCCGACACGCTCGCCCTGGGCTCCAACGCCGTCAAGAGCTTCCAGTTCGGGTGCAGCAACGCCGAGTCGGGCTTCAACGACCAAGCCGACGGGCTCATGGGGCTCGGCGGCGGCGCGCAGTCGCTCGTGTCGCAGACGGCGGGGACGTTCGGCAAGGCCTTCTCGTACTGCCTCCCGTCGACTCCAGGCTCCTCAGGGTTCCTCACGCTCGGCGCTGGAAGTTCGGGCTTCGTGAAGACGCCGATGCTCAGGAGCAGCCGGAACCCGACGTTCTACGGCGTGCTCCTTAAGGCCATCAGGGTGGGCGGGAAGCAGCTCAACGTGCCGCCCTCGGTCTTCTCCGCCGGGTCGCTCATGGACTCCGGCACGGTCATCACGCGGCTTCCGGCGACGGCGTACTCGGCGCTGTCGTCGGCGTTCAAGGCCAGGATGAAGCAGTACCCGCCGGCGCAGCCCAGCGGCATCCTCGACACGTGCTTCGACTTCAGCGGCCATAGCAGCGTCAGCATACCGACCGTCGCGCTGGTGTTCTCCGGGGACGCGGTCGTCGACCTCGACCCCCACGGAATCATCTTGGACAACTGCCTTGCCTTCGCGGGCAACAGCGACGACGGCTCCCTCTGCATCATCGGCAACGTGCAACAGCGGACGCTCGAAGTGCTGTACGACGTCGGCCAGGGCGCCGTGGGGTTCCGGGCTGGGGCTTGCTGATCGGCGCGCGTAAGGACATTGTCCCTACCACACTGCGGGGAGGTAGCACGATAGGCTTCTCTCGCGTGGTTGTCTACTTGTTTGTGGTTGCGAAATAAGGGAGGGGTTGGAAAATAAGGTATATTTAAGTTTATTTTAATTTATAAATAATTTATGAGTAAAAACTGATAAAATGATATGATTATATCATCAGAGCATAATCTAGACATGTGTACGAAAATACAACATATGACTAGATCTACTATATTCAAAATTAAAAATCGCAGTAAATAAAGTACAAGTAACATATTTTTTACGTATTGGTCATGTGTTGTGAAGGTTGCTGAAGATACTGGTTGCACTGTGTTAACGACGCGATCGATCCTACTGATGACGCTATGAGTTTGTTGACGATGACAGCGGGCAGCGCCCAAGCAACTAGGAAGAGGAGCCGTAGTGAAGAACTTAAACAGTCGCGCGAAGTATTTCCCCAAAACCTTACTCGCTCTCTCTCGGTATAAGATCTCAAGAGCGAGGGTTTTAGAGACCTGCTCTTCCATTCACCGGTGCACGCTGACGCCGGGATAGAATAGACTACAGCGGCAACACAATCGAGAGAGAAAGAGGCAAAACCCTAATTCTTACATAGACTCATGTAATTGAGAGCGTTCCTAATTTTAGGGCTACTCTTAATTAACAGTCTATATTGTATGTGTACCCAATGAGGTGGGGTCATTGCATATATATATGGAGAAAACCCTCACATCTACCTCCATTAGCAATATGGTACTAATAGAGTGTGGGTCTCAATATATGTCACATCTCCATAATATGAGTCTTTGAGATTTATTAGGAATTATTACGTGGGTTGACCATAATAATTGTAACAATCCTCCACTAGATCTCAAAGTCCCATAGAGAATTATCAGTTTCCCGCTGTTGTTTGATATACCAATGTTTCAGTAGAGACTGTTAAGTTAAACATCCACCTAGAACATCAAGATACACTTATTTACAACTTGAACAATGGATTATGCCTTGAATTGTAAGTTTTGTGCAAACAAGATTTACTTAAAGTCATAACTGATACTTGGCTGTCAGTATGCTACCCCGCGGGTAGAGATATAAGTCCTACTCTATGGTCTTTTCATGAGTTTACTAGAAATCACCCAAATCACACCGGTTGTGCCAAATCTAGCCGCAGCACATACAGACAGTTGACGCTGCGCTTGACCTTGGCAAGGAGGCATCGCTGAGGATCACAAATGCGAAGGATGCCATCGTCAATGAGGACCTGGCACTTGTTCTCATTGAGCTGACCCAAGCTTATGATGTCGCTGCGTAGCTGCGGTATGAAGTAGACGCCGGTCAAGGCTCGATGCTCGCCGCCGTGACCCATGAACACCACGGTACCGCAGCCAAGGATGTTGACGACGGAGCCATCTCCAAACTTGACGTTGCCGGTGATGCTCGTGTCCAACTCGATGAAGATGTCATGGCGCCTCGTCATGTGGTTGCTGGCGCCTAAGTCCAGGTACCACGCCTCGTTGTGATGGTCACCGATATTCCCGAGCAAGTCCTTTTATGCGTGGCTCTTCGAGGGAGACAGTGTGACCGGTGATCGGTGTAGGCTTGACAATGGTACATGATTGCAGCATGAGGAGTGTGAGTTCATTGTCGTCCTCCTTGGTTAGATGTGCCTTGTTGACGCGCTTCGGCTGCCTGCAATCTTTAGCACAGTGCCCGATCTTACCGCAGTTTTGGCATTTGTCCCACGTCTATTCGCGTGCACCTTCCTTGTCATCCGCCTTCTTGATAGGTTTCTTGCCACGCCGTCGGTCACCTGGCTTGCCCTTCTAGCCGCCGGATGAGCCTTCACCATCTTGGCGTAGCTTGAGCCTCACGAGCCACTCCTCCTCCATGAGCAGCAGCTTGCCACTGGTGTCCATGGCGGGAGCAGAGCCGAGGCTATCTTCTACCGCCTTGAGCCACCCAGTGACCTCCTCCATGGTCAGTTCACCCAGATCGAGCAACGTCTCAATGGACATAGCGATCTGGCTGAACTTTGGTGTCACCACCCGCAACAGCTTCTCCACAACCTTCTGCTCGTTAATGGGGTCGCCGAGGGTGCTCAAGTGGTTGATGAGGCCAGTCAGGGGCATGGCGAAATCCTCAACTGCTTCGCCGTCCCGGAACGCAATGTCCTCGAACTCCCTGCGGAGTTGTTGCACCTTGGACTTGCACACGTGATCGAGCCCGACACGTACTGTCTTCACCGTGTCCCAGGTAGGGGTGGAAATGGATGGCAGGAAATCCGAATTATCCGATTCCGTATCCGTTAAAATAAGAATATGGATATCCATATCCGTATTCGTTTCTGAAATGGATACTAAAATGGATATATCCGAATTCGTTTTCGAGATTCGGATTCAAATGTGGATATCCGAATTCGAGGTATATCCGATTCGTATCCGTATCCGCCAAACAGGGAACCAAATTTTGCTAAAGTTTTAGAAATTTCAGATATGAACGAAATTCCAACCCAATCAAATTGGAACAATTTCAGTCAAATTTCATCAAATTTCAGTTAAATTTGATCAAAAATTTAAATTTCCAACATGAATTTTGAACAAAATTTGTAAAATTCCGGCCCAATCAAAGTAGAACAAATTTCATTCGAATTTTATCAAATTTCAGTCAAATTTTTTCAAAAATTTAAATTTCCAACCTAAATTTCGAAGATCGAGTAGATATCCGAATGCGGATTCGTATTCGAACTATCCGATTCGTATTCGTATTCGAAGATATCCGGATCCGTATTCGTATTCAAATTAAAATGTGGTAAATCGTACTATCCGAATTCGATTCCATACGTATCCGATCCGTTTCCATCCCTAGTCCCAGGCTTCCTTGGTGGTGGGCTTCACGACGAGCGTCGATAGCATCTCGACTGGTACAGCGCGCAGAATAGCCTCCAGCGCCATACGGTCATGTTGGAACTCGGTGTTGCTCATGTCGACGGCGTCCCACAGGCCGCGTGCTTGGAGCATTACCTACATCATGAGAGCCCAGTCGCCGTAGTTGGTTCATGTCAGCATCGGGTAGTTCGCCGCTCCGCCGATCTCCTTCACCGTCTGGTGCACCACCATCTCCCGGTTGCTGTCATCACGGTACTGGGGTCGAAGCAGGGGAGGTGACGAAGAATGAGTACCTCTCCGCCGCAGAGGCGTTCACGATGCTTCACTGCGCGCTGGAGTTGACATGGCCAGGACCCTGAATGCGAGCTCTAGTACCAAATGTTGGTTGCGCCGATATTCCGGCGGGCAGCAAAACATTGACGCCGGACAATCCGGTGGTCTGAACGAGTGGGCGAGCGGACGCACACTGTGTTTGGAAGCAAAATACACAAATATACGCGAATGCACAGTGAGTATTTGGTGCCGCAAGAATATTGCAACATCTTTTGTTTGATTGTTGAATTTAAAGGGAAAATAGAACAACCGAAACTCCAATTTTTCCTCACCATGATCCATGCGCGTCGCACCATCCCACGACACAGAGCGTGGCGAGCAAGCCGCGGAGCATGCCCACGACTCGGCTTGACGTGCACAAGCACGCCCCAGCCTCTACTCCTATCCGCACGGCTCGCACAAAGGACCACGAGCACATGCAGTCTCCTAAACTAAACAAAACGACTTATGCACGAGTTTAACTAACAGCGGCACATGGCTTGCACTGCACCCACGATAGGTCACTGACGGTGTCCACCTCTAGCGCCTGTGTCACGCCTAGCATGCCGAGGCTCACGATCACCACATAGTTCAGAGTGCCGATGTCGTACCCCCAGTTCGCCGGCACCGTCACAACCACCTTGGATCCCCACATCTGCTGCGCGCCGGCACCCGACATTCTCCTCAATATGTACTTAGCACGCTGCTGATTCGCACGCAGCGTGTAAGAGACCGACGAGGGCGCCAGCGAGGACGTCCGCAAGGGGGCGCACGGCCCGTGCCGGTGTGTCAACCGCAGCACGGCCGATGTGCCATTCCGCCCCATCGCAACTGAAACCTCAACGAATTCGAGCCAAACAAATCAACTCCTGAAATTCTAAGCTCCCACAATAGCCGCACGCCAAGAAACACTGAAACAACTGATCAGCTTGCCAATGCTCGCGAGGCATTTAACTTTTTGCCATTTTTATAGGATGAGTGGTAATAAATTTACCATCCCGACCTGCATTCAGTGATTTAGATGGTTCCATATGTCAGTGAGAGATTGAATTGATACACGATAAATGTGATAAATAGTTAAGGGCGTTGCATGTTGAGCCCGGAATGAAACTGCAGTTGAGACGATGATGTAGCCCGGTGCCTCCGTGGCGCCACGACAGTAGGGCAAGAGACCGAGGGTGCCAGCGCACAGGAGTGACAAGAGGAGTGTGCGGCGCACCATGGCGGCGCTCATAGTGCGTAGGTTCGGCGCGGACATGGCCAAAAGAAGGTGCTTAAATAAGGAGAACTAATCGGCGCGCCGTCCTCGGCGGTGCAAAGCGCGTGAGACATGGGCAGGGGCGAACCCAACATGGGTGGAATTCTTCGTCCTTGTGGCGGGATGGACGACTAGGCGGACTTGTTGGCCGACTTGTTGCCGGTGTCTAGTGTGTTTCCCCCTTCTCCGCCACCGGAATGACCCGCTGTTGGGCACGATGTGACGCGGAACCCAATGGTTTGTTCTTCTTTCGGTACCTCCCAAACACGAGGACGGTAAAATAAGGTTGGTTTCTGTTTGGTACAAATACACGTATCGATATTTGAAGACACACTTTTCGCACATCAGCAGGATGTCAGCGAATACGGTTCAGGCTTCGGAAATTCGACGCCGACACGTCTGGGACAGCTTGCATAATCGATCCCACATGTACACAACTGATCGATTCATCCAAATTGATTCGATCAGTTGTATGCGCCTGTCCTTGCAAGTTTCAGTATGACCTTTTTGGGTACATGCCCAACCAAAGCTGTAAAGAGACTCAAAGCTGTGGCACACGATTCGTCTACACGGGGACCTTGTTCCCAGACGGAGACCTTTATCTACGGCTCTTTCCCGAGCGGTTTTGGGATATCTAGCTTGCCAGGGGCCAGGGCCATGACCGCGACAAGATTGATGTGCAATCGCCTTGCGCCCCCTCCTGTGCTCTCCCTGATCGCCCAGCTCCGCTTCTCGTTTGCCTGCCGCCGTCGTGAGCACCCGGCGGCCTGATGCCGGCGTGTCGCGATGGCTGACATCCGCGTTGCCATCCAGTTGCAGTGTAGAGTGTGCATGCATGTGGGTGGTGGTGCCGGGCCAAACATAGGTGACGTGGTTGAGCATGGTTTGGTGCTGGTCTTTTCGTGCTACGCGGCCTTGGTTGAAATGTCTCGTTCGCTGGTATAGAAGACTGGTAGTGGAGCGGGCACTAGGCGATCACCCAGGTTTTGTGCAGACTATTGATTGGATGGAGTGTCACGAGTCCAACAACGTACTCGTAGAAGTCGTTTTTTCGTACTAAACCAGTAAATTAACCTTTTCTTTTTGAAGAAATTATTTGCGTGTCCCAATACCAGGCCATCTCTAAGTAGTCCTAATGCCAGGCCTACCATAGCCCACATAGGTTACGAGCACAGTCTTTTGTAGAATGACTATGGTGCAATTCATTTCATATGTACCAAAATGTACATTTAAGCATGACATGGGTTCTGTATTTTTTTTCTTCAGCCATATCATACAAGTCTTTCAAGATGCGCAGAACCACAATCCCAGACACAGAGTTACAGCAGGCAAAGAAGCTAAGAACGATCGACTCATCGTCTGACGCATCCACCCTATGTCACAATCATGTGAACAAAGGTCTCATGCTCACCAATGCCTCTCGTCCCATGGCCCCCTCCCGGCGCCCCATCTCCATTCCGCAGATCTTCCTGCCGCCAGGACGCCGGGCGTGCACTACCGCCCTCGCTCCTGCTTCCGGTCGTGACCCCGTCGTGGCCATCGGCGCCACGTTTTCCACTCTCTCGTGCTGGTCAGACCACTTGGCCTGCACGTACCGCGCCCGCCTCCATGGCGGCACGTGCATGACCGAGCCTCGGATGGACTCTGCTGCCGCAGCGACGTGCTTGAAAGCGTCCGGGCTCGCCACGAGCACAGGTGGGAGGGAGAGGAGAATGTCAGATTGAGCTATTCTATAACCAACCATTGAATATTCTATGACCAGCTATAGAAGCTTATTGGGATCTTAGTCATAACATAGAGAATATTGCTCACATCACTACATAAAAAATAGATAAAGAAGATATAAAATTAGTGACAGATCATAATATAATTCGTCACTATTATTATCAATGATGGACCATTCTAGGTATTTTCTTTTGTTTTTCTTATGCAGCATCAATAATTTCATTGGTGATCGTCACTGTTACGACCGGTCACCAATGACTTATGGATGAAGGAGGAAAGACTGAAAGTCCAAATAAGAATATAAATGTGACAAATAAGCATTTAATTGTAACAAAATATGAAGGTATTTGAGACAATAATAGTCAACAAGTTGTTAAATGCAAGTTCATGAAATGTAAGGATTTATTCACATATAAGTATAATCAAGAACATAATAAAAGAAAAGGAGAAAAAAATATGATGGGAGAGATACATTATTAGATCATTTGGTGACTTTAGGTAATCGCTCATGAAAACTTTCTGAGAAAAAGAATACATATTGCAATACAGCGGGAGTATTTAACAACTCCAAAGTGAATAGTTTAACTTCAATAGAATCATCACAAGACTTTCTAGAGGAAATAGCCAATCAATTTGTTCTATAGTCACTAATGACCAATTCAAATTTATTATTTTTATTATTATTATTTTTATTTTTCTCTTATTTTTTCTCACCTCAGTAGTATGAGAATATGAACTATTGTATATTTCTGCTCAAGTTTAATATAAAGGGTGGCGGCTATGGATACAAACGCGTATCCGAAAATGATGCAAAAACTTTAGAGGACGAGAGCTCAATCTTCTAAACTAAATTTGGCCTCAAAATTTTTTACCGAACCAATAAATTAAGTAAGGTTATTAGTGACGGGTCATGGTTCTGACCCATCACTAATCAGTCATAGGTGACGAATCATGGTTATAAACCGTCACCTATGACCTTCGGTAAAGAAGATTAAAAGAATAAAATCTCTGATGTCTATCACAACTACGTGATAGGTAAAGTGGTAAGTGAGCTACGCGTGTGAGGAGAGGTTGCGAGTTTGAGGCTCATAGAACGCAGATTGAAAAGTAGTTTAAAAATAGTATGTTTTGTAGGGCATATGCGATGGGCCCCTGCATTGGTATGGCTCGGGTGAATTTTTTTGACTTTTTTTATGTCTAAAAAACACGAAAATGCTCATTAGTCATAAGTGATGGATCACTGTTACAACCTATCACTTATGTTCAGTCATTAGTGATAGATCATAGTTACGATCCGTCACTTATGACCTTATAAGTAACAGGTCGTAATCCGTCACTAATGACAACTTATCAGTAACGCATTCGGGGTGTGTGACCCATCACTAATGCCAGTTATTATCCATCACTGAAGCCATTTTTTTCACGTAGTGCACATTAGACTAGAAATAAGTGTTCCTTCATGTAACATCAGTTAGGTGAGAACATTTATAGCTATACTTTAACCATCACAATCATCATTACGTTCGTACCCTTATCCCCATGAATATTGCCCCTTAATCCTGGGAATAACTTCAGAATATTCCTGGTTATTACAGTAAAAGGCAAAGCTAGAGCTTAATCCACCCTGTGCACCACTCATCATACACTTAATGAGCCATGCACTTGCGAGAGCAAAAGACTAGTGCCTGGTTCACACACTTAAGTAGAGAGGATGAGATATCAACCTATAGCTAGCAAAAAAAATTATTAGTGCACCAGATAACTCCATTGGATTTCGCCTCTGATTAAAATCCATGTATATTTGCAAAACCCTAACCTAGCCATGCCTGACAAGAACACATGTCAGGCCTCCCTTTGGGTCTAACGCTGACTTTTTTCTGGTCGTCTTCCTGTCATCCCCTTTTTGACTCATATGCTCCTCTCGGGACCGTCATCCGTTCTCTTGCCGATGGTCTTTTTGTCACATCCTATCCTTCGTCGTGTTCTCTCTGGCCTTATCCCTACAGAGCACAGTGAAAACATCTTTATCATGATATTAGCATTGCTACCTCGTATTTAGAGTTGGCTAACGTGACCGAAGTCAATGAAGGAAGCTGACGTGCTACCATTCCCCCAACAAAATTTATTCTATAGCTACATATGTTTATCATCACAGAAGTACATATTTATGATACCTGGATCATGGGTACTTGTATGAACTCACTTCAATATCACTATCAAGATTCCTTGCCCTTAATGGAAACTTGGGTGAAGAGTAATGAATCAGCCTAGGCATCCATATTGGACCGCGATATCCCGCATGCAACCCATCATCTTCCTCACATCCGACATCCTCCCCTGATTGCCCCTCCACCGCTGTCCTTGCCCACCGCAATCGCCGTCACCACAGCTGCCCACCGCACTACCCATCCCCTCTCTCCACTTAGTGCATCCCCTCCATCCACTGGTGATAGACAACCATAATTATTGAGATCAGATCGGAGATTAACCAACAAGGTCACTAGTTTACCGGTCGACGGTCCAATCGCAGGTCACTTGTTGAACTGTCGGTTCAATATATATTGATATTATAATGTTATTCTATTATTTTAACTCCAAAAGTTACCATTACTTCTGTTATAGTATTCATTTATACTGAAGCAATAATAATCAACAATCTTCCGGATCCTCAAATCCAGAAATACAAGGTCAAAAAACGATCACAAATTGTACAGATCAAGGCTAGATGAAATGGAAAAGTAAATCTGCTTGTTCCTTCGTAAAGAAAGCAACGAGTGCTTACAGATCGAGTTCCAGTAATTTGAGAGGAAGATCGAGCAATCTAACGAACTCAATGTCTCATATCCAAACCAAAAGAAGGACGAAAAGAATTTGGCAAGAATAACAAGAACACAAGATCCATGAATACACAATTTTTTGGACATAACGGTGCTACACTCCTTGCTGGCTGCTGGATAGCGCAGTGCCGCGATCAAAGGAGAAGTCGCCGTTGTTGCGGAGACCCCTGCTGCGAAACCATTGGCAAGACCTGGCAACCGAGACACCATGGATGGATGGACCCTGCTTGATGACAAAAGCTAAGAAGGCCCGTGGAGGAATGGATGAAGCTCTCGACCATGGCGGTCTTTGAATTGAATCGAGCCGATGTAAGACTCCGGTTCTAGTTTTTAACGGTCCAACCACCGGTCCGGTATGATCCTAATAACTAAGGCTATGTTTGGTTGTCTGGAAGAAGCTAAGCCTGGATCGGACTGTCAAATACGAGGTCTAGTATAGGTGTTTGGTTATTTGAATCAGATATTGTCTAGAATAAGACTTGACACAGATTCTTAGTAGATTCTTCCTACATGCTGAACCAACTGATAGTGCAAAATCGGCCGCGGCTGGTCAGGACGGACTCGTCCGAATAAACAGTACCCGAGTGTCCGCTGTGAACAGTACTCACCAAAATCCGCACCTCGTGCGTCTTCTTCTGTTGCTTAAAAATTCTAAAACTTTTTTACGCGTTCCATAATTATTTACAATCCATTTTAATTAGATTAAAAAAACTGTGTGAAATTTAAATTAAAATTCTTCAAAAATGCTACTTTTATAACTATCATAAATTTCCAAAAATCTAAAAAAATCACTAATATTCTTCTTATGTGATAGAATAATTTCTAAAATTATTTACATCCCTAGGTTATATGATAAAAATTGAGTTTATTTGTAAATACTTCATTTATATATTTTTTATTATCCTATACAGTTCATCCAGAATCAAACCATTCAGTCAACCAAACAGAATCTTGTAACAAGTTATCTCATTCTATATAAATAACCAAACATATTCTCATAACATATTATACATCCAAGCACACAACCTGTCTATAACACCTCATTTAGGACCACTACATCTAATACCATTTCATCCCATTTAATTTCGTTAAACCAACCAAACTTACCTTAACGTGCAGCCCGCCATCCACCCCTTGTCACCTCTTACTCGTCCTCCTCTACCCCGCTGCCATGACGCCCCGCCGTGCCACCCGCGGCTGGCGTCCGCCGGCATGCCACCCCACCCACAAATGGGCTGGCCTCCATGCCGATTTCGATGTCAAAGGGAGAGAGCATAGGCTCCAGAACCCTAGCCTTCTCTGACGACTAACTTCTTCAGCGCCGGTTGTGGGGCGCGGTAAGCCCAGGGCACGACCAATCACGCTTTAGAGTTTCCCATCCATGTTTCGATGCTCTAATGATGGTCCCGGATTGACTCCATATTAGTCGATGATGCGTCCAGATACATAGTACATCATGCATGTTTGTAGCCGAAGAACTATACTACTAGGAGTCCACGTCCACTTTGACAAAGCACAATTTGTGCCGCTGTTTATTTAGCCAATGCATCACTTCATCGGTTGCAAAAACATAACAAATTCCAGTATGGGTTACGAGCAGCGCATCAATACGGCACACTAAAATGGAGGACGAAGAATAAAAGTAAAACAAGTTCAAGCAGCCCAGTCATACAAGGAAGGAACCGAAATATGAGCCACCAACCAGTGTTTCCAGCATCAATTGCCAGGCCTACGGCCATATTCGTTCTACAGCACAAGGTCAGTTGCCAGAACCATTTCTCAATTGTACAAAATGCAAAATACCTCGCTGAAATCTAAACCAGTTGCCAGAACCATTTCGGTACACCTGGCATTAGGTTACTTCCCCGACATGGAGATTCAACAGTGCCAAGTGAAATCATCTTAAGAGCTGTCCATCAGGTTATCAGTCGAAGTTGGGTTGACGCTGCCATTGTTATTGTTTTCTTGAGGGTTGACTCCTACTGTCCTCTCAGCTCCAAAAGTGAAATTAGCAGGAACATTATTTGGGCTGACTCGCTCGAATATGGATGGCAGAGTCATTTGGTTGCACGTAGGTGCTTGGATGTCACCTGCTGGTTTTGGGAAACCAAATCCAAGAGAAGCAAATGATTCAGTGGGAACCAACGATTGAACACTGGATCCAAAAAGCTTCTGCTCGTACTCTAGAAGCTCATGCTGAGAAGCTGCACAAAATAAACAGATTACTGTAAGCTTATAATAATACATTTGGATTGTTCATGAATTCACAATATTATTTGAAAATCCAATCACAAATCTTTGAGATTTAAATGTTAAGTAGGTGCTAAACAAGGTACAGTTGACTAACTCATGATCTTTTTTTCACTAAGAAGAATGATAATAACTTTGAACTAATTCCCCAAAAATTAATTCTCACAGTGACCCCCCTCATCATAAGTTCATAACACTATCTTAACAAGGGAAGAAAAAAGATCGCTGGATTTATGCTGTATGTGCCAAAATTAAGTAAACAAGAGGAATCAGGGTAATGAAATAACGAACATAACAAGTTCTCATTAAACTAAAACACACACACACAGACATACATACATACATACATATATATATATATATATATATATATATATATATATATATATATATATAGGAAAACTAGTATGTACTCCTGAGTGTATGTACTCCCACCTCTCATATACCACTTTTACACGTGTGTTATACTTCTTTATCACTTTAAATATACTCCTACTTTACATACTCCTAGGAGTATAGAATAGGTGTCCTATATATATATATATATATATATATATATATATATATTTCACGTAATAAATTTATCAATAGTTGATTGGCAAGGAGCGGATTCAAATGCAGAGAGATGATATCTTTGATTACTCAACAAACATTAAAGGGTATGGAGCTAACCATCTGCAAGTTGAACCTGCGGTCGCCGATCTTTCACCCACTGGAAAGACTGAGCAAGTCTCCATCCTCTAGACTTCATCAAGAAGGCTGCAACAATAGCTGCTGACCTAACAAATGTGTTCCAAAGAAGTATTCATCAATCAATCATAACAATGCTGACAGAATCAATGCTCATGAAAATTTCTCCACAAGTACCTGTTTTTTCCAGTCATGCAATGAACAAGAACACGTGATTTATCTCTTTCACATTGTTCTGGAATTGCAGAGAAGGAAACCATAGTATCATATTAGATTATTAGTGATAATAAAGAGGTCTAATAGCTCAGTACTGGGGGAGCAAATAAATACAATCCCCTCCGTTTTCCAGAAGACCAGAAAGTACTCTTCATTTGTTAAAATTTCAGAAAGAAGCACTAAGGGAAAGGATGATGTGCAATATACAAACAAAAAATAATCTGGAACAAGACAATACATATGCTCAGTCCATTCTTAACAAAGACAGAAATCAAGTTGAATGGAAGCATGGCTTCAAAAATCAAGTTGAAACAATTATGGAAATAACATATTACTAGACAGGGCAGTCAGAAAATGGAATATGTTAGGATGAAATGCAGAGAGTATATCTACTTGAGTTCATCAGGTAACAACGTGTTTTCACAGGGGCAACACAAAGAGGAAACAAATTAGTCGATGACTCGCTGTACACTTAATTCCACATCAAAATGCTGAAAGAGTGACACAGACAATACCTAGAAACTGGTTTGCCTCATCAAAATCCAAAGGCCTGTCATGTTGAAGATTGTGATACGTGAATGAATTCTTGTATAGATTTTGGCAAGCAGGCACAGTCTGTGAAGCAATGAACATAGTGATTAATCTTCAATTTTCATACTGAAGCATGCTCTAAACAGTCGAGGGCAACAACTGATTTTAACAGTTTATGGCAGGAATATATTAAATGCCGGCAGTCAAGATACATAACAGACTACAGATTCACAAGAAATTAACCATATTGAGAAACTAGCCAGAAAGAATCGTTGATGAACACATGCTGCACAGCATCCATATGACAGAACATAACTAGAATACTGAACCCAAACAGGCAGAACACGCATTCATTTACTATGAAGATTAGATGTCAAATTCACCTAGCTTTGTAAACAAATTTATGGAACAGAAGGAATCATACTTATCACTGTGTAATGAAAATTCACACTAATTCAATTAGCAACCTTCCATAAAACGGGTTTTTAGTATTTTATCTCCATAAGCATGATTATCTCAAGTGAAATATCATGTCAATCCATAACATGTTCTGTTAATTTCATATACCGGACGAACACTTTAAATGCCAGGTACGTCTGTCAATTGAGAAGCCAAACATGAGTAATTATCACCATGGGTTACTCCTCGTTCCTTATTGTTTCACAACTACCCATTACCCCAATTATCACGAGTGAATCGATTTCCTTCTATTCACTCCAATCAAGCTTCACAACCGTCAATTGCCAGATGCTCCTGTTTGAGTTTGATATCGAGTTCAAATAAATACTATATGTTAATGGTCCTCCCATGTTCTGAATATTTCTGCATTTTGCCACAATTTTTCTATGCATTCAATTATACCACCACTTACTTCACAAAATATAAACATTCCCCTTTGTTTGCTATAAGCTAAACCTACCTAAATAACCTTTCAAGTAAAAACAATACAAGCAGATAACCTGTGCTCAATAGACAGTGAATGGTAATGAATAACCAAACCCTCCAACTTCTTTGTTTCTTTTTTTTTTTTTTTGACGGGGAACCATTCTCCAACTTCACCACGCGGAATCAATAAACACAAACTAGGAATCAAACGGGGATCATCCAAAAAGGGTCCCATTACGTACGTTGAGGATGTGGGAGATGCTGAGCGTCTTGAGGACCTCGGAGCGGGAGGCGTTGTCGTAGCTCCCGAGGAAGAGGAAGTCCTTGAGCACCTCGGTAGGGAAGGCGGACTCGTGCCTCGCCGGGACACCCTCCCCCTCCGACGCCTTCCACCGGTGGCCGCACACCCCGCAAACTTCCCCCTCCTCGTACTTGTGGTAGTGCCCGCAGATCCCGCACGGGTTCTCCCTCTCCCGCTTCCTCATCTGGTCCCCTCCCCTCTCTCTCCTTCCGCCGCCGCCCTGCTCAATCCCGGCGAGCCATAGGAGGCGGTGGGATCGTGTGGGTGCCCGACCTTGGAGCTGCTACGTTTGGATCTGATCGACAGGGCAGGTATGGGAACGGCTGATCCTCTTGCGCACAGACAGTTTATCTCGGCTCTCAATCCCTCTCATCTCATATTTATTTATCAAATAATTCTATCTTATGTCGTTTGATTTTTTTATCTATTATCTTCAACACAAATATCAATATAAATGAATGGCCTTAAACATGTCTACATACATTAATGATTTTTTTTGTTCATATAGGATGTGTTGGATGGATGGACTAGGAATGGCAATCCTCGTGGGTTCCGGTATCGGCGTGTACCATGCTTGATCGAGCAAGGTATGGTATGTGATTTTGCCCAGGGACACAAATGGTCGCGTAGCTGCTAAGAAGTAAGTCATGTATGGATTTTGTAATATGCTCACGGGTCTACCGATAACTTACAATATTAGTCCAATTCCATAACAAATAATTGATATTGTGATTTGTGAATATGGTAGTTTATCCTGGGATAAAATATTTATGCGAGCATTAATCCAAACATATCCTTATTAATATTATTATTCTGAGTTATGATTTTTTTTTTGAGAGATCTTTAAAAGAGTTTTTTGGGCTCACAAGGATACCCATAGGTAGCGATTAAAATTTTGCCGAAATTTCAGGAACGAATGAAATATTTAATTTTGGAACTTTTTTTTACTGATATGTGGGACTCAGAGCAGATGACGAAAAATAACCGAAATTTCAATGAATTTTCACGAATTTTGGTATTTTCGCCAATGAATGAAAAAATTGTAAAACGAAATTTATAATCCTGCCCACAGGTTTCAGATACACGGTGGATACAAGCACATGCATGAAATTTCATCTATTAGTCTTCACAAGCGTGGGTCAAGTAACAAAGTGCAAGTGACGAGTGAGGTGCGGATCTACTCTGCCCATACCCAACTTGACCCATTGTTATCCTTTGATGGGATTGTATCATCATTGGATGGAGAGTTATCCCTCATATCATGCTCTTTAGCACAAGTGCATCATTCCATTAAAAATAGAGCACCCAAGCGCATCACAATTCACAACTCCGTGCTAATATTATTCGGACCCCAATAAAATCTCCTCTTCTAGAATCGTTATTCTGACTCCAATAAAATGTCCTCTCTTCTGGAGTCCAACTGGCATGCTTGCTTCACCCGACTAGTCTCTCCCCCTCACTGCCATTGCTCTCACCCACACTCCCCTCGCTGCCACTCCTCTCCCCCCCCCTCCCTACATTGTTGGTCGGTGGCGGTTGTCTCACTAGCCGCGTGGCTTCCGCTCTCGCACAATGACAGTGCTACATCGGGATCATCCTCGGAGGAGGTGATGGGACCAAACAAATTGTGCTCAGGTTGCTGCCAGACAAACATAATGCAAAAATACATCTTTCTCAAAGAATACAAAGTTGCGATCGAGGAGACATTGGGTGACGAGGTAATGGAGCTTTTATCTCGAGAAGCGATGGCGGAGCTCACATCAGATGATGATGAATCAGCGGAGCCGCTGCCAGCTGGTCGTAGAAGTATACCATCTTTGTTCCTGATTGACATCTGCATATGGGCATAGGGTCTCGGGATGCTATCACACATCCGACAATCCTATGCAAAGATAGTTTGTTTAACTCTCATCCCGTAATTTGTTGCATTCCGCGTTACAACCTTTCTAGGTGATTTTGGTGTTTCATTTAAGAAGTGTAAGGTGATCTATTCAATCTGGTTCAATCCTATCAAATTGCCAAATTCTACTAATGTGACACATCATTAAAGTGATTACTAGAATTTATCAATTAGTTAATGACATTTTACACTCTCATGCTAGTAGTTAACAAACAATTCATAAAGAAATTTATCGGTCCATCCTACTAAAAGGGCTACTCACATCACCTTGTTTGTGGTTGAAAACAATGATCCACTCTTCAATTAGTAGTGGATGTAGAGTACCTGCATTTGCAGCATAAGTGTCATTTTACCTCATGGCTTTCTAATTGAAGCTAGCTCACCATTCACGAAATTATTCTGCTATATCATCCAACTCAGTTGTTCATTAGCACTGATTTGAGTGCAATGTTCAAATTTTGTTGTTTGGAATATTTAAATTTTGCTTCTGGAGATATATGTTTATGTGATATTTAATGTGTTTATGGTTATGTTGAGTAGGGCAGGGTGATTGCATCTGGAAATCATCATGGTCATTCAATGTAGATGCAGATTCGGTCAAGAATGAAGAGATATCAGACACAGAGCATGATAAAGGACCAATAGTTATTAGTATATTCTAATGTACTTATGGTTACGTTGTGTACTCATAATGGATTCATGGTAACCCTTGTTTAGGTATTTTCTTGATATTCCAAAAGCTTTTAGGTAAGTTAACAACCTAATACTTAAAGTCCCAATCAAATTTCATTATGTTAATCGGTGCAATTATGTTAGAAAGCAGAGGAGAAAGAGATGTTTATATAAGTGATTGTATCTTGAACATTCACACAAATGCGCTGTCAAGATCTCTACTCATGTACAGATCGTGAGGAACTGCGGTTAGTGCATGCTTAGTTTTTTCATATATTTTAGATAAAGGGAGTTTTATATCATCGAGCAAATAAAAATATCCCAGCTATATGGGAGTTTACTTAGTTTTATATTTTAGATAAATGGAGTTTTTTTTGATATATGAGAAACAAAGTCTTTGTTTAATTTATTAGTAATGCAGTGCACTCCTCTCTTACCATTGTGCCACTGATTGTGAAGGAGCATTTTCATCCAAATCTTACAAGAATGTTTTGTGTGTGGAAAAAAGATAAAAATGTGTGGAAAGAAGATAAAAAAGAACTGTCCTTACCAAGGAGTCATCGGTTTATTTAGCACGGGAGCTTTGCAAGTGGTGCGTAATATACTTGTGTTTATATTATATATTTTATTTACTTGTATTGAAACAATGCCTTTATGTAGCACTCTCAAAGACTACCTTAATGAAAAACCAGTGAATTCAGCTAGTGAGAAGGTCAAGATTTTCAGTGAAATTATTTCTGGAATAAGCTATATGCACACAAAAGGTATCGTTCACCTTGATATCAAGTGCAGAAACATATTCTTTGATGACAACGGGCACGTCAAGCTTGGGGATTTCGGTCAGAGTAAGTACAACAACTAGACAGTTTATTTTCATGCAATTGAGCATTATTTGACTTCTAGTTATTTGTGGCTGGCGTGTCAATTGCTTCTCCTTCGTGCTCCTACGGAGGCGAATTTAATGGGATATTATTTGTATGGTTCACCTGAACTGCTTCAAATGCAGCTTCATGATGAAAAGGTATTTTCACCTTTAGGCACATGCAGAATTCATAGTTTAACTCAGTTTTGGAATTCTAATTTCTGTTTGATATGTATAGTGACGTCTTCAGTCTTGGAATGGTATACGCTACTGCTTATGAGCGCTGCGAAAGGCTTCGAAAAATCAGAAAACTATTCAAATCACGCAAGTGCAAGACTAACCCTGTTATTACATGGGAAAAGTCTGAACTGTCCCAAGGGATGGACTGGAGATGTATCTCTTATGATAATGATGCTGGAGATGCATGTCTCCTGAACATCGTCCGTCCGTCTTGCGCAGAATTACTGGTGTAGTCGAAAGATTTTTGTTTCCCCAGGATTGTATCTGTTCTTGCTTACTTATATGTTATTGTTGCTTCCATTTTTCAGGATATTCTAGCGTGACAAATGAGCCATTGAACTCTAAGGGATTGCAAAAGAAGGTTCAGTTCAAAATACTACGGTTCCCCGAGGATTGTTTCTGTTCTTGCTTGGCTTATATATTATTGTTACTATCATTTTTGCATATGCTTGTACAGATTGAGAATGAAGCCATTGAGTTTCTGGGAGATAGCGACAGAAGGTTCCATCAAGGGACTGTGAAGGAAGAGAATAAATCCATATAAATGATAGTGAACTTAGAAGTGTGAAAAAAGATCCATGTACACTTAGGATTCTGTAGTGAACTTTTTTAAGAGTATGAGTAGGACACACATGCACGCACATCATATTTATAATTTTACGTAGCGTGGACACACGTTTTAACTATTAAACGTATCCATATGTATATATCACTATATAAAAAAAGCTAAAAAATAATTGATCATAATCGTCATAGGCGCAGTCACCTAAATATGTCACTGATGACTAATCATAAGTATGAGTAAGAATCCGTTAACAATGAGGTTATTAGTATTGACCCGTCACTTATTAAGGTCATAGGTAACGAGTCATAACTATGATCCGTCATTTATTACAAGTTATAAGTGACGGGTTATAGATTGACGAACTTTTTTTGCATTTTTTTATATAAAAAGTCAAAAAAAAAATCATCCGAACATCCCAACCTAGCGTCATCATCACTCGCCACGCATCATAGATAATTTTTCACACTGTTTTTATACACTGTGTTCTGACATAATCGAACCTATGACTTAGCCTCACGCGTGTATCCGCCTTACCACATCACTCTCGTGTGACTTTTGAAGGGAGACAGATATTTTATTATTTTAACATTTATTTAGAAGGTTATAAGTGATGGGTCATAAGTGACGGGTCACAGTTATGACATGTCACTTATGTTCATTGTACGATAGACACGTAAACCAGTTAATCTAAAGTATCTTCGGTAAAATAGGCATAACTTTTACACGCGGACTTCGATTTCGATATTTTTTTTTTACTCTACAGACATCTACAGAAAAGGTTACATCCATTTCTTCCCTACTTTGTCAAGTTCGACAAAAAATTTAAGCAAAAAATAACCTAAAAGATTGAGTTCTTGTTCCCACAATTTTCTGCACAGTTTTCAAAACACGCGTTTGCGTCTATAGCTATCATCCCTTACATTAAACTTGAGAAAAAATATACAAAGATCCATATTTTAGTGCTGCTGAAGTGAGAAAAAATAATAGAAAAATATAATAAAAATAAAAAAATTGGTACCGGCTACGGACATATTTTACTAATGAAAATAAATAAAGAAAATAGGAGAAAAATTAGCAAATAGTCTCATCCTCTTTTTTCAGATCACATCTAAAATCAAACTATGATATCGCTCACACCGTATTTGTTTGGTGACACTTCCATGACACATTTATGTCTTTATACTTTGAGCTTATTCTTGACGTTACCTTGTCTATCTTTTATGTATTTATTACGATGCACAAGCATTTAGTAGTTCCGAAAAAATACAAGCTCTCATTTGTACCTCCATATCTTAAACTTATTTTTAATATTATCGTATCTATTTTTATGTTTTTATTATAATGTATAGACACTTAGCTAGTTTATAGAAAATTCGAGCTTTTGACTCGAATTCGGTTGGAAAAGTTCCACCACAATAGCTCAGTTCGCGGATTCTGTAGTGGATTTGTCCACTTTCTCTTCTGACCGCTGCAAAATGCTTGCTCTTTTTCTCCCAGCCCACTAGTTCCTAGACAATACAATGCAATAATTGGGCCAAACACCTGCCCAGCCCACCAATTCCCAGTCAACACTATACAATATTTTGGCCCAAATACCTTCAAAACAGCCCAACCTATATTGTCCCATCACTAACCCAGCAGGTCAGCACCCCCCTTGGGCTGTTTCTGGCTCCGCCGTAGTTTGCGGAGAGTAGAGTGGTAATGGAGACAAATTGGTTTGGTTGTCTTTCTTTTGCAAGCTGCTGGGATGCATCCCACCCCCCATTTTTTGTTCTTTCGGAACACGTGCAAGTTGCAAGTTCCAATAGACATTTGGAGTGGCAGGGCTAACCCCCTACCCCTAGCCAGATCTAGTTCATGGAGCGGCACGCGAAGCATGGGTGGTGCAATGACAAGAGTGACGACGGTAGTTCGCGCGGCGGTGGGATCTGGCCCGGATCTGCTCGGCGGTGCATGTGGCCGCTGGTTCTTTTGCTGGGGCCTCCTGGTGGGACGACGCGTTAGTCTTTGTCTCCGGGTTATTCTTTGTCTCCGGGTGCAGGTTGTTGGATCTTGGTGGGCGGCGACCAGATCTCGCGTGCGACAGGCCTTCCCGTGAGATCTCGCGCTCGATGGCTCGGTGCCCTGGGGTTGTCTCCTGCGTCGTCTCATGCTCGCTGCCTACGATGCCGTTAGCGTCTTCTAGGGCTCAGCAGGGCAGCGGCCTGGGCCTACTGCTCCGTGTTCAACTGTGCACGATTCTGCGCGTGTGTGTTTGGCTCCTGCCTCGGCGAAGCAGGGCACGCATCAAGGCACGTAGAGGGTTGTGTGTGTCGGCATGGTGCAATGGTTGTGATGTGCTGTGTGTGGGGTCTCAACCGGTGCTCGCCCTTTTTTTGGCCAGTTTGTGCGTGTTGCTACGACTGCTGATCCCCTCGTGACGTGATCGTCGCCGGTTGCCTGGCGTGCGGTCTCCTCCCCTTGCTGAATTTGTCTCCCTCCGTCCAGATCTGGCCCACATGGACGGCGGCTGTTGCGGAGGCAGAGTGACCAGGGTCTGGCTACCTTCTCTATAGGTGGGTCGGGGGAGGTCGGGGCGAAAGCCTTGCCCAGCTAATGCTGGTGCAGATGACGGCAACGTCTTCAGACGTCGTTCCCCTCTTTGGAGGCGTTTATCGTAGTGCCTCCCATTCCCACCTGGTTGGATTTTCCCGATGAAAACTCAGTCCAGTTCTTGGACCAATGATGTTGGCACATTTGGCATCGTGTCCTTCCTAGTGACATCGCCGTGGAAATCCTTCTCTATGGAATAGTGGCTACTAGTTAGGGTGCTAGCCTTTCCTCCTTGGAGCTGTCTTATGCTTCACAGTGGTCATCTGTCACGGGTGAGGGAGTTTGCTGTGTGAAATCGAAATTGCTACATCATGAGATGTAACATAGCTTGACAACAATGACATACAACAAGCTCCTCATGTGTGTCTAGATAATCATTGTGTCTAGGTGTATGTTTATGGATCACCTTTTAATGGTCGACCCGATTGCTTTCTATCGTCATCAGGTTTTTGCCTATTTTTTCTTCTAATAAACCATACGGTGGTATGATTTTTGAACCTAATTTTTCTCATAAATTAGATTAACTTTATTTTTTTTAGTGAATTACAGAAACTTGAAAGTTCTTGAAAAAATATAGTAACCATTACAAGCGAACAAAAAAACTCAACTACTCTGGACGGAGAATGAGATGGATTAGCAGCTCAAAGGTCACAAAGTTTCACGGCTATATTCAAAGTACCGCGAACACACTACCACACTGGTACATGACCCAAGGTGATGGCGAAGGAAAAAATCATTATTGTGACATGATAATCCAGTCCTCACTCAGCCAGACCCTATCTAATTACAGCATCAGAGATAGGCACAGAAAAAGCAAGAAAAAGAAATAAATAAACAGAAGTTGAACTGCAAAAGGTACAACAGCCCTGTGTTCTAGCCTTTTTAAGCTACTCCAGGAAGCAGCGGGCACCTGCGTAGATTGGAATTAAACCTCATGTCAGCAGAAATGCACAAGAGAAAATGGTGAGACTACTAAATTATGAGTGAACTGAGCATGATGACCATGTTTCCAAGGACTTTAAGAGAGGAAGGGGCACAGGACAAACCTCCAGGAAAAATGGTTGGCGATGACTAAATTTATAAAAAGTTATCCAAGAGAATGTAGAGAGCACAGTTAATCACTGATGCTAAAACAAATGGTACATTCCACATACTTCCATCTGTTAAAGATTACATACAAGGTCAGATACAAATTGTACATCTGAAAAGCCCACCTAAGGGTTTGACACTAGAATTTGGGGAAAAACTTGTACATCAGGAAATACAGGCCACTCAGGGTCTCATGAGCATATTAGTACTACGAGTTTTCAAATAGGCTAACGTGTATGGCATTGAAATAAGTTATGAATGGCATACTTGAACCGCAAAAATCAGATTTAATATTACCACTGATCCCAAATATAAGTCAATTTAGGATTGTTGTTGGTCAAACCTTTTAAGTTTTGATCATCAATATCCAAAAATTCATATAGGTTGACAACATAAGATTGATGTTACTAGATTCATCATGAGCAATATTTTCATAATATATAACTCTTTCTACTTGAAATAATATATTTCCATAGATATTGGCATATTGCTAGTCAAGTGTCATATTGGAGACCGTGTCGATGTCCTCATGGACTTGTATTTGGGATCGGAGGGAGTAGTTGATATAAACCCTAAATCAAAGGTGACTAGAATCATAGATCGTAGTTACATCATAGAATTTTAACAACTGGTTCAGTTAGAAACACACCTGCAAGAGAAAACTGTATGCAACCTACAACTGAACCTAGTTGGCTTCTTTTGCTTCTTCATTGACACCCACAGCTTCATTTTCATTATCGCATAAAATTTCATCCTTGGAACATAAGATGCCATTTGGGGCTACTTTTTGGGTACTACCATGATCTGAGGGTGCATTACAGCCAGGTTTGTCTTTATATGCTTCTGCATTGGGAGGTTCTTGTATTCCATTTTCAGTCGACCCGTTTGCATGCTGCCTTTGATCTGTAGCTATTCCAGTGTAACTGGTGAACTCTACATCATTGATTGCAGAGGTTCGTTCAGAGGACTTTTCTTCATTAGCAAGACTGCTGCTTTGATCCACTGCTGGTGCATTGGCGGTACTCATTTCCATGTCGTTGATAGTATGTGGCTCAGAGGCTGTATCAGTCTGGAGCTTTTCTTCAATAGCAACATTGCTGCTTTGGCATAATGATATTCCAGTATTGGCAGTCATCTCCACATGATTGATTGTGTGTGGCTCAGAAGCTACTTCACTGTGGAGCTTTTCTTCGGTAGAGAAGTTGCTGCCTTGATCTGTTGATGTTCCAGTGTTGGTAGTAGTCTCCACATCTTTCATTTTATCTGGCTTGAAGGTTGCTTGTGTCCTGAGCTTTTCTTCAGTAACAACAGTTTGTTCCACTGATGTTCCACTATTATCAACCATTTCCTCATCTCTGCTCGGAAGGGGCTCAGAGTGTGCTTCGGACTTGATCTTTGCTTCAGCACCACCAGCAGAATTATCTGGGCATTTTACCCCAGAAATTTCTGTACCTTGCTTACCATGCGTGATATCATTTGCTGAATCCACAGAGTTCAAAGAGAAACCACTTCTCAATCTTTTATTAGGAAGGGATTTCATATTATGTTCTATTGTATTACTGCAAGATTGCCCACTTCCTTCCCTTTCATTCGAGGATGATTCAGCTTTAATAGCATTTCCAATTGAAGGTCTTAAGGTAGAAACTAATTGTGATTGTGAACCAGCCGTGGTAGCACTCAGAGCCAATACATTAGTGTTGTGTACAGTGCTACCAGCTTTTGTGGATATTGACTTCACAAGATTTCCATTTGCAGCCAACTTTTGGCAATTCTCCTTTGCGGCCATGTTTTCTGCTGATCCCTGCAACGAAAATTGTGCTCCAGCACAAGGTGGAGCAGCCTTTGATGCAACAACAGTTCTTGTAACCTTGCCATATTTCGGTGGCAGGGGTTTGCCCTTACTCTGTGCCAGGCATGCTGAACAATGCCACTCAGCTTTAGGAACACCCTTATTACCATAGCGCTGAAGGCAATTCAAGTGAACTCCCCTCTCACAAGCATCACAAACAAGCAAACTGTCCGCATCCATGATAGCAACTTTGCATATTTGACAGCCCAAGCGAGAATGCATGTACTCAGTTGATGGTGAAGTCCAGCTAGGATGGTTCTTACGTTGGTGCAGATATTGTTGAACACTCTTTGCAATATCGTTGTGGTTGGCAAAAGTAGGTTTTGGTGGAACAAATGCCACTCCTGGTGTAGCAGGATGCCCCGTAGCAGGGTTACCTGTTGCAGCTCGAATTGCCACTGGCTTTGTGTCCTGATTTTTCAACAGTTGACTGGAACTCTGTATAGCATTTACATTGGACCTAGCAGATGTGTCTTGAGTTGATTTGTTAGAGTGGACAATGGTTGCTGCAACAGCAAGCAATACAGAGGAATTAGTTTCGGAGCTGCAATAATAAAAAAGGAACCAAGTAAGCATCTTATTCATGATAAGCTAAAGTAAGAAGTGTTTAGTTTTACTCAGAAAAAGATGTGCAAAAAAATGAATAAAAGATGCTGCGGACAGGAAGATTAAGCAACACCTCCATTGCGTGCTAAATTCAGAGCACCATTAACATCTCTCTCCAATTTAAGGTGCGGTGGACCAGTATGGGGTAGGGTAACAACTGAGGAGTTGCTAACTGGTTTTACAGGAGATGATCCTGGTGGTCTCAAGATAACTAGGGATGCAGAGTTTAATGGGGCAGTAGCAGCGAATGCTGCAACAGCTGGTGGGTTCCTAGGAGCTCCAACACCAAACTTGGAAGCCCCATGAAAACCTTGGAACTCAGACATTCCACTTGAGACAATTGCTTGAGGTGCACTAATTGTTGGTTGTGCTTGAGCTTCCTTGACTTCTTCCATCTGTAAATGGAAGACGATAAATAAAATAGTCAATTGGTGTACGTACATAGTGCTTTGCAGGCAGACCATAAGTAACCATGTTGAACTCACCATCTCAAAACCAGTTAGACAATTTCATAATAATTAGGTAACGAAACAATAGGTGATTAAGTTTCAAGTCAAAGTAATTATGATTTGTAACCGAAAACCCACGCAAAACCGCTCAATGCTGATAACAATCACGTCAACACAATAATAAACGATTTCAAACAGATCCACGCATAGAAAAGTTCAATGGACGCAAGCCAACGGTGACATTCAATTCACAGACATACTGATTATACGATATCCTCACTACCAAGTAACGTAAAGCTAAACATTTACTCAAAGCGTGTGCATGCCAAGTAAATCTATCTTACGAGGCAGCAGCTTTCCAAGGGAAAATAAAACGTGTCGAACTAGACTACATTACTACAACAAGAGTAATGAAGCATACTAATATATGAGCAGCTCTCCAGGAAAACCTTAAGAACTAACTGTTCAATAGTGCAGCATTCAAATGTGATAGCTTGTGCCATGCAAGCAGCAATGTCATACTAACTAATACGGTTCAATAGTCACACGAGCATTCTCACATTGTAGTTACCACCCAAGTTGTTCAGGTTCTCGCTGCTCGTACCGGTTCACCACAAGGCTATTAAACTGGAATGCTGGAGCGAAGCTAGAGAATTGGCCGAACCTTGCGCTTAGTAAGCATGAGCCTGTCGGCGATGGAGGCTTTCGGCGGGCGGAACCCCATGGCAGCGTGGTCCTTGGCGCGGTTGAGGCCGAGATCCTCGACGACCGCGCGCACGGCCTCCCCCGGAAACAAATCCTTCGGCCGCACGGCCCCCTCAGCAACGGCAGCAGCCAGCCTCTCGCGCGCCTCCGCCGCGAGCGCCCGCTCCGCCGCCGTGGGCTCCCTCCCGGCCCTCACCTCCCCGGCCGCGGCCAGCACCATCACGATCTCCGCCACCCGCCTCAGCCCTGCGCCGCTCTCGTCGCCGCCGCGCCGCCGCTTCACCGCAGCCGAAGCGGCTGCCGCCGCGGGGGCGTCCTCCATGCCCGAGGGGAACGCGAAACCCTAGGGTAGAAGGGGAGAGAACCGGGGCTGGCCGCCGCCGTCTACAGAAGGTTCGAGAAGGCGCTCGAAGCGGAAGCTGCGGGGAATTCAAACGTCCACCGCTTTGGCGCTCAATTAGAAGCGGGAAGGGAAAGGGGGTGGGTCGGGAGTGAGATGGCGGTGAGATGCGCGAAGCGGGAGGCGGGGGGGACGAGAGGGGGGCGATGAGAGAGGGGGACTACGTCGTTCGCAGGTGTAGTAGAATAGAACACAGCAGAGCACGGGGCCTTCTCTCTCTTTTTTTTTTTCTCTCTCTCTCTGTCTTGCCGCTTTATGAGCGGTGGGACTCGGGGTTGGGTTGGCGGGTGGAGCCCGGGTGCGGGTTAGATGGACGGCGTGGATGTAGAGTTTTTATTTTTATATTTCGAAAATACAAAATTGCAAAATTAAGCATCTATTTGAAAAATTATAAAAATAGACTATTGCCACCCTTTTTGTTGCCCTTTGAACCGGCGACAGGTTAAAAAATAAAAAAATATTGGGTTTCATTGCTCTTAAATTCAAAACATTATCAAATAGTCATGAAAAATATAAAAAAAGTATGTTGTAAAAGATGTTATAATCTACTATTTTTAAAAAAATTCAACTCAAACAATTACTTTTATGATAAGAAATAAAAAAAGATAAATTTTATTGTACATAGTCTGTACAAATTATATTTTTCTTTAATTTTTTTAGAGTTAGATCGTAATATTTTCTACAACATATATTTTTTTGAATTTTTTATGACTACATCGATAGTGTTTTGAATTTTGAGAACAATAGAATGGGGCCCTTTTATTTTTTAACATGATATCCATTGGAAATGTGATATCTTTATTTTTTAAGATATCGCATGTTGCAGGATGGTTCTTTCAATGAGCGATAATAGCCTATTTTTATAATCTTTTAAAACAAGTGTCTAGTTTTACAATTTTTTGATTTTTGAAATATAAAAATAAAAAAATCGTGGATGTGGGCGAACAGGACGGGCCGGTCTCATGGATGGCGTTGGTTAGTTAGTTTTCTCGGTCTGCGTGGTGCAGTAGAGATTGGGCCAGGTAGGCTGGATTTGGGGGTGCAAGCTGGGCTGCTAAAAACATTTGCCTGGGCTCGGTCGGAATTACCAGCTTGAGTTACCTGGGCCTGTGCACTCTCAACTCCTATCAATGCGCCTTTTTTTTCCCTTGACGTCTTGGCCACTGTGTTACCCACTGTCATTGCCATCACCAACCCTCCACCACTCCCTACCGCCATATCCGCCACTCATGGTATTTCACTATTCACGAAAAAAGTTACATAATTGTGTGTATTCCTCTCACGTTCATATATCACTTCACTGTAGTATACATCAACAAAATACATGTATTACACTTCATATTGTATTGTCCGATCATGTCCATGTACGATCATAGCGCACTAGGCACCCTACTCGCTATGCTCCCAAAAAACCTTCCACAGCACGTACCACTCCTCCCGACCTCCTCCATTGCCACCGTCGCCGGCGTCGGCCTCGGCGCCTCCCCGGCGCCCTAGATCCCTTCAAGAACCTGCTCCAGGCTTGAATCTACAGAGCCGAGTGCAGCGTCCACGATCACGGGCCTCGGGCGCCACGATCACGGCGTCAAACACCTCTTGCAGACCGACCACGCGGCGGCTCACGGCTCGTCGCGCGTCCCGCACGACTGGGTAGTACCCAGGCACTGCGTCGAGGAGGAGAAGCACGACCATGAGCGCCTCCGAGAACCGCGCGCGCTCACGCTCGTCGCCGCAGATGGCGTCCACGGTCTCCTGCCATCGGAGCATCCGTTCGAGCCGCGATGCCTCGGCGTCAGTGGCGCAGACGTGCCTGTGGACCAGGTGCCCACGGAAGGCCGCTTGGATCTTGCTGGCCACCGCCGCGCCTGGCGATCTCCCCCTGAGTCTCCTCCGAAGGAGATGTGATGGGGATTTGTACGGTGTTCTTGGGTTTGTGGGCGGCTTGGAGTTGGAATCGACGGCGGCGAAGACGAATTGTGAAGTAGAGGTGTAGTGGTAGGATCCCATGGGACCTCGGAGTGAGCGGAGCTTTGGATCAGTGGAACAAGGAGAGTGTGCTATGTTGCTTACGCAGTTGTGATTGGCCAATACTAGTATCTTGAATCTACAGAGCCGAGTGCAGCGTTGCACTCGCGGTCCACGACGCCGCCTATTGCTTTGGCTGAGGTCAGGATGTGCTTTTATGCTACTGCATTTTTTTCTTTTGGTGGCTATAGTTCTATGCATTGCTTTGTGTACGCCGCTTCCGGCTACGAGACATGTTTCTCCTCGGTGCATAGGTAAACAAAAAATTTCCTAAAAAGTGACATAGCTAAGAAAGGAACAAATAATCTAGCTACACCAGTATCATAAAGTTCCCTATTTTTTCTTTGAAAGAAAAACTTGATAAAAAAATAGCATTTTTAAGCAACGGCTACACAAAGTACTTAACAGATAATGGACTGGAACACTACGTTCGCTGGAGTAGACAAGCATAGGAGCCAGTGTTGGAGCTCAACCCTAGAAAGTGGCCCCTTGTGCATGTGCCTAGGTGGCGTTATTGCAATATGTCCATGAAAATGTGCGGGGTCAAGGTGGTGGGCTCTGGCAAAACAATTGGAGTCAATTTTAATGTCAAATTCATTGCTGTTTGAAAATATCTTCTCCTAAGCACATACTTGCCACCAGTACGGCCCAACTTTGAGATGAGTCACCCAGGCGCCACCCCAAGACATTAACCACAGCATCAAGCATCGCAAAGTTGGAAATAATGGCAGCACGTATCCGTATCTGGAATAAAACACGAAATTACAAATCTTTTGCGAGACTCGCTCCTTTTGAGGATTCGAAGGCAACTCACACAGACAATGACGTTATGTGCGACGAGTGTGTAAACTGGCGAAAGGAGTGGCCAGGGGCGAGTGTGCATAGCGAAACTACGACTCTACAAGTGGTGCCAACGACGCAATCAACAGCTCGTATCCGGAAACGTGGTAGGTTGTAGTTTTATTAGAGATTCTAATTATCTGAGGATCGGAAGTGATTGTGTTTGTTAAATTTTAGTTATTAATTTTTATAATAAAATTTTAGTTTCGTAGCATATTAAAAAGCTAAAAAAGCTTGCCTCAACCTACTTATCAATTTTAAATTTATTTTTAACTATATCTGTGTCCTCAATCAACTAAAAATCATTAAAAACTGAAACTAAAAATCAACCGCTTAAATAGTTTATAACTCTTTTAAAAACAACATTTTAAGTCTATTTAAATGGGGACTCGGTCCCGTCCGGAATCGTATCCTCTGAAAGCAAAGTCAGAGGATGAATAGTACCGTGACATTCACATTTTTAAACCGTTAGATCTGGAACGGACGTACAGGTTGCGTGCTATAGTACCTTCAGAAACAATAAACAGTAAATAATAGCAGAATACTGTTCATACAGACTCATATTATTGTGCATTACGCGTCTGTCCCGTCCCGTGCGATGTGCGTGCGTCCAGCCGCAAAGGCAGCGCGGAGCCAAAACCTAGCATAGGCGCACAGCCCACGCACGGAGTCCAACTTACCGGCTGGCTCCCGTACGGACACGGATCCTCTGCATTAGTGACGATTAATGCAGAGGATTACTGTTTGTACAGTAATATGAGTCTGCTGCTACACTTCCCTGCGTTAATTAATTAATACTTACTGTAGCATCAGGTACTGTAGCGTACTGTAGCGATTGATCCAATCCATCCATCTTCAAATCAAAGGCTGTGGAGTGCTCCTAATGCAGAGGATCTGTGTCCCTCCCGTACCGTCGTGCCGCGCGGCACGGGCGCACGGCCTCCTCCTCCTTGTGGCCACCACATGCAACCACCAGCGCGGGTTGACTTGACCTTCACTGGCGGAGTGGCGGCCGGAACGGGCGATTCACAGGCACGCCGGAACGCCGGACCTGGGGACCAGCGCGCTGGTGCAGGCTCGACAGCCCACCGTTGTACCGCGCGTAGCATCTCTCTCCCGCGATACATCACAAAGAAAACAAAGAGCCTAGCCAAAATGGCGCGAGCAAAAAGGGAAACGAGGGAAAAACAAACGAGAGACTTGCAACGATACTGGGCTGTGAAGTACTGCAAATCACAGATCGGCTGAATTCTATGTTCATGGGCGCGGCAGGAATAGCTTATATCCAGCCCAAAACGAGCTCGTTTCCCTGGATCGTTGCAGCAAGCGGCGAGCCCAAGTCGGGCCTCCTTCACCGACGACGGCGACTCTGCGTCCCAGCACCGCACGGATTCCAAGCTGAGCCATCATGGGGCCTGATGCTCCGTCATGTGTTGCTCTGTTTTCTGTTGTTCGGAGCTGCACGGGAGACATAGTTGAAAGACAACAGAGTGTTTGCAAGTACATGAGACTTACTAGCATGGCGAGTGAGTTTAAGGTGGTGTTGGCCTGATCGAATGAGAATGGTTTCATTTTGTCATATACCGGGTGTTAGAAATTTTGGATCCGGGAGACGCAGATTTAATATGGAAAAAACCTTCAATAAGGATGTAAAAAAATCACATGAGATAAAACTATATTATAATAGCTCAGGATACATATAAGGGGTTGGCTTATATTTATAGACCATGTTTGGAGCGTATCTAACTAGGAGCCTATCTATAATTTTGAGACATGATTCTAACAAACATCCCCTTAACTCAAAATTCCTATAAGTATATCCTAAAAAAATTATCTTCGAAATCTTGAAGAGCTAAACAATGACTATGATCACTTGAGTCTTTCAAACACTTCATACGGAGTCAAATTGAGCAAATACCCAGTAGGTCCCAACGTACAACTATCAACAAAGCAGACGGATAATCTAGGACTTCAAGAATTTATAACCCTACCAAAAGTCCGAGTCTGTGCAACTGACCTTGTTATCCAAACTGGAGCAACGCTCAATCATCAAAAGCATAAGCCAAAATATCACATGTGGTAACTAATAAAACTTTCAGTGAAGAACTCATCTTATGAAATCATATATGCTCCACCTGAAACACAAAACTCAGCAAACAACACTCTTACAAGATCAAATTGCATATGTTACCATTACGTACACCAAACTGACGGTCATAAAAGAATATGAATTCCATGACATGTTCATTAACTGCTCCTTTGAAATAAAAGTCTAGATGAAGGTATAACATCCAATTAACGGAGTATAAAAAAACTCTGTAATAAACCTCACGAGCGGACGTCTCCCTCTTTAAAACAGCATGAATGTACTAAATATAGTACCAAATATTATAGTATCTATACATTTTTGTACTAGACTTCTCTGAATGAGAGAAGACAGCAAAATCATATTATATCTGCAATACCAAATATTATAGTATCTAGTAGAAATTTTTTTATCTTTTGCACTCAGAATCCTCCACCTTGAACTCAATTCAGAGCAAAATATTGACTTTCAAGTAACAAACTCTAAGGAGTATTTAGAAACCAACAGACTGACATGAACATGTTGTTGAAACATCCATAATAATTAACTCAAAGTAATTCAATAAAATATCATATCAATACCTTCTCAAACAACATACAGAACAACCAAAATATAATAGCACCAAGGAGTGATGAAACATATCATCGATGAAAGAAGAAGACGTGATCAGCAATCAGACACAAAATAGAGTGACACACTACCAATTAGTCGACGCAAACAAAATGCAAGGTCTATGTTGCTCAGTATAATCCTCCTTCAAAATAAATAGAAACCACCATATAAATATGAAATAAAACAAACCACATGAAAGAACACACAAATTTACACTTCTCGGTTGCTTGTTATTGTCATAGGTGTAAATCTTTATGTGCATGTAGCAAATTTCAGCCAAAAAACTGTGCTGTGAACATGGTACGCGAGCAAATTCCACTCAAAAATAGTGCTGCACAGAAAATCCTGGTGCACTAATCGATATGTGCTTAGCAAAGAAAACTAAAAACCTTTTAGTTGCAGCCTATGTGTTCATGTAACAAATCAACCAAAAAACACTTCTGGTGGGAGCGTACATGACAAACCTCACGTAACTGCTAGGTAGACGCCCGAATCCATATACCATTCGGAGTACGTTGGTGGAGTCATCTTTATGGTGTTGAAGACGTCGACAAGGGACTATTGGTCCCAAGATGATGACGGTGAGGGGTGCCGTGGGAGTGGTCGGCCACGGCTACCACGGAACCCAGGGGGACAACGCGGTTGGAGGCGGTGCAGGCGGGCCAGCCACCGGTTGTGATCCATAGATTGTAAACCGTGGGCCAAGATGGATGCTGACCACGTTGGTGTGCTATCCACCGCCAGAACCCTTGGGTCTAGAGGTCCCAGAGAGGAGGGCTGTGGCACGAGACACATTGGCAGTCTTCTAGATTTCCTTGAGGAGGAGAGTGGTGCGAATGTCAATGAACGACGAGAACAGACACTGGGCACCGAAGACGAGTCGGAGATGGGCAAACTTCTTGTTCAAACCACAGAGTGTGTTGAGAACATGAGTCTTGTCGATGATGGGCTGATCGACATCTGCTAGTGCATTGGTGAAGGTCTTCATCTTGCGGTAGTAGTCGTTGACGGAGATATCGCCTTGAACAAAGTTCTTGAACTCCGCTTCAAGGTAAAGTGGACGGCTCTCTTTGTTGTTCTGAAACAAGTCGAGGATCTTCTCAAAGACAGCGGCATCATTGAGATTGTTGTCCATGACAATCTCAAGAATCTCCAGCAAGATGGAGCTGTAGAGCCACAAGAGAACCATGGCATTGAGACGCAACCACATGCATCGGGCGATGTGGGCGTGCCTTGGATGTGGTCTTCCAAGTCATACATGCATAGGGTGATTTGGAAGAGGCTACGCCACTTCAAGAAGTTGGTGGCGTGGAGGTCTAAGGTGACTGGCATGAGGGACTTGATGCTTGCGATGGCAACGGCTTGAGTCCAAAGGAATTTGGTGACTACTGTGGCAGAAGCAAGTTCCTTAGCTGAGGGGCTAGTCATGGAGGTGGTGATTGGTAGAGGAATTTCTTACTATTATGTTAGAGTGGAGGTGGGCGGATGCGGCAAGATCCACTTGTGTTTGCTACCATGAAAACGTGTATTCATATGGCAACACACGCCTTGATTTCTTGATAGATGGAGTACGAATATATAGCAGTACATGAGCAATAGAATGCTAAACTACTGCTAATTACATGCCAAGTTTGTTACAGCCAATTATAGAAAGAATCAACGGTGATTGCAGCTATTCGTGACTGCACAGTACTATAGAACACCATATATGTACCGGTCCATCAGTGCCGTTTCAATAGTAACCAGTACTATTGACGTATCAGTGCCAGTTCTTAAACTTCCACGCGAGACCAACCACTGAGGAGTTAAGAAAATGTAATGATAGAAACTATCAATGCCGGTTCCAACCACGAACCGGCACTAATAGTGTCTATCAGTGCAGGTTCCATATACCAACGGACACTGATGGGTCGCTACAATATAAAGCCCACCTTCTCCCCCAAGCAGGACCAAAGCCGCCGCAGGCCCACCAGAGTAGTGTCGATCGCCATTTTTGCCATCTCCGCCATCTCTACGGTTGGAGGATTCAAGATTTGGGGGAGCTAAGATGATCTATATTTCTTTTTAGATAGATTTATTTGGTAGATTGCTCTAAGGTTGATGGTTGGTGCTTGTTCTATGGTTATGGATTTAGAGATGCAATTGAGATCTAACTTAGGAAAAGTTTATAATTTTGTCATTGTTAGATGTATAGAGATGATCTACGTTTGATTCTTAGTTGGATTTAGTTGCTATATTGCTCTAGATTTGAATTTAGGTGGTTGTTCTTTGGTGTTGAATTTTGGAATGAGTAAGAGCTCCAATATAATATAAATAAGAGAAAGATCGATATTTTGTCATTGTAGATGATTTAATGAGTAGATTAATAGTCACATGTAAATAGATGTGGGTGTGTACATTAAAATTTATGGATAATTACAAATTTACCACTACTTGAACCGTTATTGCCATTAAAAAATTGCAAAAATACCACTAGAATTGTCATTTCGATTGGTATCCTTGCAAAGAATAAAAACATGGAGGTATTTGTAAATGCCCCTAAAATCTAGCTTTAATTTTCTAGTATGTGGTTTGCGTATATTTTTAAAGTCTTGAATTTAAATAATAATCCACTGGATTTTCTCTGTTCATTAATTAACGTAGTCAATTTAACACAATTGATATAATACTTTATTGTAGGGATGACACATCCACTCACGGGTCACAATCGGATACGACAGCCTTTGGAAGGCGGGTCCCTCGACCCGGCCCAAGTACCGGAAGGAGATGGGCCCTCAAATAGGGACCGATCAAGATGCGAGGTAATTCAATGCATTTGTTCTAGATTTTGAAATGTTTAATGATTATAAGTTGAATGTGTTTAATTATAATGATTTCCAGATGGACCGGTCATAGATGTATAAGGATCCAGGGCCAGAGTTCTTTGTTGGCGTTGAAGATTTTCTGAGGGCTTCCACAGTGTACAAGAAGCCAAAAAGGAAGCGTGCCGATCACTCTATATGTTGTCCGTGTGTCGACTGCAAGAACGAGAAGCTGTTTTCAAATATAGAGCAGATCCGTGTACACTTGATTCGCAGGGGTTTCAAGGCTGGCTATACCCGTTGGACTGAGCACGACGAACTTGAATATGTTGTTCGTGAAGGGCAACCAAAAGTCAAAGAAAACATAAGCAACGATATAATGGCTAACGAAGACTTCGATATGTCGACATTTGAAGATACTTTTGTCGAGAACGATGGATGAGACACTTTTGTTGGCAACAATGAATCTGGCTTAGAGCAAATATTGTGCAATGGCTTAGAGCAAGGAAACAGACAACAACAAGGCGAAGAAAATGTTGTGAGCCTTGGTGGTCGTCGGAGCAGATGTGCATCCGCGGGGTTTGCAGAAGAAAAATTGACTTGTTACCCCATGGACGACATCACAAAAAGCAAAGTGTGCAAGCTTGTCGTGCCCACCTTGAACATTACCACCACCGTGGCTATGGGGTAGGTCAACCAATGCGTGGAAGGAGCTCTCTTCAACGATCTTCTGATACCATGGGGATACGCCGAGGTCCACGTGGACTCTGTACGAATTTTGTACCGTAAGATTGACATGGATTACACCGAAGAGACGGGTTACAAGAGGCTCAGATCAAACGTGGGTGGCTTCGTTCTGTGATCCAAGCACTATACAGTGTTTGAAGATGAGACAAATGAGTAGTCTGATGCAGAGCCAGACCCACCACACAGAATTTCTCTGACTCCTCCACGGTCGCCGCCGCCGCCACCGCCACCGTCACAAAGAAGAGAGACAACTCCTTCACAGTCATCGCTACCGCCATCATCACCCAGAAGAGAGCCAACTACTCCCTTACGCAAGTCACCAAGAGAGCCAACTCCTCCTTACACAAGTCACCATCAAGGGAGCCAACTCCTTCTCCTCAGAAGTCAGCACCAGTGCCACCAAGAGAGCCAACTCCTCCTCCTCCAAAGTCAGCACCACCACCACCAAGAGAGTCAACTCCTCCCCTCCGAAGTTGACAGCAGATGCACAGTCTAAAAATTTGAGTTTATCTCAGAAGTTGGCTTCATCCCAGAAGCAAAGGGCACGTAAGAAGGGGGCAGAACCTGAGAAGTTGTCTTATGAACAAACACCAGAGGAAACCAGAGCGATAGTGGACGCTAGTGTCAAGAAATTCTTTCAAAAGCTAGAGCTTGTGAAGAAAATATCAATCCGTGCAGAAACACATAAGTTTTTCTTGAAGATGGCCAAACCTGTTAAGCGCAGGAGTAAATCAAACTAGCGTGCATCAAAAGCAAAAAATACTTGAAAGAGTCTTCTATCGAACAAATACGATAAGAACAGAATTTAGAAAGATTTCTTGAAGATACTAAAATGACAAAATAGCAATTTCTAGACGAGTCCATAACAACAAAAGCAGCCGAGAAATGGCAATTTAAGCTGGGCGAACTCTTGGTCGCGCCAAACGTGTGGGACAAACTTGCATATCAACTTTGAAAATTTCATGTGTGGTACATGAAGGAGTCGCGGGATGGTAGAGAAATGTTCGAGGCCAGATACAAGGATCGAGATTTTCTCCACGGGGACAGCTCTATTTATATATTATTTGAGGAAATGTATCAACCGTACCAGCAAGATGCTCTCGATATGTCTATCTTGATTTGTTGGACTATGTAAGTGTCGTATATATATAATTTACAGTATACTTTCATGTACTATTGGATTCAATGTCTTAACTTATTTCTTATATAGAATGGAGGTACAAAGATGCAGGACGGAGGGCATCGACCATGTGGGATTCATCGACCCACATCATGTAAACCCGATAATGATGCAATCTGATCCAAAAGGAATCGAGGACTATGCATTGAAGTGTATTTTAGAGCTAAAATTAAAGAAATACATACTTTTGTCCTACCACTTTGGGTACGTGTTTCCCTCCATGAATGTTGTACTCTTTTTGAGCAATACATCATTAGAAATTAGGACCAACTAACATATGGTGACCTATGTTCAGTTATCATTAGATCTTTCTTGTCATTCAGCCAGACATTAGCAAGATCGTTGTCTTCGACTCATAAATAATCCAAAAAAAAAACTTACTAACCCGTCATTGACTTGCTACAAAGGTAAAATCCGACCATTTCATTATTGCTCTGGTAATATTTGATTTGATTGAATCTAAGTCTACTTACGGTAATAATCACACATATGTAGAGTGTATCGATGATACATCAAGAAGAGTGTTAAACATCGGCCGTTCGCGAAAGACTGGATTGTCCGACATGATTTTCCTCGTAAGAAGCAAGGACTGGATAATAATTTATGTGGTTTTTATGTAATGGAATTCATGCACTGATTCAACGGAGACACGTCATACCAGGTGGTTGATGCTGAGGTATGCGATATACATCTTGATGACTAATTTTCAGGTCCGATATGTGTTCATAAGGATTGATTTCTTTAATTCTTGAAATGCAGTTTCTTGTGCTGTTCAGAGATCGACTCATGTCTATTGAAATCAACGCACTTTAAGAACAACTTGTCGGGTTCATCAATGATCAAGTCATCAGTCCAACTGGCGAGTTCCATGAATTTGGCTCCTCTATCTCGTTACCTTCATCTAATAAGAAAAAGAAGATTTCAGAACCTTCGACTAACAAAAAATCTTGAACTCTTTTTCATTGTTGTAATAAAATATCACATGTATGCCTTGTATATACCGTGACGAGACTTGATGTTTTAAAAATAAAATTTATATGCGCTTGTGTATATATGCTGCGATAAAATTTGACATCTCGTAAATTTAATTTATATGTGCGTGTCTATAAATATACCATATACTATTACCGGTAACGGCCAAAATTTGAAAATACCACAGTATTAGCAGCAACCACCACATTTTGAAAAGGGCGAGAAATAACTATCAGTGCCAGTTGGTAAAAACAAACCGGCACTGATAATACCAGCCGACACTGATAGGTGTACTATCAGTACCGGTTCGATCCACGAACCAGCACTGATAGTGATTTTCAGTATCGGTTCTATATCCGGTACTGATAATCATAAACTATCAGTACCGAGTAAATAGTGTCGGTTCAAAAACTGTCACTGATAACGATTTTGAATCGACACAGATAAAAGGTATCTGTAGTAGTGGCAGCGGCGCCAGACTCCATACGGTGATTGCTGCTGTGCCGGATTCCAAACAGTACACCGAACCGTGGCCGAGACATGTCGCCTAACATGAAGACGCGACCCATCGACCTCTCCATAGTTCTTACACCACAGCTGAAGAATTCCTTAATGTTATGCACGTACTGACATATTTTGGTCCACGCATCAACTGAACTCCATGAGGGCACAAGGCAAGCGCGTACTTCATTTCTTCTACCTCTCTTTGCTATATATTGGCACCTAGAAGTAGTAGTGTAGAACCAAACGATCATAAAATATTTGCTTCCATTTAAGATTACAGTACATAACAGGATACATCGACTTGTTGAAACAAACCTGCTAAATCCAAGGGAGGTAGTGGAGGAACTATTCTACCACTAACATTTTCCTTGAACTACTTTATTTCTTTTATTGATTGGTTGTATAGTTCACAGTTATATTGCATCTATAGTTGTATTTTTGTAGCACTAATTTGACACAAGCTTCTACATAAGCTGTCTATGCCTGAAAGCTGATCATGAATAGCAACTGTGGTTTGCTGGGTGCTTCGGCGCACGTCTTGCCTTCAAGGAAAGGACAATAACAGGGTACTTGGTCTTCACTTTCTGGAGGTGCTTTGCGACATTCTGTGCAAACATCTCAAAGAGATCGTCGAGTATATGCCCACCAAAATGGTGCGCGATCAGGGGCTCAACCACAGCTCTTATGGACCTGGCGACGTTGACACCGCTCTGAACGCTGTCGAGCACGAGATCACCATCCAAGTCGTCATGGGGATCCCAGTTCGACTCGAAGAGCTGGATGTGGTTGATGTCAAACAACTCGCTCTGCTGGATCACCTCCCTCACTTCGTCGATCGAAGGCGCGTAGAACGGCAGGTTGAAGGAGTCCAGCTTCCCCTTCTCCACACGGCCCTGCAATGCATCAAGAAGCAAGAACTGGCCGGGTTCAGTATTTCAGTTCACGAGTGAATTTCAACACACTTCTTTTATGCTGGTGTACGTGCGCGTACCTCTTGGACTAGGGACTGAATAGCTTGGGCAAGCAGCCCCCACACGTAGCTGACCTCGCCATGCAGTACGTCTTTGTTCTTCCTGCCCAGAAATGTCAGCACCATCTGGCCACTCAACACGAGCTCGTTGTGACGCAGCCTGAGGAACAGCGAGAAGTCGTCCTGGAACTGCTTCCGATGCAGCTTCACCACCGACGGCGGCGTGGTCTCCCAAATGTACATGTTGCCTTCGTTTTCAACCGTGCCTCTCGAGAGCTCCTCCGGTACCTAAACAGGAAACACGCATGCCACATGTATAGTAGTTGTGCATCGCAAATGCTCATGTGCTCAGCATCGCTAAAAGCATTCGTATGTAAATGGTGGACACAGGGATTTGAACCCGTGGATGGAATCATACTCAGATACATCCACCACCACGGTAAGAGGTCATTCCCTAATTTGTGCATACCTTGGAGCGCCACATGAGGCAGTAGGAGGAGTGGAAAATGTGAACGCAGCGATCAGGGAAGAGCCTGGTGTAGAAGGAGCCCGGCAGCCCGGCGATGTAGTAAGGTGGCATCGCCTCCCCTTTCTCATTCGCGGTCAGGTTCTTGAACAGCTCCAGGGACTGGAAGACGAGGTTAAAGTCGTTGCCGGGGAGGTCGTTCAGGAAGAACTGCACGTGCACCGGCTCCTGCTGGCCGCCAAGCTCCTCACGGCAGTCGGCGATGGCGCCGAGCACCTCGGATACGACGAGGAGCGTGTTGGGCCCCGACGAGCAGCCGAGGTCGGCGAGGACCATCGTGCCGGTGGGGGTGAGCGACGCGTGGGCCGCCTCCACGGCCTTGTGGAGCACCGGCTTCGTCTTCAGTATGGACTTCTCCTGATGAACGTGCACGTACATCAAGGGCGCATGCCATGCATCAGTGAAAGTTTTTCGCATTGTTAACAACTTAACTGTGCACGCAAAAGCAAAAACCTGAAGCCTGGAGTTGGTGGCGTAGCTGGTCTCGTCGTCGCCATGGCTCATGTGGAGGTCGCGTTCTACCTTCATGGCTGCACTAACGGCCCGGTACTTAACAATGGCAAAAGCTTGCTTGTTTCGGAGACTTCAAGTGGTATGTTCTCTATTGAACAGTTGCAGAGCAGAGCACTAGAGCCTGCCAATTTATAGGCGTAGCCAGCCTGGGCAAGCAGTTGTTTACTTTATTCCCGCACAATTTCTACATTTCAGGAATTGATTCAGGGAGTGTTCCGGCAGGCCGGACTGGTGAAAGAGGCGGGCGCCAGAGCGAGAACCTTGCAATACTGTTCACACTGTAGGAATGTGAATTTGAAAAAAAAATAAGAGTAATAGAATATAGAAAATATAATAGCCGGTGATAATAAAAAAATAAAAAAATAATATTAAATGTGATAAATTTTAAAATATCTAAAAGATAGTCTAAAGTCATCGAATGGCGCCAAATAATTTGTTGCCATGTTCACGCACTGCGCCATAAGATTTTGCGTCATGACAAGGTGCTTGATGGTGTTGTAGGGACAGGAGGGTGCATGACATGACATGCAGCAGAGTCACGTGAACCTTGTCTGGGCAGGGGGCCCGCGGGTGGAGGAGTAGCCTAAGTTAATTCAGGGTTTACTCAGTGGAGCACTCTTTGATTTAAATTTTTTATAGCGAGTGATCCTATGTAAGAAGTGATTTTGTGATTGAAAATGATTTCTTTAGTGATTCTATAAAATAAAATATATGGATAAAGTGATTCTCTGCGGAAAATGAATCAGGAGAAGTTGCTTTTTTCAATTCCTAACTTTTAGTTCATTTCAGAGAATCACTCCCACGAATTCCACTCATGCAGCTAAAAACTGAAAACTGCTGTTTTGCAGAGCTCCCCTGATTCCAGTCGGGAAGATGCTCTAAGAGCTCTGCCAAACAGACCCTTAGATTGGGGATGTGCACATGCTTCTATGCAGGATGAGGCAACAAGTGAAGCAAATATAAGGCCATCTCTAACTATATTGTTTTATTTCATTTTTTTAGTTTTTTATTTCTTTTATTTTTTCTCATTTTTAACGGGTTTTCTTTCAAGAGAAATCACGAAGGGAAAGGAGAGAATCTCGTTTTAAAAGGAATAACTTTAGAAATCTCTTCGTGACAGGAATCGTAAAAAAAAACTATTATAGCGTTGAACAGAATAAAAATCTTTTCACGATAAAGATTTTTCTCCCGAAGGAAACGTTGGTCGTGGTCTAAGTAACGAACTACTGCTATTGAAAGAAATCTATTGTTAACAACAAACTCATACCTGGCACCATATCCAATCAAACAGGCAAAGTGATGGGTGTTGAAACACTGAGCAGCATCAGCAACAATAGAAGCAGACATACGGAGGCCATTTTGGATCAAATGCTGGTGGATGGCACCAACAGCTACGGTATGGCAGGCCGAGTTGGTTCCTAAATCATCCAGTAATTTAATATTGCAATCCAGGAAGTGTAGAAAAAACAAAAAAGAACTTAAACTAATGCTAGTTTTTCTGGCCACAAGACAGGACAATTTAGAAACAGAAGTTATACTAGATTTCGCAGGCAAAATTATAGGGAGAAAAAGTTGACAGGATGCAAAAAAAAAAGTGTTCAAAGAGGTGGTCGGAGCTTTTAGTAATGCTTCCAATGTAGAAAAGTGTCAATCTAAGGTGAACAGGATGCGTATCAACAGTGTTTGTAATCAATTATTATTATCAATTACTCTATACTAAAGTGCTTGGGATCTCTGGATTCTCAGGGCCCGTAGCTACTGTTTGTATGGGACCCGCGCATGTATATACATATATATATATGTATACATATACGTATACATATATGTATACATATATGTATACATATATGTATACGTATATGTATATGTATACATCTATGTATATATATACAAATACAAATACATATATGTATCTGTATACGTATCCATATATGTATCCGTATAATATAATTTTTTTAGAAATTCCAGAAAAATAGCGAAAAGTATAATAGTTATACAGATAAATCGGCTGAAATAATCTAAAATGCACAGAAAAATATCTAAAACTCAAATAAAAATGAAACAAATTTTGTTAGGTTCGTATTACTGTCGTCTACATATTAAAATTATGTGCATGCATAAAAAATACTACCATTTTCCCCTTAACAAAATGAAAATATTAAATATTAATAAATTCATAAATAAATATTGAGATGTCTAAAATTGGTGAATCTAATTTGTTTAGTCTTCTTTTGTCATGTTCTGTGAAAAAAAAAGGCGCGACGTAGGTGCACCAATCTGCTAGTATATACTAAAGTGCCTGGATTCGGTGAAATCGCAAGGCCCCTGCTACTGTAGCTATTGTAGGTACTGTAGCAGTGGCCTGTGTACGTATATATGTATAGGTACTGTAGTAGTGGCCTGTGGACACAGCGATTTTAACCCTGTGGATGGAATCGTCCTCAGATACATCCACCACCACGGTAAGAGGTGATTCCCTAATTTGTGCATACCTTGGAGCGCCACATGAGACAGTAGGAGGAGTGGAAAATGTGAACGCAACGATCAGGGAAGAGCCTGGTGTAGAAGGAGCCCGGCAGCCCGGCGATGTACTAAGGCGGCACCGCCTCCCCTTTCTCCTTCGCGATCAGCTTCTTGAACAGCACCAGGGACCGGAAGACATGGTTGAAGTCGTTGCCGCGGAGGTCGTTCAGGAAGAACTGCACGTGCACCGGCGGCTGCTGGCCGCCAAGCTCCTCACGGCAGTCGGCGATGGCGCCGAGCACCTCGGATACGATGAGGAGCGTGTTGGGCCTCGACGAGCAGCCGAGGTCGGCGACGACCATCGTGCCGGTGGGGGTGAGCGATGCGTGGGCTGCCTCCACGGCCTTGTGGAGCACCGGCCTCGTCTGCAGTATGGACTTCTCCTGATTAACGTGCACGTACATCAAGGGCGCATGCCATGCATCAGTGAAAGTTTTTCGCATTGTTAACAACTTAACTATGCATGCAGAAGCACAAACCTGAAGCCTGGAGTTGGTGGCGTAGCTGGTCTCACCGTCGCCATGGCTCATGTGGAGGTCGCGTTCTACCTTCATGGCTACACTAACGGCCCGGTACTTAACAATGGCAAAAGCTTGCTTGTTCTGGAGACTTCAAGTGGTATGTTCTCTATTGAACGTCGCAGTTGTAGAGCAGAGCACTAGAGCATGCCAATTTATAGGCGTAGCCAGCCTGGGCAAGCAGTTGTTTACTTTATTCCCGCACAATTTCTACATTTCAGAAATTGATTCAGGGGGTGTTCCGGCAGGTCGGCCCGGTGAAATTGTAGGGTACTATCTAACTTGGCATCATATATATAACATGTAAAATATGTGTATTAAGGATAGCTCTAGTAGCTACGGTATTTCATCGTTTCGGTGCATACGGATGGATGACGCCTGCAAAGCGGCTCCCGTGGAAACCGTATCGCCCGCAACAGTGATGCGGACGGATGTTGGTGGCCGCAACTTCGTGGACGGCGAGAAACGGTTCAATACTGTTTACATTGTAGGAATGTGAATTTGAAAGAAAAATAAGAGTAATAGAATCTAGAAAATAGAATAACGGTTAAAAATAGAAAAAATAAAAAATATTATAATAATATTAAATATGATAAATTTTTAAAATATCTTTTTAATATTCTAAGGTCATCGAATGGCGCCAAATAATTTGTTGTCGTGTTCACGCACTGTACCATAAGATTCGCGTCATGACAAGCTGCTTGATGGTGCAGTAGGGACAGGAGGGTGCATGACATGACATGCAGCAGAGTCACGTGAACCTTGGCCGGACAGGGGACCCGCTTTGTCACGTTCATATGCAAGTAGATCTGGCTTATTGGTCCTTGTTTACGAAGCACGTTCAGTTGCTAGCCACAATGCGTGTCCACGCCCGTCATTTATTGACCAAAACTTGACGAGGAATGTGCCATTCATGCATATTTAAACTTAGTCGCAGACCAAGCAAAGCTCAAGCACAAGCTGCAATCCTATTCACAGTGTAGGAATGTGGATTTAAAAGAAGAATAAGATTAATAAAACGTAGAAAATAAAATAGTCGTTAAAAATAAAAAATATTATAATAATATTAAAAATAACAATTTTTTAAAATATCTACAAAATAGGCATTGTTCAATGCCGCTAATAATGACAGCACATGGCTCTCTGTATTCCGATCTACTATCTCTTTACAATTGGATACCTACTAATTCTATATTTCATTACCTGGATTTGTGTGAAAAAAAAGAAAGCTTGACCGTGACTAGTACCTAGCACCTATGCATACTACATTATACAATGCGATCATGTATTTAGTGTGTAAAAATGAAAAAATAGACCATATATATCATCGTATTTACTAAAAGAGATAACATATTGGTGTATTTATAAATCTAGCACTCATATTTGGTACTTAAATTCCGGAAAACATAGGCCCGGGACATATTTGGCATATGAGGTGCCGCATGTAGGCAACATTGTCATATTAGGCACTTCAGGTGCCGAAAATTTTCTGTATTCGGTACTTACCGAATATGGGTAATAGTGCCGAATACGGCGATGCTTTCGGCGCCTGTCACTGTTTTCGGCATGCGGTCAAGTTGTGTCATGTTTCTGTCACTTCTCTCTACTTTTTACTATAAAATGAGAGCACCATCGCATACATCAGCTGCTATGTGAGAGGAGAGCAGAAGCACGAGTAAATGAGGAGATGAGAGAAGAAGCAGCAGCGTAGCGCATGGAGAGGAGAGGAGAAGCAGCGCGAGACGAGAAGTAGCAGTAGCGCGAGAAGAGGAGAATCAGCCAGAGACAAGAAGGAGCAGCAGCGTGAGATACAATAAGTACTTAAATTATATTTTTAATTAGTACTGGCAGCTATAATAGTAATTACAATGTTTAAACCGTTTAATTATATTTGTTCAATTATTTCTTAGTTTGATTATATGAATCTAATTATTTGCTTAGTTAGTGTAATAGTAATTAGCGTGAATTTGTATAATAGTAATTAGTGTGATGTTGTGTAATAGTAATTATTTGTTTAGGTTAGTAGATTGTATACTAGTAATTAATATGAATTTGATTAGTAAAAAAACTTGGGTTGGATAGAAATATTCGATTTAAATCATAATGCATCGATAAATTGTCAAATTAAAAATTTTAATTAATAGTGGTGCATGTCGGTTTAATTAGTTTTTCAATGCGATCCATTAAAATGGTGATGCACACATGAATTCCTAGTCTTAGTTAAATAAAAGAAGCAACTATGAAGTAAAATAGATGAATGATTTTAGTGTCTTTTACTCATAGTAGACTCCATTACTCCATAGTGGTGTGCATCAGTTTAATTAGTTTTTCAATGCAACGAACATAGCGGATGCGTTCAACAATGTACTAAAGGGAGTACGTGGCCTTACGTTGTGTGCCATCATTGAGCTCATATTTTATAGAACAGCGGACTACTTTCGAGACCGTGGTAATACTGTTATAAATTGCAGCACACTGTTCGTACTTAAGGTGGAGGCAATCTTATCCAGAAGGAGGATCTAGACACAATTTCATCAGACGAGGATCTATGACATGGCCAACAATGACTTTGAGGTTATGTGCCGCTATAGGTATGCTTCAGGGTGTAGCGCAGGGGACACCATGCAACAACCTCACGAGGCAAAGTGCACATGCAATAAGACAAAACTGCACCATATCTTGTTCTCGCATGTCTTAGCTGCTTGCAGGGATATAGGCGACAATGACGGATCACAGTATGTAGCACCGTACTTCACAATAGATGCATTGAGGAGCGCATGGCTTACAAAGATGCGGTCCTTCAACATCGGAAGCAGTTACAAAGCGATCGAGGGGCCTATGTGGATACTTTATCCCCGAGCATGATGCATAGATCCTGGAAGGCCTAAATCCACAAGGCTGCAAGGTGACATGGATGAAGTAGATGCTGTTGATGGCCTACACAAGTGAAACTTTGCAAACAACCTGACCATGACAGGAGGACATGCCCGACTCAGCAGTAAACTATCATGCACTATCAAAATGTAGTGTTTTAGTGCTGTTGCATTTTATTGAACCATGAAGCTTGTTTTTCACTATTTATTGAACCATGAAGCTTGTTTTTCACTATTTATTGAACCATGAAGCTTGTAATATATTCTAATTTGTTATTCACATACTTATTGAACCACGAGGAGTGTAATAAATTCTTTTTTGTTCTTCACATATGTATTGAACCATGAAGCTTGTAATATATTCATATTTGTTGTTCACCTATTTATTGAACCATGTAGCTTGAAATCATTGTCATGGCTCATGCTGATCTTCCCGAGCTTCTTCAATAGCGGTACGACGAGAACTATAAAAGACAGATGATTTTCACAGGGCAGTAGGTACCACGATTATATGTGCTTTTTAATTGCTAACATAATTTGCTACTAATGCAGTACATGTATTGGTTATCTTTTACAGTTGCTTTCGTTGCAAGCCCAGAGTGTCCACACGATTAAGGAGTTGGACCCTCGATTTCATGAAACACTCGCACGGGCAGGCTTACTATTGAAAGCGCCTAGAGGGGGGGGGGGGTGAATAGGCTTTTCTGAAAATTAAAACTAAACAACGGATTAAAAGCTGCCAGATACTCCGGTGAAGGTCGGATACTCCGGTCAATCCGGAGTATCCGGTCTAGTCCGGAGTCTCCGGTCTATACATGATTTCAAGAATAACTAAGAATTAACGCGAGCAGCTAGAATCTAAAGGTGATACTAAGTCCACTAGATATCACAGAGCTTAAACAACAATAAATACTAGCAAGATGATCACTAAGACAATTTATATGTAAATTCTCAAAGCTAGATAATTAAGTAAATTGCACAAATGAGAACACAAGGGATTGTCTCGGAGTTCGGCCACCTCACAAAGAAGCGCCTACGTCTCCGTTGAGGAGCTCACAAAGAGCCGAGTCTTTTCCAACCCTATCCTCTTCTAGCGACCACAAAGATCAAGCTAGAATTTCCTTATTCAATTTGAAGTCAATTACAAACTTCCCGTGGCACTTCACAAAGATTGGGTGCTCTACGGGCGACACCTTGCCATCTAGAAGCACAAAGCTCCAAGAGAAATGATCACAGCGAATGCTCGATGAAGAACTCAATGCTCAAGTGCCTTAATCTCACTCCAAACCCAAACTCACTAAATTTGCGCAAAACTTAGCACTAGAGATGGTTGGAGGGACTTTGAATTCTCTTGGAATGCTCTAGGGTGTAGAGTTCAGCAGCAACAACAAGCATTTAATGTCATGGGGTGTGGAAGTATATATAGCCCTATCTCAAAAACTAGCCGTTATTGTTCTGACAGACCTAACCCGGAGTATCCGGTGAACACCGGAGTATCCGGTCTCAATTCCAAAACGGCGTCAGAACGGTCACAAAACTGTGTCAGAATTAGCCGTTACGGTTCTGTTAAGTTACCGGAGTCTCCGGTCCTGATAGGGCTACCACTCAGACTGAGTCCGGAGACTTGCCGGACCCTCCGGCTTCTCCAGGTACCGAAGTATCCGGTGAACACCGGAGACTCCGGTCCTTTTTATCAAAAGAATAAATATTAACCGAGCCACTCTTGCCGGAGTCTCCCTCGGAGACTCCGGTAAAAACATTTTCTCCTACCGGAGTATCCGGTGAACACCAGAGACTCCGGTCTTTTTCAACAAAAATAAATGCCTAACCAATTGACCTCTGGCGGAGTCTCCCTCGTAGACTCCGGCCTTTAAAACTCACCAACTACCAGAGTATCCGGTGAACACCGGAGACTCCGGACAATTAAAAATAAAACGGAACCGAGCACCCTCTGCCGGAGTCTGTCTCGGAGACTCCGGTCTAAATACTGAGTACCGGAGTATCCAGTGAACACCGAAGACTCTGGACTCAGTGAACTTTTGTCTAACATCCCGGTGCCCGTGGGTGAGTGTGTCTCTCAACTTATTGGTTCTAAAGGATATCTTGAGCATTGAGACACTAAACAAGCAATCAAATGCAACCCTCTTAATAGAGCGGCTATCCTAGACTCAATTTCAAAAATAGAGAAATTTAAATCCTATTGAGTACTCCTCGTTGCTTCTCTTTTCTTTTCGAAGGGCATCAATCATCATATGTCTTCTCAATTTAGACTTAGACCTGTTCATGACGTAGATAAACATATTAGATCCTTAATTGTATTGTCATCAATAAGCCAAAACCTACTTAGGAGGCCTAGATGCACTTTCAACTACCTTCTGCTCTTATGATGGACAAAGCTCCTATGGTTGGTGGTGGCTGGACACCTCTCTCGCCAATTGAGGAATCACTGCTCACAGGTCTCGTCGACCGGTGGCGTCCTGAGATGTACACGTTCCACTTTTCTTTTGGTGAGATGACCATAATATTGAGGGATGTGGCCACGCTAACCAGGCTGCTAATCAAGGGTGTCCCATTAGTAGTTTCACGAACAATGAAGGAACAGTGGAAGGGTTACGTTGATGGCATATAATTATTTTTTATGTACCACACTTCAAATATTGTAGTGCTATTCAAGCTTCATTGACCATCTGCATCTTGTAGGTTTGGTGTGCCATGTGAGAAGAAGGATGTTGGCCTCTGCATGTCCTGGATTCATAGGCTATCACAGTTCGGTCTATACCCACCGGATGCAGACGAGGCTACAGTAATACAACACTATGATGTGTACTTGTACGTCCTGCTATGAGGTATCATTTTCTGCAACACGGTAGACGATTATGTCATTCCCCATATTGTATGGTTAGCGAGACAACTTGCTTCACATCCTTATGAGTCGATATCTTACAGTTAGGGATCTGTTGTGCTAGCTGCCACCTACAGAGGATTGTGTGATGCAACCCAGTGATCAACGAAGAAAGGATCTGTAACAGGCTGCCTACACCTCTTACAGCTATGGAGCTGGGAGTACCTCCCGGTTTGTCGGTCTTGTGTGCTCAAGAGCTACTATCCAGTCCCCATCTCTGATGGCATTGTAGATGACATGAGGCCTACGATGAGGTATTGGTGGATGCATGCAAGGCTGAGATGGAGTCAGCAACAAGACCATGGTAACTACTCCCGGGTGATCAGTGATTTGGACGTCCTTAGCGCAGATGTCGTGGAGTGGGATCCATGGCTTATGGTACGAGTAGCTGAAATTGCAACTGGTGGGCTCATCACATCATGTTGTTGGCGTGACTCAGGCTTATGAATGACTAGATGTTTCTTGTTGTACATGAATAATATGAAAGTATATTATTCTGAGCGTGTACAGAGGCAATTCGGGTACCGACAGTGGTGCCAGTACCTGCTCCACGAGACACCAGTCGGGCGCATGAGTAAGTGTGTTATTGTAGGTAGCATTAGTGCCCAAGGTGATCAATGTTAATTTATTATAACTGTGTATGTCACATATAGGAGGAGCGCACAGGGGGCCAGAGGCATGTGGGACTGGTCATCCATAAATGCCGAGCGCATACAGAGGTGATCCTAGTCAGCTGCTGTGGATGTCGTTGTTCCTGCTGGACAATACAATACGACGATGGACAATACCACATTGCTAGATTCATGAATACAATAATATGTTGTCTATATTAATAAATACGCTCAGGCATATTATACAAATTCATATTTTTGCCAAGTACAAGATATTACCTAGAAGTAGTAGTGTAGAACCAAACGATCATAAAATATTTGCTTCCATTTAAGATTAAAGTACATAACCAAATATATCGACTTGTTGCAACAAACCTGCTAAATCCAAGGGAACTAGTGGAGGAACTATTCTACCACTAACATTTTCCTTGAACTACTTTATTTCTTTTATTGATTGGTTGTATAGTTCACAGTTATATTGCATCTATAGTTGCATTTTTTTAGCACTAATTTGACACAAGCTTCTACATAAGCTGTATATGCCTGAACGTTGATCAGGAATAGCAACTGTGGTTTGCTGGGTGCTTCGGCGCACGTCTTGCCTTCAAGGAAAGGACAATAACAGGGTACTTGGTCTTCACTTTCTGGAGGTGCTTTGCGACATTCTGCGCATACATCTCAAAGAGATCGTCGAGTATATGCCCACCAAAATGGTGCGCGATCAGGGGCTCAACCACAGCTCTTATGCACCTAGCGGCGTTGACACCGCTCTGAACGGAGTCGAGCACAAGATCACCATCCGAGTCGTCATGGGGATCCCAGTTCAACTCGAAGAGCTGGATGTGGTTGATGTCAAACAACTCGCTCTGCTGGATCACCTCCCTCACTTCGTCGACTGAAGGCGCGTACAACGGCAGGTTGAAGGAGTCCAGCTTCCCCTTCTCCACACGGCCCTGCAATGCATCAAGAAGCAAGAACCGGCCGGGTTCAGTATTTCAGTTCACGAGTGAATTTCAACACACTTTTTTTATGCTGGTGTACGTGCGCGTACCGCTTGGACTAGGGACTGAACAGCTTGGGCAAGCAACCCCAACAAGTAGCTGATCTCGCCACGCAGTACGTCTTTGTTCTTCCTGCCCAGAAATGTCAGCACCATCTGGCCACTCGACACGAGCTCGTTGTGACGCAGCCTGAGGAACAGCGAGAAGTCCTCCTGGAACTGCTCCCGATGCAGCTTCACCACCGACGGCGGCGTGGTCTCCCAAATGTACATGTTGCCTTCGTTTTCAACCGTGCCTCTCGAAAGCTCCTCCGGTACCTAAACAGAAACAGGCATGCCACATATATAGTAGTTGTGCATCGCAAATGCTCATGTGCTCACCATCGCTAAAAGCATTGTATGTAAATGGTGGTTACAGCGATTTGAACCCTGTGGATGGAATCGTCCTCAGATACATCCACCACCACGGTAAGAGGTGATTCCCTAATTTGTGCATACCTTGGAGCGCCACATGAGACAGTAAGAGGAGTGGAAAATGTGAACGCAACGATCAGGGAAGAGCCTGTTGTAGAAGGAGCCCGGCAGCCCGGCGATGTAGTAAGGCGGCACTGCCTCCCCTTTCTCATTCGCGGTCAGGTTCTTGAACAGCTCCAGGGACCGGAAGAGGAGGTTAAAGTCGTTGCCGGGGAGGTCGTTCAGGAAGAACTGCACGTGCACCGGCTCCTGCTGGCCGCGAAGCTCCTCGCGGCAGTCGGCGATGGCGCCGAGCACCTCGGATACGACGAGGAGCGTGTTGGGCCCCGACGAGCAGCCGAGGTCGGCGACGACCATCGTGCCGGCGGGGGTGAGCGACGCGTGGGCCGCCTCCACGGCCTTGTGGAGCACCGGCCTCGTCTTCAGTATGGACTTCTCCTGATGAACGTGCACGTACATCATGGGCGCATGCCATGCATCAGTGAAAGTTTTTCGCATTGTTAACAACTTAACTGTGCACGCAGAAGCAAAAACCTGAAGCCTAGAGTTGGTGGCGTAGCTGGTCTCGCCGTCGCCATGGCTCATGTGGAGGTCGCGTTCTACCTTCATGGCTGCACTAACGGCCCGGTACTTAACAATGGCAAAAGCTTGCTTGTTTCGGAGACTTCAAGTGGTATGTTCTCTATTGAACAGTTGCAGAGCAGAGCACTAGAGCATGCCAATTTATAGGCGTAGCCAGTCTGGGCAAGCAGTTGTTTACTTTATTCCCGCACAATTTCTACATTTCAGGAATTGATTCAGGGAGTGTTCCGGCAGGCCGGACTGGTGAAAGAGGCGGGCGCCAGAGCGAGAACCGGTGCAATACTGTTCACACTGTAGGAATGTGAATTTGAAAGAAAAATAAGAGTAATAAAATGTAGAAAATAGAATAGCTTTTGATAATAGAAAAAATAAAAAATATTATAATAATATTAAATGTGATAAATTTTTAAAATATCTAAAAGATAGTCAATGTCATCGAATGGCGCCAAATAATTTGTTGCCATTCACGGACTGTGCCATAAGATTTTGCGTCATGACAAGCTGCTTGATGGTGCAGTAGGGACAGGAGGGTGCATGACATGACATGCAGCAGAGTCACGTGAACCTTGTCTGGGCAGGGGACCCGCGGGTGGAGGAGCAGCCTAAGTTAATTCTGGGTCCGTTTATGGAGCTTTCGTTGATTTAAATTGTTTATGGGGTGTGATTTTTTTAGGAAGTAATTTTGTGGTTGAAAGTGATTTTTTAAAATAAAATATATGGATGGAGTGATTTTCTGTGAGAAGTGAATCAGGGGAAGCTGTTTTTTTCAGCTCCTCAACTTTTAATTAATTTTAGAGAATCACTCCCACGGATTCCACTTATTGAGCTAAAAGCTGAAAACTGCTGTTTGGCAGAACTCCTCTGATTCCAACCGGAAAGATACTCTGAGAACTCTACCAAACAGATCCTCAAATTGGGGATGTGTATATACTTTTATGCAGGATGAGGCAACAAGTGAAGCAAATATAAGGCCATCTCTAACTATATATTTTTATTTCATTTTTTTGATTTTTTTTGATTTTTTTTATTTTCTCTTATCTTTAACGATTTTCTTTAAGAGAAATCATGAAGTGAAAGAAGAGAATCCCGTTTTGAAGAAAATAACTTTAGAAATCCCTTCGTAACGAGAATAGTAAAGAAAAACTATTATAACACTGAAGAAAATAAAAATCTTTTCACGATAAGATTTTTCTCCCGAAGGAAACGTTGGTGTAGTCTAAGTAACGAACTACTGCTATTGAAAGAAATCTATTGTTAACAACAAACTCATACCTGCCACCATATCCGATCAAACAGGCAAAGTGATGGGTGTTGAAACACTGAGCAGCATCAGCAATAATAGAAGCAGACATACGGAGGCTATTTTGGATCAAATGCTGGTGGATGGCACCAACAGCTACGGTATGGCAGGCCGAGTTGGTTCCTAAATCATCCAGTAATTTAATATTGCAATCCAGAAAGTGTAGAAAAAACAAAAAAGAACTTAAACTAATGCTAGTTTTTCTGGCCACAAGACAGGACAATTTAGAAACAGAAGTTATACTAGATTTCGCAGGCAAAATTATAGGGAGAAAAAGTTGACAGGATGCAAAAATAAAAAAAAGTGTTCAAAGAGGTGGTCGGAGCTTTTAGTAATGCTTCCAAGGTAGAAAAGTGTCAATCTAAGGTGAACAGGATGCGTATCAACAGTGTTTATAATCAATTATTATATATACTAAAGTGCTGGAATCGGTGAAGTCGCAAGACCCCTGCTATTGTAGCTACTGTAGAAGTGACCTGTGTACCTATATACATATAGGTGCATATGTACATGTATATACATATATATATAGGTATACATATATATATATGTATATATACATGTATATGTAATTTTCTTTTTCGGATATTCTAGAAAAATGTTGAAATAAATATTAGTTACATTAATAAATCGACTGAAAAAAATCTAAAATGCAAAGAAAAATATCTAAAACTCAAAAAAAAAAAAAATGAAACGAATTATTTTAGGTTAGTATTACTTCCACCTACATGTTAAAACTATGTACATCCATAAAAGTACTATTGTTTTCTCTATAATTAATTGAATGTGTTTAACATTAATAATTCTATAAATAAATATTGAAATGTACAAAATTTGTGAACCTAATTTATTTAGTATTTTTTTGTCATGCTCTACACAGTAAAATAAAAACGGGCACGGCGTAGGCGCGCCAATCAAACTAGTATATACTAAAGGGGTAAGATTTGAAGCGATTATAAGGGATCAAGTTACGATAGGTACTGTTCATATGGATCTCACGTATGTGTATGTGTACATACATGATGATCACGCGCTTCATGCTTCAAAGGTGATCTCGGCCGTTTGAACACACCTGACCGATTCACACGATTTTGAACGGTCTTATCCTTCTCATATTTAGATAAAAGTTGCTTTAAAGTAGGCTTGAGCTTTTCAACTTTGTCACGCCCCTTTGCTTCATTAACCTTCTATTTTTCAACCTCCGAGCTTTTTGATTTGATCATCTTTGGTTTAGCATTGACATACCCCCGATGATTGAAGTGTTTATCATGATCTGAATTGATTCTTTGCCTTCAGGAGTCTTCTCAAGTAGCACTCCTTTTAGTTACTTTTTGTTCTCCCCAAAGTTTAGGACTTTTTTCAACCATGATTACGTTCTTTCCATTGGTTGATTTTGCTTGAACTGGCCAAATTAAAATACTCTTATCTTGTAGATCAACTACTTTAATTGGGAATGGTTGCTTAGCCACTTGCATCTTCACAAATTTCAATCGTCCTTTATTAATGACCGATTGAATCTGTCGACAAAAAATATTACAATCGTTAATAGTATAAGAATAAGAATTATGATATTTACAATAAGCTCGTCTCTTTAATTATTCTAATAGAGGAATTATGAGATAGTTTAGTTTGTTTCTCTTGCAGCAAATAATCAAAAATCCTATCACACTTTGCTACATCAAAAGTAAATTTAATTTTTTCTTACCAATTTTTAGAAGGAATCGGTTTTAGAGCAGAGCAAACAAATGGTTTAGACTTAGAAGACCAAACCCATTCAGCTACACACGCATCAACATCATCATTGTTTGAATTTTCAGATTCATGCCCCCACAAGTAGTGAATGAATGAACAAGTGGTGTGGGGATGTAGCCGTACGCTCTCTCGGGTGCTCTGGCGACTCGCCCTACCGAACTGCTTCTCCTACAAATCTCCCCTTCAACCCACCCAAATCCGCACCACCATCCCCCTCCTTGCGCCATATCTGTTCTCCGTTGCCTTTCTCGCCTCATCCTCACAGGAATCATTTTAGTTCTTCACGCCAGGCAGCTGCTTCGCTTGGTTCGGCGTTACCGCTGTCTAGTAAGAACAACAGTCTACAAATTTCCTCTTCCAGGGAGCTTCCGGACCAGATCATTGATGCCTTTCATGTTTTTTTTTACTTTGTCTATTATGATTTTATCTATATTATTTTTTGTGTCCAATGGGGAACTTCACTGCCCTAGCATGGCTCAGAAGCTGTGCACAGCCACATTCAAATAAGCTTCTACAAAATAGACATTGTTCAATGCCACTAATAATGACAGCACATGGCTCTCTCTTTTCCGATCTACTATCTCTTTACAATTGGATACCTACTAATTCTATATTTCATTACCTGGATTTGTGTGAAAAAAAGAAAGCTTGACCGTGACTAGTACCTACCACCTATGCATACTACATTATACAATGCGATCATGTATTTAGTGTGTAAAAATGGAAAAATAGACAATATATATCACCGTATTTGCTAAAATAGATAATATATTAGTGCATTTACAAATCTAGTACTCGTATTTGGTACTCAAATTCCGGAAAACGTAGGCCCGGGACATATTCGGCACATGAGGTGCCGCATACAGGCAACAGTGTCATATTGGGCACCTTAGGTGCCGAAAATTTTCTGTATTCGGTACTTACCTAATATGGGTAATAGTGCCGTATTCGGCACGAATACGGCGATGCTTTCAGCGCGCGGTCAAGTCGTGTCATGTCTCTGTCACTTCTCTTTACTTTTCGCTATAAAATGAGAGCATCATCGTATGCATGAGCTGCTGTGCGAGAGGAGAGCAGAAGCACGAGCAAAGGAGGAGAAGAGAGAAGAAGCAGCAGCGCAGCGCATGGAGAGGAGAGGAGAAGCAGCGCGAGGTGAGAAGTAGCAGCAGCACGAGAAGAGGAGAATCAGCCAGAGACAAGAAGGAGCAGCAGCGTGAGATACAATAAGTACTTAAATTATATTTTTAATTAGTACTTGCAGCTATAATAGTAATTACAATGTTGAAACCGTTTAATTATATTTGTTCAATTATTTTCTTAGTTTGATTATATGAATCTGATTATTTGCTTAGTTAGTGTAATAGTAATTAGCGTGAATTTGTATAATAGTAATTAGAGTGATGTTGTGTAATAGTAATTATTTTGTTTAGGTTAGTAGATTGTATAATAGTAATTAACGTGAATTTGATTAGTAAAAAAACTTGGGTTGGACAGAAATATTCGATTCAAATCATAATGCAACGATAAATTGTCAAATTAAAATTTTAATTAATAGTGGTGTACATCAGTTTAATTAGTTTTTCAATGCAATACATTAAAATAGTGATGCACACATGAACTCCTAACCTTAGTTAAATAAAAGAATCAGTTATGAAGTAAAATAGATGAATGTTTTTTAGTGTTTTTTACTCATAGTAGACTCCATTACTCCCCTCAGCTCACTCAGTAAAAAAATATATGAATAGGTTAATAGCGTAGTGTCAATTTATAATGAGATTGCATATTTACTCAATGTAACTTTCATGTTAGTTTAAATAATATTTTAATTCAATATTGAATATTAATTATTTTATTTTTATTCAATAATGATGATTTAATTAGCATTGTTAATTATTTACATATTTAGCATGTGTATCGTGAAAATATGTAAGTAGTAATTTTATTAGATGTACCTTTATTTAGCAGATACGGTATGACTTTCCATATTTATTATGGAAAACGTCCCGCTGTTTTGCACGGGAGGCGCGTAACAATTCAGAACTATCAGCACATAGAGAGTTCGGTTGAGGTACCTAGTGACCTAGATGACCTGAAATCACATGTTATGAGCCTTTTGCGTGTAAAACAGCAATCCCATACTGTTGTCCTGGAGGGTGTGCGGCCACAGGTTATTCCAAACAGCTCGGTCGTTGTGCATACGTTGTTCGAGATGAGAAGGAAAAATGCATGGGCTTTGTACTCACGCAAGGCATGGGAAGAAACTAAGACGGGTATGCAGATCAATTACCACACCGCGTGGTGAGTGGAGTAGAAGGCGTTGAAGATGGTATCTGGAAGCTTCGAGGGGTCTTACAGCTATGCTCTGAGGTTACTGTAAAAGATTACCATGACGAATATAGGGACTCAATGGGCGATGACAGATGAGCCGATCAAGCTAGAGGATGGGTCATATAGCCCCACTGACCGATACCTCATTAGGTTGTTCTGTTCTTTTGGATAATGCATCGAAGGTTTCAGACATTGCATGCCGGTTCTATACGTGAATGCCACATTTCTAAGTGGTAAGTACCATGTTACCCTTATAACTGTGATGGTGGCGGATGCAAATAATCAGATTATTCCTCTCGCCTTTGCAATAGTTGAGAGTGAGAACAATGATAGCTGATTGTGGTTCCTCACTTTGTTGAGGGCACGTGTCATGGGCAATAGGGAACGAGTTTGCATCATCTCTGACCGCAACAAGGGTTTTCTGCATGCGTTGGACGTGTTGCATGATAGCACAAACTACTCCATTGCATGGCCTGATGTGGAGAGAAGGTGGTGAATGCGCCACCTGGGAGTGAACCTGTACACAAGGTACCGTAACAAGTCTCTTGTAAAGAGATTCAAATGTTTGTGTTTGCAGAACCAGCATGCGAAGTTCAATGAGATATAGAGAGAGTTAAATGAGACCACTCGCAAGATAATGACAGATCAACAAGAATAGAATGACCATCTGCGAACGCAAATAGTTGGGGGACAAACTATCGTTAGCCGTTCACGTGCTACGTTTAGCCAGTGAATAGCGGGGCAGCCGGTGGAGCGTTGGGCCCTAACCCATGACACTCACAGCGCCATGTTAGCACTTAGAATTTAAATGATCATATTGACACAATTTCATCAGACGAGGATCTATGACATGGCCAACAATGACTTTGAGGTTATGTGCCGCTATAGGTATGCTTCAGGGTGTAGCGCAGGGGACACCATGCAACAACCTCACGAGGCAAAGTGCACATGCAATAAGCCAAAACTACACCATATCCCATTCTCGCATGTCTTAGCCGCTTGCAGGGATATAGGCGGCAATGATGGATCATAGTACGTAGCACCGTACTTCACGATAGATGCATTGAGGAGCACATGGTTTTCAAAGATGCGATCCTTCAACATCGGAAGCAGCTACAAAGCGATCGAGGGGCCTACGTGGGTACTTTATCCGCGAGCATGATGCATAGATCCTGGAAGGCCTAGATCCACGAGGCTGCAAGGTGACATGGATGAAGCAGATGTTGTTGATGGCCTACGCAAGTGAAAACTTTGCAAACAACCTGACCATGACAGCAGGACATGCCCAACTCGGCAGTAAACTATCATGCACTATCAAACTATAATGTTTTAGTGTTGTTGCATTTTATTAAACCATGAAGCTTATTTTTCACTATTTATTGAACCATAAAGCTTGTAACATATTCTAATTTATTATTCACATACTTATTGAACTACGACGAGTGTAATAAATTCTTTTTTGTTATTCACATACGTATTGAACCATGAAGCTTGTAATATATTCATATTTGTTGTTCACCTACTTATTGAACCATGTAGCTTGAAATCATTGTCATGGCTCATGCTGGTCTTCCCGAGCTTCTTCAACAGCGGTACGACGAGAACAATAGAAGACGGATGATTTTCACAGGGCAGTAGGTACCACGATTATATGTGCTTTTTAATTGCTAACATAATTTGCTACTAACGCAATACATGTATTGGTTACCTTTTACAGTTGCTTTCGTTGCGAGCCCAGAATGTCCACACGATTAAGGAGTTTGACCATCGATTTCACGAGCCACTCGCACGGGCAAGCTTACTACCTTCCGCTCTTATGATGGCCAAAGCTCCCATGGTGGGTGGTGGCTGGACACCTCTCCCGCCAATTGAGGAACCACTGCTCACAGGTCTCGTCAACCGGTGGCATCCTGAGATGTACACGTTCCACTTTCCTTTTGGCGAGATGACCATAATATTGAGGGACGTGGCCACGCTAACCGGGCTGCAAATCAGGGGTGTCCCATTAGTAGTTTCACGACCAGTGAAGGAACAGTGGAAGGGTTATGTTGATGGCATATAATTATTTTTTATGTACCGCACTTCAAATATTGTAGTGCTATTCAAGCTTCATTGACCATATGCATCTTGTAGGTTTGGCGTGCCATGTGAGAAGAAGGATGTTTGCCTCTGCATGTCCTGGATTCATAGGCTATCACAGTTCGGTCCATGCCCACCGGATGCAGACGAGGCTACAGTAATACAACACTATGATGTGTACTTGTACGTCATGCTGGGAGGCATCATGTTCTGCAACACGGTAGGCGATTATGTCATTCCCCATATTGTATGGTTTGCGAGACAACTTGCTTCACATGCTTATGAGCCGATATCTTACAGTTAGGGATCTGTTGTACTAGCTGCCACCTACAAAGGATTGTGTGATGCAACCCAGCGATCAACGAAGAAAGGATCTGTAACAGACTGCCTACACCTCTTACAGTAGATGACATGAGGCCTACGATGAGATATCGGTGGATGCATGCAAGGCTGAGATGGAGTCAGCAAGAAGACCATGGTAGCTACTCCCTGGTGATCAGTGATTTGGACGTCCTTAGCGCAGATCTCGTGGAGTGGGATCCATGGCGTATGGCACGAGTGGCTGGAATTGCGACTGGTGGGCTCATCACATCATGTTGTTGGTGTGACTCAGGCTTATAGATGACTAGATACTTCTTGATGTACATGAACAACGTGGAAGTATATTCTTCTGAGCGTGTACAGAGGCAATTCGGGTACTGACAGTGGTGCCAGTACCTCCCCCACGAGACACCGGTCGGGCGCACGAGTAAGTGTGTTATTGTAGGTAGCATTAGTGCCCAAGGTGATCAATATTAATATATTATAACTGTGTATGTCACGTATAGGAGGAGCGCACAGGGGGCCAGAGGCATGCAGGATTGGGCATCCATGAATGCCGAGCGCATACAAAAGTGGACGTAGTCAGCCGCGGTGGATGTCGTTGTTCCTCCTGGACAATACGACGATGACACCTACTGGGAGTACCTTTCGTGGTTCTGTTCGTGCACGCGTGTCACCTTACTCAGCGGACTTATGGAGCTGGGCCCTAGGCCGTTCCCTGAGAATCATACTCACCTTCTTCATGTTGTGGCAGGTGATGTAGTACTTATAACGATTTTAATTGGTTAAACCTCTGTATTACTAACATGTCCCTCATCTCATACAGACCAAAGAGACGTACGCGATGCATATGCAGGCGGAGCAAGCTTGTGGGAACCAAGCGGGTTATCAACACGGAGGGAACAGGACCCGCTCTGGGAGTATATGAGGACGAGAGGGTCCTGCTTCATATCTGCTATACATGGTCTAGGTGGTTGTGACCTGCGTTGGAGGGGATACGACGTACCAGAAATGGACTCGTCCCATGCCTCCCACAGCAAGCGCTCGTCCAGTGCTCGTGACGAACCTATTCACGCACAATCGCAAGAGGCACCTTCGGTTTTGAAACATCATGTGTCACATTCTAATGCTGAGGCCAAGGAGTGCACGCAGGTGCCTGAGCCTGAGCAGTGTACACTGGCTTCACAGGCCCCCCAGTGGACACAACATCCTCGTACTACTATGACACCTCCACCGGAGCTTCAATGCATCATGAGGATGTCGTTGACTGTACGCAACAGACGTCTAGCTGGAGTGATACACATGATTTTGACTGGGCTGCTGCAATACAGGACACAAGCTTCATCGATCTCCTCAGCGGACAATACCCTCAATATCCCGATGCACCTGGGTGTTCAGAATGGTACCAGCAGGCCGAGACTTCGGGACACTGGACTCCATCGGAGCATGTTCTAGGGGCGTCGACATTTTCGTATGAGGATCTGTCATCATGGTACATGCAGGGCCGAGTTAAAGGGTTTGGATACACATTCGGTGGGGGTCACACAGGGCAGGATGATAATGACGATGATCAAGGGGACAGGAGGCAGGGGCCAACGCAGGCCGTTAGGATGAGGGCCACACACTCGCCAGACGCTTAGACTCCTAGGGACTGCGTGCAGTGTTGTCGTCGTCGTCGAGGAGGCAGTGCTGTTATTCGATGCAATTGTAATTCTTTATGACACATGCACTATTCACTATAATGTAGTAGTGAGCCATATTATGTCCCATTCATTGTATTGTTGTTGTAATTAATTTTAATTCATCTAATATTTGTGAAATAATTTTGGCACATAGCTTTAATTTATCTAATGTTTGTAATAACCACACGACATGGCTTTAAGCATTAAAAGATAACACCATTTAGACACAAAGTGCGACACGACTCAGCTTTCACCATGAAATGACAACACATCTGTCGTGAGTCAGTCTTTAGACAGGAAGTGACCACGTGACATAGCTTTAACTATGAAATGCCGTGAGTCATGCAATAGACACGAAGTTAATATATGACTCAGCTTTCATAAGAATCCATGCCTCAATGCAGAGCCAACAATAACTCATGCTAAACCTTTGCAGAATGAAATTACAACACCAAACAATAGTTTTTGTAGGGAATCTTTGCAAAGCATCAGTGTCAGAACTTTTCCAGCTCCCACGAGGAATCCTATGCTCCAATCTCCAGCCATACCCATGCACTCAATCCATGCACTAGCCCCCCAGCCACCATACATAACCCCACCCTTATCCATGGATAGATCAGTCATTTCTCAGCTCTCTCAATTGCAATGTCTTACTCAGCTCCACCAAGCCTCGATATGGACCGTACGAGTACCCACCGGTATAGCGATATATATCACTCATGTGGTACTTTCTATATGATTTCAAGCAGTGTCTTACTAATCTTTTATCTTCTTTCATTTGTTAGGCATACCGTACATGCCAATATTTGTTATCATAATCTCTTTATAGTTAGTGTTCGTTCACGAACCGACGAAAAACCACATATCAAATGTAAGGTTTACCGGTGTAAGCAATAATTGTTCTCCACAACTATTAATGTTCGATAAATTAGAATGTGTATCCTCCCAACATTAATTCACTACAAAATTACCTTGTAGAATTCTATCCAACAAGGTTTAATATTAATATGAAATGATAAAAAATACATATAAATGGAGCATTACAAAGGCTTAATATTAATATGAGAATCAAGGTTTTGTACAAGTTAAATTATTTTTTTTCAAATTGAATTAAAAAGAGAATATCACATGAAATGATACAAATGTGTATAAATGGAGCGTTACAAAGGAATTCACTTTTTCACCAAATAACATAGGGTTGAAAACATTTTTATAAATTAGTACATCACATGAGAAGAATATTAGTGAATTTTTCTAGATTTTTGAGAATTTGTTTGAGGTATTAAATATTGCTATAATTTATAAAAGTTGGTTTATTTGGAGAATTTTAATTAAATATTGGCTCAGTCTTTTTGGATGAAACCAATTATAATGGGTTGCTCATGAAAATGTTTAGAATTTTTTGACTGTTTTTGTACTCCAAAAAAATCATGAGTTAAATAAAAAACTTGCACTTTTAGGCCTTCTTAAGCGTCAGCTCTGAATACAAATGAGTCGTGCTGTATTTGGTACCTTAGGTGCCGAAAACAGTGGGGGCAGTCTTTTTTCGTTTTTTTGGTATCGAAATCGGGTTTTCAGATTTTGAGGTGCCGAATACAGATGCTAGATTTGCAAATACGTCGATCTGTTATCTATTTTGGTAAATACGCCGAAGTATGTTGTCTATTTTTTCATTTTTGCCGCATTTCGTGTGCTTCACCCCGTTGCTACACTATGTATGTTTTGGCATTGAAGGAATACATCAAAAGCTGCACTATGTCATGTCCATCCTAGTACACACTACTACCAATGTTATTTTTTGAGACATATAGATTTCATTTTTATAGGTGTTTCATATGATGAACCACCTTAGTATTAAGCTAGGACCTTGTACGGTTTTGGGCCACATGTGAAAATTAATTTTCACAGATGTTTTCTTAGTTGAACCGTATGTGAAAATAACTCTATTATTATAAGCGGATTATATAAGGAACCGTGTCAGAAAATATCTATTTCCACATACAATTTTTATACGAACCGCTTGTGGAAATTGAGCCTTTTTTCACAGACGGTTCACATAAAGAATCGCCTCGAAAAATCTCTATTTTCACAGATGATTACTTATATGAACCGTATATGATAATAACCCTATTATAGTAGATAGTTCACATAAGTAACCATCTCTAAAAATTAGTTTCTATAGGTAGTTAGTTATGTGAACCGTCAATAATAATATCTCTATAAATAACTATGATACATATCATGTAATGTACGCTCATATCCCTGCTGTAAGATCAAGCTGCTTGTCATAACGCCAAATCATATCTTATGGCTCTCGTGCCCCTTGTGACCAAGCAGCTAGTTAGTTAGTGGTCAAGGCCCTAAATCGTATGGCACTGTGTTATTACACTATGGCACCAAATCATTTGGTGTCGTGCGATGACACGTTAGTAAGAGCTTAGAGCGCATATGTGTAAGTATTGTGGTGTTATGCAATAAACCAATGGCGTTAAGTATCGTGGCGCCATTCAAAAGTTATATTTCCGATAGATCAACATTTTCTAAAGGATCTATTTATAAAAAATTCTTTTCGAAAAGAATTAAAAAGTAAAAATTCCATCCGACTAGACCGTCTTTTGTCATATTGTTGTACGTGATGTGTTGCATTTATTGCTCAGATAACTTATATAAACCGAGTTCCATTTACTATGTGAAAAACAGATAAATGAGATACGAAATGAGTGACGAGTTATGATATGATCTGTCACTGATGATAAAACTGATGGGTCATAGTTGTGACCCGTTACCTATAATTTATCATAAATGATGAATCATCCTAGATCAGTCATATGTGATATGTCATAGTTGTGACCCGTCACCTATTACGACTCATAAGTGACGGGTTATTCTAGCCAGTTATTGATGACAGGTCAAATTGTGACATGTCATCCTAGCCAGTCATTAGTGATGGGTCAAGTTATGACCCGTCACCAATAACTTGATCAATACATAGAGCTATCATTTCATGTATTATGTGTATATATACCCCTAGGTATTCATGTACTTAGGTTTATACAGATATATATACACAACAATTATGGTTGTTTTTACAGATGTACCTGATCGATATATATATAGAGCTATCATTTCATGTGGTGCAACAGTGCATGTACTCTAGTTTATGTTATGTGTGTGTGTGTGTGTATATATATATATATAGTAGTACAAACATATACTCATATAATTATGTATTCTACATTATTTTTCTCTATTATTAGGTGTGTATATATATAATATACAACCTTGAGAATATATATGTATATGATGCTAATTTTTTTATTTTTCTCACCTCAGCAACACTAGAATAGGAATTATTGTACAATTTTGCTCAAGTTTAATGTAAGGGGTGGTGGCTATGGACACAAACGCTCATTCCAAAAATGGTGCAGAAACTTCCAGGGGCGATAACTCAATCTTCCAAGCCAGGTTTGGCCTTCAAAAATTCTCCGAATCTGACAAAGTCGAGAAGGAACGGATGTAACTTTTTTTAAGATGTTCATAGAATCAAAAAAACATCAAAATCAGAGTCCATATTCAAAAGGTATGCCCTTTTTACTAAAAGCACTCCGGGTCACCTATTTTATTTGTCAAAATGAAAATCAGTCATTACACTATGTGAAAAACATACAAAAGAGATCAAAATCAGTGACAGGTCGTAACAACCCGTCACTTATGATAATAGTGATATGTCATAGTTGTGACCCGTCACTAATTATAATTCATCAGTACGGGTCATCCTAGACAAGTCATAAGTGACAGGTCAAGTTATGACCCATCACTTATTACTTGACATCATTGATGGGCCGTCCTGGGTCAGTCATCAGTGATAGGTCAAGTTGTGACCCGTCACTTATGATCTGGCATCAGTGACGGGTTGTTCTGGCAGTCATAAGTGACGGGTCAAGTTTTGACCCGTCACTTATAACGTGACATTAGTGACGGATCAAGTTGTGTAAAATGCTCCAATGCATTCATCCGGTGTTCATTCCATTCATGCCGACCATACAAGCCTTTTCCCTAGAAATGCTCCGCTGCAACTATCTCCGTGATCACTGGACTATCCGGTGAATTGATCTTCATTCTTTAGCACTTACAGTCACCTCTGCAAGAAATGCTTCGACGCTATACTCCGGTGTGCACAAATCAATCACCGGACCTTCCAGTGCGTTGATCTTTAGTCTTCTGCACTCACATTCTTGTCTGCAAGAAATTCTCTAGTGTTACTCTGTGCAGATCATCGGATTATCTGGTGAGGTCATCAGCCTTCTCCACATTTGTCAGAAATACTCCGATGTGTTCATCACACAGAGCACCAGACTATCCAATGAGGCTATCAACCTCTGTGCACAATGCTCTGGTGAGTGCAAACTGCTCTACGTCGGACCTTCTGGTAAGGTCAATTCTACTGTGACTTCTCTAATTGAATCAAACTTTGTCTCGGCTGCGGTGGCTTCTAAATTTATTGCATATATGAGACCTGCTAACATATATTCTTGACAAATATGTTAGTCTCAATGACTATATTTTCATTAATCACCAAAATCACAATCCTGGCCTAATAGGATCATTTTCGCTACACAAGCCTCTGCGCCTATAGTCCTTCATCTCAACCACCTGTAACATCCTGAGTTTTAGCATGTAAATTTATTACGAATTTCACTCCAAATTAACACTTTTCTAATTATTTAAGCCAATATAAAACCAGGCAGTATATATTTGAAATATATATGCACGCACGTATATATTCAAATATATTTTGGGCTAAGTATTCCAAATAGCACCAAAATAATTTCTAAATTAATCCTTACCTTAATTTGGTTCATATGCTTTGGTTTGTGATCTTTATGGTTCTTTGTGTGGAGATTTGAATTTGAATGTCTATCAAATTCAAATCTACTCTTAGATTTTATTCAGCTTAAATCCAATTCAAATTCAAATCACTTGATTCAAACCATCTTAGGAAGCTCAAGACTTAAGTTCAAATCATAATTCAAATATATTTATTTTATTTGAAATGATCCAAATCCAAAGTCAAATTCAAATTCAAATTCACATCTCTCATTTGAATTTTATCCCAAAACCAAAAATTCTTTCCTCTTCTCCTATTCACCCTTGGCTCAATCTCTCTATCCCTCACTGTTTTGGGCCAAGCGCAGCCGGACGAGTCTCCTCTTCTCTCTCCCCTGCGCGCTCTCCCAGCCCAGCTCACCCGCGCGTCGCTCGACCTTCCACGCGTCACACGTCGATTGGCCACCGCCAGTGTTTTCTCCCTCCCCTCTGCCGCTCGTGTGCCCGCGCGCCTACGTGCTCTCGTGAACCGGCCAGCGGGCCGTAGCTCGACCTGGTCGAGTGGGCCAAGGCTTGGCCCAGTGGCTCGCTGGGTTGGCCCAGCTGCCAGTGTTGTGCGGAACCTATTAGAGAAACCTATTAGGGTTTCTCTAGCTTTCTATTTTGTGTTATTTGATTCTTCTCTAGTATAGTCATTATTGATCGTAGTCGCAATTGCAGAGCAACCAAAGTTCTGCGAGTGTTGTGCGGAAAGTATCACAAGCGAGGACGATCCCGATTACAACTAAGAACTCGAAGAGAACTTCGGAGAATGCAAGTCCTATCTTCTTGATCATATTGAACTTATGTTTTCAAATAATTTACGTGATCAACTTAAAACTGGACTTATATCGCATGTGCTATATATTGTGCCTTTACAAACTTCTTGTAGTAGTTAATTCTATCAACACTTACTATGCCATAAATGCTATCATCCAAAACACATATCACCCTAGAATTACCTGTTGTTATCTATATTAATGACAGCCGACGTCTTAAAAGGGGACTGACCTTCAGTACAAGGCAATGATGAAGAATAGTCTTAGAAGTCGCGCCCGCACCCTAAGCTGCTTGTGGCTTGAGCTTTTGCTTTCTGCTGTGTTTTGTTGGCCTCTCAGCTAGGTTTGTAATATACAATATGATTTGTAAACCTTTTGTACTCTTTAACCTTAATAATTATGTTCGAAGTATAACTATCATACTACAACTTTTATATTGTGCGTATCAGCTACTTAATCCTGGGACTGATACTGGAGGCACATAAGAACCCGAGTTTGGGGTCTTACACCACCGTTCTTGCCACCGACGCAACCTCTGCCGACATCCGATGGTGCGCACAAGCAACGAGCCCACTTTTCCTAAGTCCATGTGCAATGCGGCAAGGCTGAGGCAAATGCACGATGCCAACCTTCTCACCCACCACCTGACCTCGGGGTACCACTCAAGGGAGAGCGTGTGTGCTCCCCGCCAGGGGAAGATTGTGATGTTTATTTCCTTCTTCTTGGCTGGCCTCGTGCCGCCCTTCTTCGAATTCTTCACCACCATCATTTCCTTCTACGACATCTACTACCTCCACCTCAACCCCAATTCTATTCTCAAGCTTAGCATTTTTGCTCATCTATGTGAGAATGTCGTTGGGGTCGAACCATGCCTTGATCTCTTCCAATTCTTTTACACATGTCGGTCGGTGACCGTGCCAACCACCGGAAGCTGCAGGTTCTATCTCGCGCTGAGACTCCTACATCAAGGTGGGCCTCAAGTCGTCGTGGTAGGGCTAGAGAGAGGATTGGTTCTACCTCGCTGCAGACAGCTAATTGGGCAATCTCTGTTTACCGAGCGCGTCAGTGCAGGTCACCAACAACTGAGGGAGCACCCCATCTACAACTTCAGAGCTGCTGACCCTCGCCAAATGGATCTACCTCAATTGTCTCATTCCATTTTATCCAGTCTGAGCTCTTAAGGCACTCTGCCATGGTCTTAGGTTTTAGATCTACCTCGATGTTTTTGGTAATATTTAAGGAAAAATAGATGTTGACAACTGTAGTTTTTCCGTTATATGATTATCCTAAATCAATATATTTTGTGAGAATTTCATTTACTTCTTCTAATTCCTTAGGATTTCTCATAACTATGTAGTTAGGTTGTTCCAATATTCCAGCACATAGATTAGTGCGCACATTTATACTAAATTTTGGATATAGCGCATCAACTAGGTGTCTATTAATACGAGGTTGAATTTATTTACTGAATTTATTATGATCAGATTTCTCCCTTTGTTATTTGCATTTGGGAGATAAGTAGTTTTATGAGGCACATCCACTCTTTTTTGGTGCATTCACCATAGGCATATTAAATTAAGTGACACCATTATGGTCAATAAATACATCTAGCAGATTATTTACAAGGTGTTACAAATTTATAACCCTCTTAACTTCTTATTCAGATTTTATAGTACGTGGATCTAAGGACTGAATGCGGTGACATTTGGATCTAAGTCTTTTGTTAGGGGCTCGAGATATTTTATGATTGACGGAGAATTATACATCACATATACTCACATTTTGCTATGGATGTCCATTGATGTACGCTACGATAGTGATATCGATATAGATTGATTAGGGCGGGGGGCACCAAATGAATAGCCATCGCAATCGACAAAGGAATCGAAGGTATGTCAGCATCATCCATTTCTTACCCGTTGTTCTTTTTCATCCTTTTTATTTGTGTGGCTCTGTCGCTTGGATTGGAGAACAATCATGGTTGATAACATGTTGGAATGAATTGAGATATTAGTCTAATAGAGAAATTCGTTATCTATTTCATTGATAAGTCATATATTTATATATGATAAATGAATGTTCGTCGAAGAGACACCCTCTTTCTCCAATGGGCACCTGGCAACCGCCATGGACGGTTCAGAAGGAGATCAACCACAACAATTGCCACGCGCGGTTTAGGTTTGGCAAATTGATGTTAGTGTTATTTGGTGTTCTCTTCGTATAGCGTTGCAGCTGCTGTTAAGGCCAGGAAATTAGCTAGATTCCTCACGAAGAAACGGCATCGAGATTAGACAGCACTAGCAACGGTTGAAGTTGATTCCCTATCAACCCAACTAATTACTGTAACAGCCTTTTTTATAACCATACCAATTTTGACATCCACAATGTGTTAATCCTGATGGCATATGCAATTTTGACTGTTTGAGTAATACCTCTCACCAACCGTACTTGATTATTGTAACATCTTTTTTATAACCACAACAATTTCGATATCCACAAAGTGTTAATCCTGAGGGCATCTGCGGTTTTGACTGTTTGAGTAATAACTCACCAACTGTGCCTGATTACTTTAACATCCTTTTTATAACCACAGCAATTTCGACATCCACAACGCGTTAATCCCGAGGACATCTGCTGTTTTGACTGTTTGAATAATACCTCTCACCAACCACAATTGATTATTGTAACTGTTGATCATAAGATTTAGTATTTTCGACGGGTACCATGACTAAATTCTTATTTTCGACAAGATTTGGTTTAATAGACGACTAGATAAACAGTACCAAAATCAGATAAACAATATCACGGTCAGATGAACAGTGCCACGACCAGATGAACAGTATTTTTTGGTCAGACGAACAATAATTTCCAACTGATAGATAGTAACTTCCGACCGGTGGTCACGACCAATGACCAGGCGACCAGTGACCACGATTTGTTCCTGCAGTTGGTCTCCGAACAGATGAAAGAGTTGATCGAATCCCAGAAGCCGAACTACATTAAAGCGTATTCGGGTAGATATATGAGAGTTTTTACGTGTTCAAATAGGAAATATATGTTTGTTATAGAAAATTTGGAGATCAAGTAGGCATAGCCGACTCATATCTGTAAGTCTTATTCAGTATGAATTAGGAGTCTTGATCTCTTACAGCTAAGACCTGCTGCTCTTTAAATATGAGAGGGTCGTGGCCGATTGAAATCGTATAAAAAAACAATCGATCAAACATAATTTACATTATCTTTCGTCTTTTGCCTAGCTCTCGTAGTCTCGTTTTTTTTCCCATTTATGTTGTTTCATGTTCTTGATCTCGACGACCAAAGACAAGCCGCGGACCATTCGCACTCTGACGGGTTCCTCCTGAACGTGGGTGACGATGAAGGTCCGACGACACAGTGCCACGATCAGGGTATCATGGGTACTGCTCGCCGGATATTACACACGAGTTGCTCAGTGTGTTGACGTGCCACGTTTTTGCATCAACAGTAACATTCTTTTTATAACCACAACAATGTCTGACGTGCACAACATGTTAATCGTGAGTATCTACGGTTTTAATTGTTTGACCACATCTGTTCTCAAATAGATATTTTCTAAGATACATATAGTAAATTTTAAAAACCCTGGCCATTAATATACATAAAAACATTAGAATTTAACATATAGAAATGATAGTAGTAAATTTGTTATAGAAAATACTTTAACATCATCTAATTTTTACTAAGTTTTATCAATAGTTAGCTATCAAAAGTAATAGTTAAACTTATTTATTAAAGACTATATCGATATTTTAAATAATAAAGAAAAAAGAACCAATATAACACCTCTCACCAACGGTACTTATTAAGAATGCACCAACTGTAGGTGTATACTTATTAAGAAGGGCAGGACCCTGAATCATCGAGCTGCTAAAGTACCTTGTCCTGCGTGGAGCCGTGTGGGCATCGTTTTAAACGTGCCCGTGTGTAACCGGCTCTCGCCATCGCCCAACGTTTTGACCTTTTGAGCGTGCCTGCGAATCCTGCGACCGGCTTGGATCATGGCGTAACTCATCTTTTTGAATTGCTCGGAACAAAAACGCATTTTTTAAAATTGAACGCACTTGGGGCGCCAAGGAAACGGTACAGGAAGTCAGGAAGGGGGCGAACTGTTCGAGCACACGGATGGAGACTCCATTTTGCGTCTCGTCATCCTAGGGGCCACTATTCGTTGGGCCTGATCTTTCTACAAATCAGGGCGCCGAAGAAGCCTCTGGTCCAAAACTATTTGATATTTTTATTTTTCAAACTTAACAGTTATAGGTGGCCATTTGAAAAATAGCAACTATAGGCGTCTGTCACCTATTGTAAGGCCAACAACTTAACAGTTATAGGTGGCCATTCAAAGCTGATCATGAATAGCAACTGTGGTTTGCTGGGTGCTTCGGCACACGTCTTGCCTTCAAGGAAAGGACAATAACAGGGTACTTAGTCTTCACTTTCTGGAGGTGCTTTGCGACATTCTGCGCAAACATCTCAAAGAGATCGTCGAGTATATGCCCACCAAAATGGTGCGCGATCAGGGGCTCAACGTTCAGTTGCTAGCCACAATGTGTGTCCACGCTCGTTATGTATTGACCAAAACCTGACGAGCAATGTGCCATTCATGCATATTTAAACTCAGTAGCAGACCGAGCACAAGCACAAGCTGCATTTGATGCAGCCGGGTAAGTTTGTCCACTTTATAAATGGACCTTTTCAGAAAAGGTTGTTAAAAAATTGACCCGATGAACGGTGACATAAACTTTGGCGTCGTCTGTTCATTGTAGGGTACCATCTAATTTGGCATCATATATTTAACATGTAAAATATGTGTGTTAAGGATAGCTCTAGTAGCTACGGTATTCATCGTTACGGTGTACGCTGCTATAGTGATGCGGATGGATGACGCCTGCAAAACGGCTCCCGTGGAAGCCGTATCACCCACAACAGTGATGCGGACGGACGTTTGTGGCCGCAACTTCGCGGACTGTGAGAACCTTGCAATATTGTTCACACTGTAGGAATGTAAATTTGAAAAAAGAATAAGAGTAATAGAATGTAGAAAATAAATAGCGGTTGAAAATAAAAACAATAAAAAATATTATAATAATATTAAATATGATAAATTTTTTAAATATTTAAAAGATAGTCTAACGTCATCGAATGGCGCCAAATAATTTGTTGTCGTGGTTCACGCACTGTGCCATAAGATTTCGCGTCATGACAAGCTGCTTGATGGTGCAGTAGGGACAGGAGGGTGCATGACATGACATGCAGCAGAGTCACGTGAACCTTGGCTGGGTAGGGGACCCGCGGGTGGAGGAGCAGCCTAAGTTAATTCAGATTGGATGTGCACATGCTTCTATGCAGGATGAGACAATAAGTGAAGCAAATATAAGATCACCTTTAGCTATATTTTATTTATTTTGTTTTTTTTTAATTTTTTTGTTTTTATTCTTTTTATTTTCTTTTATCTCTAACAGTTTTATTTCGAAGGAAATTATGAAGTAAAATGAGAGGATCTCGTTCTAAAAAAATAATCTTAGGAATCGCTTCGTGATGAAAATCATAAAGTAAAATTATTGGAACGCTGAAGAAAAAAAAAATCTCTTCATGATGAGATTTTCGTTCCTGAAGAAAAACGTTTGACTTAGTCTAAGTAACGAACTACTGCTATTGAAAGAAATCTATTGTTAACAACAAACTCATACCTGGCACCATATCTGATCAAACAGGCAAAGTGATGGGTGTTGAAACACTGAGCAGCATCAGCAACAATAGAAGCAGACATACGGAGGCCATTTTGGATCAAATGCTGGTAGATGGCACCAACAGCTACAGTATGGCAGGCCGAGTTGGTTCCTAAATCATCCAGTAATTTAATATTGCAATCCAGGAAGTGTAGAAAAAACAAAAAAACTTATGTCATTCCTCGTATTATATGGTTAGCGAGTTAACTTACTTAACATCCTCCTTATGAGCCGATATCTTATAGTTAGGGATCTGTTGTGCTAGCTGCCACCTACAGAGGATTGTGTGATGCAACTCGACGATCAACGAAGAAAAGATCTGTAACAGGCTGCCTACACCTCTTACAGTTATGGAGCTAGAAGTACCTCTCGATTTATCGGCCTTAGGTGCTCAAGAGCTACTATCTAGTCCCCATCTACAATGACATTATAGATGACATGAGGCCTACGATGAGGTATCGGTAGATACATGCTAGGCTGAGATGGAGTCAGCAACAAGATTATGATAGCTACTCCCGTGTGGTCAGTGATTTGGACGTCCTTAGCGCAGATCTCATGGAGTATGATCCATGACGTATGGCACGAGTGACTGAAATTGCGACCGGTGGGCTCATCGCATCATGTTGTTGACGCGACTCAGGCTTATGGATGACTAGATACTTATTGTTGTACATGAACAACGTGAAAGTATATTCTTTTGAGCATATGCAGAGGTAGTTCGGGTACCGACAGGTGGTGCCAGTACCTCCCCCACGAGACACCGGTCGTGCGCACGAGTAAGTGTGTTATTATAGGTAGCATTAGTGCCTAAGGTGATCAATATTAATATATTATAATTGTGTATGTCACGTACAGGAGGAGCGCACAGGGGGCCAGAGGCATGCGGGACTGGGCATCCATGAATGCCGAGCGCATACAGAGGTGGATGTAGTCAGCCGCGGTAGATGTCGTTGTTCCTGCTGGACAATACGACGATGGCACCTACTGGGAGCACCTTTCGTGGTTCCGTCCATGCACGCGTGTTACCTTACTCAGCGGACTTGTGGAGTCGGGCCCCAGACCGTTCCTCGAGAATCATGCCCGCCTTCTTCATGTTGTAGTAGGTGATGTAGTACTTATAACGATGTTAATTGGTTAAACCTCCGTATTACTAACATGTCCCTCATCTCATACAGACCAAAGAGACGTACACGATGCATATGCAGGCGGAGCAAGCTTGTGGAAACCAAGCGGGTCATCAACGCGGAGGGATCGGGACTTTCTCTGGGAGTACATGAGGACGAGAGGGTCCTGCTTCCTATTTGCTATACGTGCTCTAGTTGGTTGTGACCCGCGTTGGAGGGGATACGACGTACAAGAAATGGACTCGTCTCATGCCTCCCACAGCAAGCGCTCATCCAGTGCTCATGACGAACCTATTCACGCACAACCGCAAGAGGTACCTTCGGCTTCGGAACATCATGTGTCACGTTCAATGCTGAGGCTGAGGAGTGCACGCAGGCGCCTAAGCCCGAGTAGTGTACACTAGGTTCACAGGCCCCTAGTGGACACAACATCCTCGTAACTATGACACCTCCGCCTGGAGCTTCGATGCATCATGAGGACGTCGTTGATTGTACGCAGCAAACGTCTAGTTGGAGTGATACACATGATTTTGACTGGCCTGCTGCAATGTAGGCCACAAGCTTCATCGATCTCCTCAGCGGACAATACCCTCAATATCCCGATGCACCTGGGTGTTCACAATGGTACTAGCAGGCTGAACCTTCAGGACACCGGACTCCATCAGAGCACGTTCTAGGGGCGTCAACATTTTTGTATGAGGATCCGTCATCATGGTACATACATGGCCGAGTTAGCGGGTCTGGATACACATTCGGTGGGGATCACACAGGACAGGATGATAATGACGATGATCAAGGGGACAGGAGGCAGGGGCCAGCACAGGCCACTAGGATGAGGGCCACACACCCGCCAAACGCTTAGACTCCTAGGGACTGCGTGCATTGTCGTCGTCGTCGTCGTCGTCGAGGAGGCAGTGCTGTTATTCAGTGCAATTGTAATTCTTTATGACACATGCACTATTCACTATAATGTAGTAGTGAGCCATATTATGTCTCATTAATTGTATTGTTGTTGTAATTACTTTTAATTCATCTAATATTTGTCAAATAATTTTGGCATATAGCTTTAATTTATCGAATGTTTGTAATAACCACATGACATGGCTTTAAGCATTAAAAGATAACACCTCTATCGTGAGACACCATTTAGACACAAAGTGACGACACGACTCAGCTTTAACCATTAAATGACAACACATCTGTCGTGAGTCAGTCTTTAGACAGGAAGTGACCATACGATATAGCTTTAACTATGAAATGACAACACATCTGCCGTGAGTCATGCAATAGACACGAAGTTACTACACGACTCAGCTTTCAAAGGAATTCATGCCTCAATGCAGAGCCAACAATAACTCATGCTAAACTTCTGCAGAATGAAATGACCACACCAAGTAATAGCTTTTGTAGGGAATCTTTGCAAAGCATCAGTGTCAGAACTTTTTCAGCTCCCACAGGGAATCCTATGCTCCAGCCTCCAGCCATGCCTATACACTCAATCCATGCGCTGGCCCCCAGCCACCATACATAACCCCACCCTCATCCATGGATAGATCAGTCATTTATCAGCTCTCTCAATTGCAATATCTTACTCAGCTCCACCAAACCTCAATATGGACCGTACGAGTACCCACTGGTATAACGACATACATCACTCATGTGGTACTTTCCATATGATTTCATGCAGTGTCTTACTAATCTTTTATCTTCTTTCATTTGTCTAGTCTCCTCCACATCTATATGATTTCATGGAATGGCTAGATATGGAGCAAAGTAACGACCAGAAACAGTGGGTCCAAATGAGCATGCTGTAGAGGAGGAAAGCATACGAACACCAGGAGTACGAGCAACAGCATGAGGAACTATGGCTTAAGCGTCAGGAAGAGGAGCATATGAGGAAGGCAGCGGAGGAGCGCGCCGCGGCTGAAGCTCGCGAGGATGAAAGGGAAAAGAAGCGGGAGAGGCCCCGTTGCACTAAGACTTTGGGCCTCGATGCTCTGAAGAAGGGAAAATATCCCATGTGCACTCAGTAGAGACCATCTTTTGCAACCCAGTCTACCTTTATTCCCTAAGGCATGTTAGGTTTAGCAGCGACACGCTATTAAGTTAATTGTTAGGCGTACCGTACATGCCAATATTTATTGTCGTCATCTCTTTATAGTTAGTGTTCATTCACGCACCGACGAAAAACCTTATATCAAATGTATGGTATATCAGCGTATGCAATAATTGTTCTTCACAACTATTAATGTTCGATAAATTAGAATATGTATCCTCCCAACATTAATTCACTACAAAATTACCTTGCAGAATTCTATCCAACAAGGTTTAATATTAATATGAAATGATAAAAAAAATACATATAAATGGAGCATTACAAAGGCTTAATATTAATATGAGAACCAAGGTTTTGTGCATGTTAAATTATTTTTATTCAAATTGAATTAAAAAGAGAATATCACATGAAATGATACAAATGCGTATAAATGGAGCGTTACAAAGGAATTCACTTTTTCACCAAATAACATAGGGTTGAAAATATTTTTATAAATTAGTACATCATATGAGAAGAATATTAGTGAATTTTTCTAGATTTTTGAGAATTTATTTGAGGCATTAAATATTGCTATAATTTATAAAAGTTGGCTTATTTGGAGAATTTTAAATAAATATTGGCTCAGGCTTTTTGGATGAAACCAATTATAATGGGTTGCTAGTGATCTTTAGTTTGCTCATGAAAACGATTAGAATTTTTTGACTATTTTTGTAATCCAAAAAAAATATGAGTTAAATAAGAAAACTTGCACTTTTAGGCCTTCTTAAGCTTTAGCTCTGAATATAGGTGAGTCGTGCCGTATTCGGCACCTCAGGTGCCGAAAACTGTGGGGCCAGTCTTTTTTCGGTTTTTCAGGTACCAAAATCGGGTTTTTGAATTTTGAGGTGGCGAATACAGGTGCTAGATTTGCAAATACGCCGGTCTGTTATCTATTTTGGCAAATACACCGACGTATGTTGTCTATATTTGCATTTTTGCCGCATTTCGTGTGCTTCGCCCCGTTGCTACACTATGTATTTTTTCGCATGGAAGGAATAGATCAAAAGCTGCACTATGTCATGTCCGTCCTAGTACACACTACTACCAAAGTTATTTTTCGAGACATATAGGTTTTATTTCTATATGCGGTTTATATGACAAACCACCTGAGTAGTAGGCTAGAACCTTGTACGGTTTTGGGCCACATGTGGAAATTAATTTTCACAGATGGTTCCTTATATGAACCGTATGAGAAAATAACTCTATTATCATAAGCAGATTATATAAGGAACCGCATCAGAAAATATCTATTTTCACATACGGTTTTTATACGAACCGCTTGTGAAAATGGAGCCTTTTTTCACAGACGGTTCACTTGAAGAACCGCTTCGAAAAATCTCTATTTTCACAGATGATTCCTTATATGAACCGCATATGATAATAACTCTATTATCGTAGATGGTTCACGTAAGGAACCATCTCTAAAAATTAGTTTCTATAAACAGTTTATTATGTGAACCGCCTATAATAATATCTCCATAAATGATTATGATACATATCATGTACGCTCATGTCCCTACTGTAAGATCAAGCTGCTTGTCATGACGCCAAATCATATCTTATGGCTCTTGTGTCCCTTGTGACCAAGCAGCTAGTTAGTTAGTGGTCATGGCCCTAAATCGTATGGCACTGTGTTATTACACTATGGCACCAAATCATTTGGTGCCGTGCGATGACACGTTAGTAAGAGCTTAGAGCGCATATGTGTAAGTATTGTAGTGTTATGCAATAGATCAATGGCGTTAAATATCGTGGCGCCATTCAAAAGTTCTACTACCGGTCAACATTTTCTAAAGGATCTATTTATAAAAAATTCTTTTCAAAAAAAGTTAAAAAGTAAAAATTCCATCCTACTAGACCATCTTTTGTCATATTGTTGTATGTGATTTATTGCATTTATTGCTCAGATAACTTAAACCGTGATTGGAGTTTATCTCTATTCACTATGTGAAAAACGGACAAATGAGACACGAAATGAGTGACGAGTCATGACATGATCCGTCACTGATGATAAAAGTGACGGGTCATCCTAGATCAGTCATAGGTGACGGGTCATAGTTGTGACCTGTCACCTATTACGACTCATAAGTGACGGGTTATTCTAGCCAGTTATTGATGACAGGTTAAGTTGTGACGGGTCATCCTAGCCAGTCATTAGTGATGGATCAAGTTATGACATGCCACCAATAACTTGATCAATACATAGAGCTATCATTTCATGTATTATGTGTATATGTACCCCTAGGTATTCATGTACTTTGGTTTATACAGATATATATACACAACAATTATGGTTATTTTTACGGATGTACATGATCGATATATATATAGAGCTATCATTTCATATGGTGCAAAAGTGCATGTACTCCTAGTTTATGCCATGTGTGTGTACATATATATGTATAGTAGTACAAACATATACTCATATATATGTGTATTCTATATTATTTTTCTCTATTCATTAGGGGTGTATATATATATATATATATATATATATATATATATATATATATATATATATATATAATATACAACCTTAAGAATATATATGTATATGATGCTAATTTTTTATTTTTTTATTTTTCTCTTATTTTTCTCATCTCAGCAACACTAGAATAGGAATTATTGTATAATTTTGCTCAAGTTTGATGTAAGGGGTGGCGGCTATGGACACAAACGCTCATTCTGAAAATGGTGCAGAAACTTTCAAGGGCGAGAACTCAATCTTTCAAGCCAGGTTTGACCTTGAAAAATTCTCCGAATCTGACAAAATCGAGAAGGAACGGATGTAACTTTTTTTAGATGTTCGTAGAATCAAAAAACATCAAAATCAGAGTCCATATTCAAAAGTTATACCCTTTTTACTAAAAGCACTCCGAGTCACCTATTTTATTTGTCAAAATGAAAACCAGTCATTGCACTATGTGAAAAACAGACAAAAGAGATCGAAATCAGTGACAGCTCGTAACAACCCGTCACTTATGATAATAGTGATAGGTCATAGTTGTGACTTGTCACTAATTATAACTCATCAGTACGGGTCATCCTAGACCAGTCATAAGTGACAGGTCAAGTTATGACCTATCACTTATTACCTGACATCAGTGACGGGCCGTCTTGGGTTAGTCATAAGTGATAGGTCAAGTTGTGACCCGTCATTTATGACCTGGCATCAGTGACGGGTTATTCTGGCAGTCATAAGTGATGGGTCAAAACTTGACCCAAGACATCAGTGACGGATCAAATTGTGTAAAATGCTCCAATACATTCATCCGGTGTTCATTCCATTAACGCCGACCACACAAGCCTTTTCACTAGAAATGCTCCGGTGCAACTATCTCTGTGATCACTGGACTATCCAGTGAATTGATCTTCATTCTTTAGCACTTACAGTCGCCTCTGCAAGAAATGCTTTGGCGCTATACTCCGGTGTGCACAAACCAATCACCGGACCTTCCAGTGGGTTGATCTTTAGTCTTCTGCACTCACATTCTTCTCTGCAAGAAATTCTCAAGTGTTACCTTGTGCAGATCATCGGATTATCCGCTAAGGTCATCAGGCTTCTCCACATTTGTCAGAAATATTCCTGTGAGTTCAACACACAGAGCACCAGACTATCCAGTGAGACTATCAGCCTTTGTGCACAATACTCTGGTGAGTGCAAACTCCTCTACGCCAGACCTTCCGGTAAGGTCAATTCTCCTAGGACTTCTCTAACTGAATCAAACTTTGTCCCGACTGCGGTGGCTTCTAAATGTATTGCATACATGAGACCTACTAATATATATTATTGACAAATATGTTAGTCTCAATGACTATGTTATCATTAATCAATAAAATCACAATCATGACCTAATAGGATCATTTTCGCTACACAAGCCTCTGCACCCATAGTCTTTCATCTCAACCACTTGTAACATCCTGAGTTTTAGCATGTAAATTTATTACGAATTTCACTCCAAATTAACATTTTTCTAATTATTTAAACCAAAATAAAACCAAGCAGTATATATTTGAAATATATATGCACATATGTATATATTCAAATATATTTTGGGCTAAGTATTCCAAATAGCACCAAAATAATTTCTGAATTAATCCTTGCCTTAATTTGGTTCATATGCTTTGGTTCGTGATCTTTATGGTTCTTTGTGTGGAGATTTGAATTTGAATATTTCTCAAATTCAAATCTATTCTTAGATTCTATTCAGCTCAAATCCAATTCAAATTCAAATCACTTGATTCAAACTATCTTAGGAAGCTCAAGATTTAAGTTCAAATCATAATTCAAATATATTTATTTTATTTGAAATGATCCAAATCCAAAGTCAAATTCAAATTCAAATCTCTCATCTGAATTTTATCCCAAAAAAAAATTATTTCCTCTTCTCCTATTCACCCTGGGCTCAATCTCTCTATCCCTCACTGTTTTTGCCCAAGCGCAGCCAGTACAGTCTCCTCTTGTCTCTCCCCCCGCGCTATCCCGGCCGAGCTCGCCCACGCCGCGTCAGCCCGCTCCCGCGCGCTCGCCCGCGCGCCGCTCGACTGTCCACGTGTCGCACGTCGATTGGCCACCGTCGGTGTTTTCTCCCTCCCCTCCACCGCTCGTGTACCCGCATGCTTGCGCGCTCTCACGAACCGGCCAGCGGGCCGTAGCTCGGCCTGATCGAGTGGGCCAAGGCTTGGCCCAGTGGCTGGCTGGGCTGGGCCAGCTGTCCAGTGGCCGCGCCCCATGAGCCAGCCCAGCTTCCAAGCCTAATAGCCAGCCAGCCCAAGACCCGAGCGAGTCTGCACTGTGTGGGCCCAGCATTGTGCAGCCCAGCCCATCTAGGCCTGGGTTGAGCCCAACTCAACCCAAACCAGTACTGTTCATGTGGGTCCCACTAAGTCACTATTCATGTGGGCCTCAGTTACTGTTCAGTGGGCCCCACCTGTGGGTCCCATCTATAAATAGTACTATTTCGTAATTTCTTGATTTAATTTTTGATTAAATCTTTCGGGAGCCATAACTTCTCCGTTCTAGCTCCTATTTCGGTGATTCTTTCGCTGTAATTCATCTAAAATCACGATCTACTCATCTATCACATTGTGGTATCTATTACGGTTCATTTAGCTTTTCATTTGGTGTTATTTGATTCTTCTCTAGTATAGTCATTATTGATCGTAGTCGCAATTGCAGAGTAACTAAAGTTCTGCGAGTGTTGTACGGGAAGTGTCACGAGCAAGGAGGAACCCGACTACAACTAAGAACTCGAAGAGAACTTCGGAGAAGGCAAGTTCGATATCCTCGATCATATTGAACCTATGTTTTCAAATAATTTACGTGATCAACTTAAAACTGAACTTATATCGCATGTGCTATATATTGTGCCTTTACAAATTTCTTGTAGTAGTTAATTCTAACAACACTTACCATGCCATAAATGCTATCATCTAAAACACATATCACCCTAGAATTATCTCTTGTTACCTATATTAATGTCAGACGACGTCTTAATATCTAGCATGTTTAGGATTGAATAGGTCTACTCGGAGACGTCGCTTTTAAAACACTTCTCTTCGGATATAAGACTTACTGTTATCAATGATAACTCATATACCATGAATCCTTGATGGTTGTGAAATCATTGATGTCGTGTGGGATATGGTGAGAGATGTATAAAAATGGGTTAAAACTACTTTGGCAGGGGCAGGTAGAGTAGTACTCTGGACGCGGATGCTCTTTGGGGCTTGAGTTACCTTTGTGGTATTCATTGCTGGAAGATACCTGCCCTGGTCGTTTAAGGATCGAGTCATTTTGCAACTATGTCTTAGCAACCCCCGTGCAACCATGCGTTCTGAATAGGCAAGACTTGACTTCTCCTTCACCGGACTGAGTTGGGTATCATACTAGGAGGCTGGGAGCAGCGAGCAGTCAGGTGGCCATCTGTCCATTTGTTTGGAGGTTAGTAGTATCGGCCTAGGCTTAAAAAGGGGACTGGCCTTCAGTACATGGACTCTGGTACTTGGGGGTAAATCTTGTAGAAAAGTCCAGCAGGAAAGGTGATTGGAGTGTCTCGCTATGATTCGCTCCTCTGCTTACAACAGCTGGATGCTGAGCATATCATGTGGGTAAAGCTGTACAACCTCTGCAGAGTGTAAATCTATTCAAGCAGCTGTGTCCACGGTCATGGACTTGCGAAGGCAGAACCTTTTTTACTAGACTCTGGTACATGTGTCTTGATGAGTGAGTGTGTGGACTAGATGTCCGTATGATGAGGTTGTTAGCTGAATTCGGCAGGATCTGTGTGGTACCAGAGGTACACCAGATGTGATGAAAGGTACTGCGGAGTGAGGTGTAGCCCCTCCCAGGACCGAGAAAACCCCAGATATAGCTTGTTACCTGGTTTTGAAATTTTTAAACTTTTTTAAAGTCAATCATAGATAATATAATTGGAAACCCTCATAAACTACTTTACGCTTAAAACTAAAACGTAAAGCATTATTCTTGAATCACCCATTTATGTATCTATCAAACACATTAAATTAGTATAGGGCTTGCTAAGTAACTTCCGTACTCATTCTTGCTGTTATTCAGATGAGAAAGCCGATGCCAACTTCGTCAGAGGTGAAGGCAAGGATGAAGAATAGTCTTAGAAGTCGTGCCCGCACCCTAAGTTGCTTGTGGCTTGAGCTTTTGCTTTCTGCTGTGTTTTATTGGCCTCTTGGCTAGGTTTGTAATATACAATATGGTTCGTAAACCTTTTATACTCTTTAACCTTAATAATTATGTTCGAAGTTTAACTATCATACTACAACTTTTATATTGTGCGTATCAGCTACTTAATCCAGGGACTGATACTGGAGGCACAGAAGAACCCGAGTTTGGGGTCTTACACCACCGTTCTTGCCACCGACACAACCTCCGCCAACATCCGATGGCACACATAAGCAACGAGCCCACTTTTCCAAAGTCCAAGTGCGATGCGGCAAGGCTGAGGCAAATGCACGACGCCGGCCTTCTCACCCGCCGCCTGACCTCGGGGTACCACTCAAGGGAGAGCGTGTGTGCTCCCCGCCAGGGAAAGATTGTGATGTTTATTTCCTTCTTCTTGGCTGGCCTCGTGCCGCCCTTCTTCGAATTCTTCACCACCGTCATTTCCTTCTACGACATCTACTATCTCCACCTCAACCCCAATTCTATTCTCAAGCTTAGCATTTTTGCTCATCTATGTGAGAATTTCGTTAGGGTCGAACCGTGCCTTGATCTCTTCCAATTCTTTTACACATGTCGGTCGGTGACCGTGCCAGCCACCGGAAGCTGCAGGTTCTATCTCGCACCGAGACTCCTACATCAAGGTGGGCCTCAAGTCGTCGTAGTAGGGCTAGAGAGAGGATTGGTTCTACCTCGCAGCAAACAGCTAATTGGACAATCTCTGTGTACCGAGCGCATCAGCGCAGGTCACCAACAACTGAGGGAGCACCCAATCTACAACTTCAGAGCTGCTAACCCTCGCCAAATGGATCTACCTCAATTGTCTCATTCCATTTTATCCAGTATGAGCTCTTAAGGCACTCTGCCATGGTCTTAGGTTTTAGATCTACCTCGATGTTTTTGGTAATATTTAAGGAAAAATAGATGTTGGCAACCGTAGTTTTTCGGTTATATGATTATCCTAAATCAATATATTTTGTGAGAATTTCATTTACTTCTTCTAATTCATTAGGATTTTCCATAACTATGTAGTTAGGTTGTTCCAATATTCCAGCACATAGATTAGTGCGCACATTTATACTAAATTTTGGATATAGCGCATCAACTAGGTGTCTATCAATACGAGGTTGAATTTATTTACTAGCTTATAGATATCTTTCTCTATTTCTGCGATTGCTTTTGAGAAGCATTAATTACGATCAGATTTCTCCCTTTGTTATTTACATTTGGGAGATAAGTAGTTTTATGAGGCACATCCACTCTTTTTGGTGCATTCACCATAGGCATATTAGATTAAGTGACACCATTATGGTCAATAAATGCATCTAGCAGATTATTTACAAGGTGTTACAAATTTATAACCCTCTTAACTTCTTATTCAGATTTTATAGTACGTGGATCTAAGGACTGAATGCGGTGACATTTTGATCTATTTTATGGCATTATTTAAGGTACAAATCCCCCATAATGCTGGAAAATTGTCCTTATCAAATATGCAATCAACATAGCGCGCTGTGAATAAGTCTTTTGTTAGGGGCTCGAGATATTTTATGATTGACGGAGAATTATACATCACATATACTCACATTTTTCTATGGAGGTCCATTGATGTACGCTACGATAGTGATATCGATATACACACAACGCAATTGAATGTTTACATACCGAAAATACTTGATCAATTCACACGTACTAATTGAAAGGGAGAGTTGCATGATATGACAACTTCTGGCTTGATTAGGGGGGGGGGGGGGACCAAATGAATAGCCGTCGCAATCGACAAAGGAATCGAAGGTATGTCAGCATCATTCATTTCTTACCCGTTGTTCTTTTTCATCCTTTTTATTTGTGTGGCTCTGTCGCTTGGATTGGAGAATAATCATGGTTGATAACATGTTGGAATGAATTGAGATATTAGTCGAATAGAGAAATTCGTTATCTATTTTATTGATAAGTCATATATTTATATATGATAAATGAATGTTCGTCGAAGAGACACCCTCTTTCTCCAATGGGCACCTGGCAACCGCCATGGACGGTTGGATATCGAAGGAGATCAACCACAACAATAGCCACGCGCGGTTTAGGTTTGGCAAATTGATGTTAGTGTTATTTGGTGTTCTCTTCGTATAGCGTTGCAGCTGCTGTTAAGGCCAGGAAATTAGCTAGATTCCTCACGAAGAAACGGCATCGAGATTAGACAGCACTAGCAACGGTTGAAGTTGATTCCCTATCAACCCAACTAATTACTGTAACAGCCTTTTTTGTAACCATACCAATTTTGACATCCACAATGTGTTAATCCTGATGGCATATGCAATTTTGACTGTTTGAGTAATACCTCTCACCAACCGTACTTGATTATTGTAACATCTTTTTTATAACCACAACAATTTTGACATCCACAAAGTGTTAATCCTGAGGGCATCTGCGGTTTTGACTGTTTGAGTAATAACTCTCACCAACTGTGCCTGATTACTTTAACATCCTTTTTATAACCACAGCAATTTCGACATCCACAACGCGTTAATCCTGACGACATCTGCTGTTTTGACTGTTTGAATAATACCTCTCACGAACCACAATTGAATATTGTAACTTTTGATCATAAGATTTGGTATTTTCGACGGGTACCATGACTAAATTCTTATTTTCGACAAGATTTGGTTTAATGGACGTCCAGATGAACAATATCATAACCAGATAAATAATACCACGACCAAATGAACTGTTCCCTGTATTAGGCACACGGTGTGCCGAATATAGGTGATTTTCGGCACACCGTGTGCCGAATACATATGCTAGATTCGTGAATACAACAATATGTTGTTTATTTCAATAAATATGCTCAGGTATATTGTATAAATTCGTATTTTTGCCGTATAAGATATTACCTAGAAGTAGTAGTGTAGAACCAAACGATCATAAAATATTTGCTTCCATTTAAGATTACAGTACATAACCAGATATATCGACTTGTTGCAACAAACCTGCTAAATCCAAGGGAAGTAGTGGAGGAACTATTCTACCACTAACATTTTACTTGAACTACTTTATTTCTTTTATTGATTGGTTGTATAGTTCACAGTTATATTGCATCTATATTTGCATTTTTTTTAGCACTAATTTGACACAAGCTTCTACATAAGCTGTATATGCCTGAACGATGATCAGGAATAGCAACTGTGGTTTGCTGGGTGCTTCGGCACACGTCTTGCCTTCAAGGAAAGGACAATAACAGGGTACTTAGTCTTCACTTTCTGGAGGTGCTTTGCGACATTCTGCGCAAACATCTCAAAGAGATCGTCGAGTATATGCCCACCAAAATGGTGCGCGATCAGGGGCTCAACCACAGCCCTTATGCACCTGGCGACGTTGACACCGCTCTGAGCGTTGTCGAGCACGAGATCACCATCCGAGTCGTCATGGGGATCCCAGTTCGACTCGAAGAGCTGGATGTGGTTGATTTCAAACAACTCGCTCTGCTGGATCACCTCCCTCACTTCGTCGACCGAAGGCGCGTAGAACGGCAGGTTGAAGGAGTCCAGCTTCCCCTTCTCCACACGGCCCTGCAATGCATCAAGAAGCAAGAACTGGCCGGGTTCAGTATTTCAGTTCACGAGTGAATTTCAACAAACCTTTTTTATGCTGGTGTACGTGCGCGTACCTCTTGGACTAGGGACTGAACAGCTTGGGCAAGCAGCCCCCACATGCAGCTGACCTCGCCACGCAGTACGTCTTCGTTCTTCCTGCCCAGAAATGTCAGCACCATCTGGCCACTCGACACGAGCTCGTTGTGATGGAGCCTGAGGAACAGCGAGAAGTCCTCCTGGAACTGCTTCCGATGCAGCTTCACCACCGACGGCGGCGTGGTCTCCCAAATGTACATGTTGCCTTCGTTTTCAACCGTGCCTCTTGAGAGCTCCTCCGGTACCTAAACAGGAAACACGCATGCCACATATATAGTAGTTGTGCATCGCAAATGCTCATGTGCTCAGCATCGCTAAAAGCATTCGTATGTAAATGGTGGACACAGGGATTTGAACCCTGTGGATGGAATCGTACTCAGATACATCCACCACCACGCTAAGAGGTGATTCCCTAATTTGTGCATACCTTGGAGCGCCACATGAGGCAGTAGGAGGAGTGGAAAATGTGAACGCAGCGGTCAGGGAAGAGCCTGGTGTAGAAGGAACCCGGCAGCCCGGCGATGTAGTAAGGCGGCACCGCCTCCCCTTTCTCCTTGAACAGCTCCAGGGACTGGAAGACGAGGTTAAAGTCGTTGCCGGGGAGGTCGTTCAGGAAGAACTGCACGTGCACCGGCGGCTGCTGGTCGCCAAGCTCCTCACGGCAGTCGGCGATGGCGCCGAGCACCTCGGATACGACGAGGAGCGTGTTGGGCCCCGACGAGCAGCCGAGGTCGGCGACGACCATCGTGCCGGCGGGGGTGAGCGACGCGTGGGCCGCCTCCACGGCCTTGTGGAGCACCGGCCTCGTCTTCAGTATGGACTTCTCCTGATGAACGTGCACGTACGTCAAGGGCGCATGCCATGCATCAGTGAAAGTTTTTCGCATTGTTAACAACTTAACTATGCACGCGGAAGCACAAACCTGAAGCCTGGAGTTGGTGGCGTAGCTGGTCTCGCCGTCGCCATGGCTCATGTGGAGGTCGCGTTCTACCTTCATGGCTGCGCTAACGGCCCGGTACTTAACAACTATAGGTAGACAAGAACTATGACTATGAGTTAATACTCAGCTGGGTTGCCCTCGACACCACGAGTCCATGGACAAGGACGTAGAACAGGGAGGCGGTGAGGTGGTCCCTTTAAAGGGGGGTGTGGAATAACATGGATGCGCAGCGGAGACAATGACCCGGTCTGCCACAGGGATGGGCCATGGAATGCGAGGAAGGAGAGAGCGTGAGGTCAGGGGAGGTAAACGACACGTATCCGCGCATGCTCGGCCCATGGGCGGATCCATCATGATGCATGGGTATTCAATTGAATACCCAACTTTTTTGAAAAAAATTGAGTATATAGCACCTATACTACGTATATATATCTTTGCTGCTTCAATCCATCAGATCACTCAGTAAATTGTGAGCCCAAACTACTATCCATCCTCCGCTCGACCTATTAACTGAAGGGGAAAACCGCAAAAAAACTCTCAAGATTTCATGTATTTTTACAAGATAGAGGATCATGTAAGAAGACTAAAAAATTTTGTTTCATAATTTTTGGATTAGTAAATAATTAACTATGCATTTAACTCGAATTAATAAATGAGTTGCACGTTTTTCTTTTTTTTCAAACTTACTCTCCATGTAATATGATGCAAAGTATATTATTTTTGAAAACAAATTTAACAAAAGGTCTTATAATTGTCTCTAGTTTTTTTTAAGAATTTTTTATGAATTTTTTAAATTTTTTAAATTTTTGGACGTGTTTTTGCAACAAAATCAAACCTTTGGGGTTTTTTTTTTGGCAATAAAACAATTTTTGGAGGGGAAAGTTAAAATCTAAGTGACTTTTGAGGGGGGGTTTGCATTTTTCCCTAACTGAAAAGAGCCCACGTAGCAACAAACATCAGGAGCTTATGATATCTATGTTGTGACTGTTCAGTTCGGCAATCAGCAGTTGAACGTGAATTTTTTCGCAAGTTAAGGATATTGATATCATTAAACGCTTCCGAGTCATAAAGGAACACAAAGTTAAATTGTAATTTTCTTTAAATATTTTGTAATTTCTTTTAATTAGTTGAAACTTCTCTACTATGAACAATTTATACTTTAAAATTTACGCTACTATGGACTTCTTGTATTTTGGATTGAACATTTTTTTAATACTGAATACCCAATCGTCAAATCCTAGGTCCGCCACTGGCTCGGCCTGTCGCCCTGGAGGCACTTACGTTAAGTATGGTTAGTGGTGTACATGAGAACGAGATTAACTAATCAGTATCTACTGCCTACTTATATGTACGGACTGGTAGTTTTCTTATCAATTGCTTGGTTCTTTTTCTCCACTCCTGATGATGCAACGGTATATGTAGAATTGATTGCATATTAACATACTCGAATCTGACTATTCAGTCGAAATAAAAAAAAAATCTGGATGCCACGGAAAACAAACAAAACAAATACAGGAGTACAAGTGCAACCCTCCAGTGGCAAAAAATTGAACAGGGGTAGCTATAGCCCGTTGCATGCTCCCCAATGCTGAAAGCTGCATGCATTTGCACAGTCGAAGCACTGGCGTCGCAGTCGTGAACCACGAGGTGTCTCACCCCTGAAAGAGTTCCCCGATTCAGAATGCGAAGTACATGCACCTGCCATACGCGACTGTTAATCAAAATTCGCAAGAAAACTGACCACGGCAAGCTAGCTGCTGGTCTCATGGCAATCTCGGTCTCAATGGTTTTTTAGCCCGGATTTCATGAGAAGATCGACGAGATTCCAGCTGCTAATTGACGCTACCTAGCTCCTCTTGGACGGACCCCCATCAACTTGCGAAATGCCAACACTAATCATGTTGACTAATTGCTCATCTATATTATTTAAACGCCGCGTTCTTAGGTATCCACGTCAGCCTTTTTATGCGAGCCGTCGGATTACGCCAGCAGCTGCCGATATACATACATCAACCCACATATATCCACCGAATCACGAGTCTTCGAGCGTCTTCTCCGCTCGGCCGGCCCTCCGCCTACCCTGTCTACCCCACCACCACCAATTAGGTATTCATTAATGTATTTTGAAAATTATCTACTGTAATATGTCCACCTGTAGTATGTACTGAATAAATATCTAATTATCAATATCCTCCTAGCTGAACTTTGGTGATGTCCAATTGTATTGCAATACCTCATATTCTAATTTTGTGGTTTCATATCTTTATGCTCGGCAGCGGGCTATATGGCACGTCAAAAGGGCTACAAGGAGGAAGCACATTCGGCTGCATGCACAAATCTTAGGCATAACTGAACCCGTATCATCAGATTAGGTCTCTAGAATAGAACATTTGCGATGTCCGGAAGGAGTCGTTAATTCTTAAGTGGTCCACAGCGTTTCCAATGCAGGAACGAACATGCCAATGACACTACCATCGGAAAGATTAGTAAGATCACTCACACTAATAGCGTGATGAATCTCCTACAATATTTTGTCACGATAATACTTAATTAAAAATTAGTCTCTTTATCTTTTTTCTAAGGTTAGTGTCATTATACATAAAATTAGAAAAAAAGATAAAAATTATGTTAGTAGAAAAAAAATTATTTATGCTCCAAACTTATACCAAAATCCTATACATATATTAGTTTGATTCTTATACGTTTTGATCAATTATCAAAATCGTGCGTCAGATGTAGGCAACCCAATCAAAACTAAAATATGTTTGTCTTGATTGCGTATTGTGCTTTGGCGGCTGCCTGCTTGATACGATGATCTTGAGATATACAGTGTGTTTTGATCTATTATCTTACTAAGAATTTTGAATTTTATTTCATTATTTTTTATTATGAATTTTAGCTATTGATTAATTACATTTTACATGGACTCTTTATTTAGATATCTGATTTTTATAATAATTTTTATATGGATCTATATTTTTTCTATTTTAAACTCAATTTCAATTATTATTAATCTTATTTTATTTGGGATCTTTATTTAGATATTGCTTCCCAACCTGTTTAAAAATAGAATGTAACAAACCATCTAAATAGTATCCGAGCTAATTATTAGGACTATTATTTTTCTATAATCACGTCAATAATGATTAACCAAAATATCACCCTGATAATCTTGGCATATGTTTACTTATAGGATCAGAACACACGTCTTTACAACAAGCACATCATCACAAGACATAATAAAGAGCGAGTAATTAAATTGAGTTACAAGTCTTTAAGTAGATTTAACTTCACATAAAAAAAACATAATCTGAATATTTGCTAGAGTAGCTATGTAACGAAATAAGTGACATAACGATAAAAGATAGTGTCGGTGTATTCAGAACCAGGGGTCCCTAAGTCCCGAGACCAGGACGGTCATCCGCCACATGTCACCACCCTACAAGGTAAGAAGAAGCTAAGTCCCGGGAGAAGGTGCTCGGGGCCGCCGCCTCTGGTTCCCGAGCACCCTAGTTCCCCGATGATCCGCAGAGCCCAAATACCAAGAAGGAAGTGCTCGGGAGAGAGTGCTCGGGGCTGCACGTGGCAGCCCCCGAGGACTCGGTTCCCCGAAGGTCCCACCGAAGTGCTCGGGAGAGAGTGCTCGGGGCTGCACGTGGCAGCCCCCGAGGACTCGGTGCCCCGAAGGTCCCACCGAAGTGCTCGGGAGAGAGTGCTCGGGGCTGCACGTGGCAGCCCCCGAGGACTCGGTGCCCCGAAGGTCCCACCGAAGTGCTCGGGAGAGAGTGCTCGGGGCTGCACGTGGCAGCCCCCGAGGACTCGGTTCCCCGAAGGTCTCACTCAAGTGCTCGGGGCTGCACGTGGCAGCCCCCGAGGACTCGGTTCCCCGAAGGTTCGCGCAAGATCATTCGACGACCCGAAGGGTCCCGTCGTCAGGGTGTCATCCAGTCAAAGGCCCAATGCCGCATTTAATAGGCACGCGCGGCCTGACATCCTGACATCCTGATATCCTGACATTCTCAGCTGCCCACGCCCCAGTGTCAGACCCTGCCATGAACTGGCAGGGGGGGCGTGGGTCCATTAAATGCACGGGTCCCGTCCCGTTTCATCCGGGTGCCTCGGGATAACGTTGCCAGAATCGAAGCGCTCCGCCTGCCATCCTGCCCTGGCAAAAGAACAAGACAGGGTGGGCGCACCGGGCACCTCTGAGGCTGCCCGGTGGACCCCTTTATGGCGCCCGAGGGCTTCCACAGTGGCGAGTGGTCGGATGCGCGCCGCATTTCTCCACCGCCCCTGTCACTTCGTCAAGACGAAATGATTACGCCTTTCTCCGTGGCACCTTGGCATTCGCATCCCCTCTTTCCCATTCAGGATATGTTGAGGTCGGCGCGCCTATAAAAGGAAAGGATGGAGAACACGTAAAAGGCCCCCGACGAACCAGACCGAAGAGGGACCGGAAGTGTGTGAAGAAGAGGACGCATACGCTCGAACCAGCTCAAGCCAAGCTAGAACACGAGAGCCTCAAGCTCTTTGTAAACGGCTCTCCCCTTGGAACCAGATACATCCTTGAAGAATTCCCTTCAAGGATAAATATAGCGCTCACACAGGAGTAGGGTGTTACGCCTCCGTGCGGCCCGAACCTGTCTAAACCCCGGTGCACCCATTTTTCTCGCATTAGGGCGATCATCTCCCACCAGCCATCGCATTTGTTTCCGTTCCCGCTTATTTCCCAAACAAGCTTTTCCAGGATCATCCCCCCGGCCGAATCTCTAAAAGGGGGTCTCTCGGGATCCCTGCAACAGGAGTTCACCCTCCGACAGATAGGTAACATCATTTGCCCTAAAACACCACCCCAAAATAACAACACACGAGTAAAATATCACTACTCCTGCCCGTCATCAACATCAACGGACGTAAAGTAGCCAAAAACTAAATCTTCCTCACCTGAAAAGTAAACAAAGCACGTGAGTACAAAGGTACTCGTAAGGCTTAATTCATAATGGGCACTTATAAATAGCCCAACTTCAAAGAGAAGTCATATGGGTAATCAACAAGGACTCAGCTACAAAGGTTAAGTAACTCCATATACAAAAACGATTTGAACTCAAGTGTAAGCATCTACACCTAACCAAACACCTTTGTATCCTGAGACCATCAACATAACAAAGATATAACTTGTACCATATCAACTATTCATCAACATCACTAGTTATGTCCCAACATTCCATCACAACATCCTAATAACGAAACACTACGATTAATGTAAATAGACAGAAGCATACTCATAACCGAGAGCGCAGCAATTCGAATTGATCTTATACCTTGCAGGGGTACATCTTTACCAACACAACACAAGACCTATTCGGCTTGTGTCACCCGCTAAAATGCACACAAGGGGTACTCATGTCAACCTTTTTTAATTGATCCCTAATCGTTTGAACATGCACCTATAAGTACGGAAGTCCACTAGGGCTACTCCCAGAGCACACTAGTTACACCTAAAGGTGTGGAGGTAGATAGATCTACTCCCTGAGCAAAATAGATACATCTACAAGCATATTATGCCCACAACACATTTAAGATGTTACCTCTACAATTCTATTATGCCCACGATACTATAGCCAAAAGGTCACAGCTATAAAAGGTATTCGGCTTATCTACCATAATATCGATATGTGGTAAGTACGGAAAATGCTAAAATCAACTACAACAACGGATGGTGCTTAATCGATTCAAGTGAGCCTATAGCATCCGAGACTCTCTACTCGAGCTATCCCTATTGCCCGCCCGAATCTTGTCTCGTCCTCACTAACTTACATATCCCATCAGCATTATTGTATTTGTGAAATAAGAGTAGGCCCTAAGCTCATGAACGATGGTCGAACCACCGCTCGACTTATATCGATGACCTAAGTCTTGCTAATCATTACGTATTCATTCTAAGTTAGACCATTGAGTACTATACCCAGAATTACAATAGATTAAGAGATAACAATACCAAGTAACGTTAAGTATCCCATCTGGGGAGTACGTTCGCAAGAATAAAACTCAAAGGAATTGACAATGTAATGCAACAATTAGAATCTACTCCCCAAAACCCAATCTCGACTAACTATCATGCATGACATACATATAACATATTTTTATCAAATTAAAGACAACATAGGATCAACATGTAACGGATGCAACATGCTTAGATGCTTAACTTGGTGCACAATTACTTCACACACAAAATTACAATCAGGTTGCAACTCAAGAATACTCCTGTCGCTCTCCAGTTTGTCGATCGCTAAAAGGAAGAACGGTGCATCACAATCAACGTGACGAAATGATATGAAAAATGCACCAAATGCCATGAAAAATTAATGGAGAATGTGGTACTGAATAAAGATCAAAATACAACAAAATTCACTCGGATTGAAGTACACATGTTCATGGTATAAATAATTTATTTAAGGTCTATAAAAAATACCTTAATTAAGCTAACTATCAAGATTAAATGAGCTTCAATAATTTAAACAACACTTTCATACCAACGTATATTTTTTCTAGATAGAACTGATCATAACATGAATTGTCCAAGTGGTTTCATAATTTTAGGACATAGTATTAATTAACAGTGATTTAATTAAACTAAAACTATTTTATTTATTAATTAAGTATCAGAAAGTATTTCAGGAGTTCCAACATTTTTAACATGTAGCTCATAATCATACAAAGCTAACGCAACTAGTTTCAAGATTATTTGATTTCGTATGAATTAGTTACAAAATATATAAGCTATTAGCAAAGTAAACAGAAAGGAAAATCGTCTGATAAACAGTAACTTCGGAAGTTCTGATCTTCGGGTCGGAACATCCCGTGTTTTACAAAACAAGGTTCTCGGGTTGTAGCTCTATTCAATCATAAGTTCCAGTATAAAATTCAGAACTTCCGATCGGGTCGGATATTCCAGACTTATATGAAAACGAGGCTCTCAGTTGGGTTAACTCAAGGTTAACTAGAAGTTCCAATCCAAAATTCGGAACTTAAAAGTGCATCTAAACCTCCCATGTGAGTTTTGGGTAATTGATGACAAACTATTAATGGACTAATGAGTTTATTGAGGTTATGAACAAGTTTTAGTCCCATTGAGAAAGTTAAATAATGTTGGTGTCCCTCAAAAAAAAAAGAGAAGCAACATGTAATCACTCAATAGATTTTATTTTATTTTATTTTTGAATTTGAGTATAGGTATGTCATTCTATCAAGAGGGATGTGTTTAGATTGACTTGAAGATACCTCAATGCTCAAATGACTTTTTTAGTCCAAAGATGGGAGTCACAAATCACCCCACGAACACCGGGTAGTGCTTAGTCTTTGTATGAATCCGGAGTCTCCAGGTTGACCCGGATACTCTAGGTTGGCCAGAGTCTCCGAGTTTAGCTCTAGCAAGGGGTGTTCGGTTTGGTGTTGGAGTCTAACCTGGAGTCTCCAGGTCGGCTCGGATACTCCGGTCTCCAGGTTGGCTCGGATACTCCGGGTGGCTGGAGTCTTCGGATGTTGCTCCGGCAGAGGTGCTTGGCTTGAGTCAATGTGTTTCACCCAGAGTCTCCGGTTTGATCTGGATACTCTGGGTTCTGTTGTCTATCCGGACCCTCCAGGTTGGGTTCCGGACAGGTCTCTCGGCTGAGCGTTTTAGTACCAACTCGGAGTCTCCAGGTTAACCTAGATACTCCGAATTAGTACAAAAATAACTGTAAGGGCTAGTTTTGGGGGGATATGTTTAATTACCCCCTCACCTTCACAAGTAGAAGGTTTGGATTTTGGTGAGACTTATGCTCCCGTAGCTAGGCTTGAGTCAATTCGCATATTACTTGCTAATGCTACTCACTATGACTTCAAGTTATATCAAATGGATGTGAAGAGCGCTTTTCTTAATGGACTAATCTCCAAATTAATATTTGTGGAGCAACCACCCAGATTTGAAGATCACAAGTATCCTCATCATATGTATAAACTCCATAAGACGCTCTATGGGCTTAAGTAAGCACCTAGAGTATGGTATGGATGTCTTAGAGATTTTCTTGTTAAATAAGGGTTTGAGATCGGCAAAGCTGATACTACTCTTTTCACTAAGAAAGTTGATTATGATTTATTTGTTTGCCAAATATATGTTGATGATATTATATTTGGTTCCATTAATTAACTTTTTGTGAATAATTTAGCAGGATTATGACTAAAAGATTTGAGATGCCAATGATGGGAGAGTTGAAGTTCTTCCTAGGATTTCAAATCAAACAACTCAAGGAAGTCACATTCATATGTCAAACCAAGTACATCAAAGATATGCTCAAGAAGTTTGACATGGAGAATGCCAAATCCATCAAGACTCCCATGCAAGCAAATGGACATCTCGATCTCAATAAAAATGGAAAGGATGTGGATCAAAAGGTATATCGCTCCATAATTGATTCTTTACTTTTCCTTTGTGCTTCTAGGCTCGATATTATGATCAGTGTGTGCATGTGCACAAGATTTCAAGCTACTCCAAAAGTGTGCCATTTAGTGGCTGTTAAGAGAATTCTTAGATATTTGGTTCATGCTCCTTACCTTGGCTTATGGTGTCATAAAGGTTCATCATTTGACCTTATCGGCTATTCGGACTCCGATTATGCCAGTTGCAAAGTGGATAGGAAGAGTACCTCCGAGACTTATTAATTCTTGGGTAGGTCCTTGGTGTTCTGGTCCTCAAAAAACAAAATTATGTAGCCCTATCCACCACCAAAGCCGAGTATGTTGTTGTGGGCGCTTGTTGTACTCAACTACTTTGGATGAGGCAAACCTTTAGAGACTATGGCTACAATATGACCAAAATTGAACTTTTGTGTGACAGTGAGAGTGCAATCAAAATAGTCAACAATCTCGTGCAACACTCAAGAACCAAACATATAGACATCTGATACTATTTCTTGAGAGATCACTCAACTAAAGGGGATATCGATATTCGCCGTGTGAGAACTGAAAAATAACTAACCGATATCCTCACAAAGCCACTAGACGAGCAAATGTTTTGCGGGTTGAGAAGTGAGCTAAATATCCTAGATTCTCGCAACGTGGCTTGATATATTGCATACAGTTAATTGTTTTAGTGTTGTAGGTTTGATAGTTAGAAGTTCGCAAAAATTCCCTTTTTTTAGTGCTATTTTCAAAAAGATTTGATTCTTTGATCTTATGGTCAAATTTTACTACTTGTGATCATTGTTATGTATTGTTGTTTGTTGACTGAGCACAAGTGGTAAAAATATCTTATATATCCAACTACTCAATCTCTCAAAGATCTGCATCAAATCTCAGCTCTAAATTCCTATTTTGTCAAGTCCAGAACCCGAATAGTCCGGACTAGCCCGGAGTATCCAGATTCTGGAAGTCCTCAGCATCACAACCATCTCTGTCGAGTTGACAGAACCCGGATACTCTGGGTTCACCTAGATACTCCGGATTCTGTCACTCAACCCGGAGGTTCCGACCTTCCCTCCAGGTGACCCCTCTTGGGTTGCTTTTATTTCCCAGCCCAAAGACTCCAAGTCCACTTGAATACTCCGGGTAACTCAGTCTTTAGCCTCAACCCGAGGAGTTACCCTTTTACTCTATCTCTTTCACCTCCTCTCTCTTCCTCCCACCACGGTGACCTCTCCTCTGATGATTTCAAAGTTCCAGCATGGGATTTCCAAGTTTTTCGACAAGTGACCTCATCTCTTGGTCGAATTCTCCAGCCCTCCCTCCGGATCGACTTCGGGTGCTTCATTTGACCTAAAGGTACATCTTAAGACCGGTTCACCCGATCTCTCAAAGCCATGCTTTAGAGTCGAATCCCTTTGATGAAGATGGCCCCTATCCTTCCTAGTATCACATATCTTAAGGGCATGCAATTTTCTTGGTTTAATCTCTCAAACCCTAAGCATTTTCCCCGGGGTTGGGCAACCCAGAGTCTCCAGGTTGAACCGGGTACTCCGGGTTGTGCAATCTTTGTTCAATCTATTCTTTGTTCCTCAATTCAATTCGTGCGTAATCTCTCTTGTATCTCAAGCATGTTATCCATGTCTATCTCAGAGAAGATCAAGATGAACCATGATAAGTTTAATTCTCAAACCTATCAAATGAGAACAAATGCTAGGTTTGATCCGCAACCTCAAAGCGATGTTCCTCCGCGACCGACTGAGTTTGGTGGATATGGCAGTGGTAGTGGACAAGGTCACATCTGCAAGGCTGTTCGGAAGGTGCCGGCCTCATCAGCTGGTATCCGTATTGGTGAGGCGGGCCAAACCACCAATGTGCCTCATGGTGATGCTTTGCCACCAAGGGGAGGAAAGGGTGCTATAGGTACAGACAGAGGGAAAGGCAAGGCTATTGCATTAGGATCTAAGAGATCATGGTGAAGAAAGTGATGAGCAGCAAGAAGAAAGGACAAATGTGCAACCTTTAAAGCTTCATCGACCCTACAGTACAACCACTTTATCTCAGATGCCCAGAAGGATGGAGGATTAAATGAAAAGTGTCGGTAGGGTCAAGAAAGAAAGAGATGAAGATCCCTTTGATTATGAGAAGAGTATGATAGATCATCGCTTTTAGAATGACTTTCAGACAGATTTCTATAAAAGCATGATTCTCAAGAAGAAGAAGTCAGTCGCCCCAATGCAATAGATTGACTGGGACTACATGGCAAGTAAGGATGATCCTACCTTCAATGAGGTCATAGTAGCTTGTGAGGACAAAAGGATCAAAAGTATCATGGGTTTGAAGTATAATTGGAGTGTTGAGGTCATAGCCCAATTTTATGTCACACTCCACTATGATCATAAGGAGAACCAAACAATGTATTGGATGATAGAAGGAGACAAATATCAGATCAAGTATAGTAACTTTGGTCGCTTGTTTGGATTTGATATCCGTGACACTAGCAAGACCAAAATCCATGTTGAGTAACGACTCTCGTCTGAAGAAATGGATTTCATGTATGAAAATCAAGGAGAAGTGACTTATGGCACAAACAAAGGCATGAGGCCATTCTAAAAATGCCTCAATTTCTTGTTCCATGCTACTCTCACTCCTAAAAGTGGCGATGCCACTACTGTTCAAGGGATAATAAGAAATCTGCTTGCTAGGATGTCCAATGAGAGTGATCCTTTTAGTGTGGCAGATTTTATATGGGAAGAGATTCATACTACATCACTCACACCTAGCAATAGTTGTGCCTATATCCCCTACATCATGTACATGATCGAGAAAGTCATAAAGAAAAACTTCTTCAAAGAAGTAAAGCTTGAGCCTTATAGAGTGAGATTGGTTAGCTCAAAATAATCTTCATCTTTGCCACCTTCTCCTCCAAGGTTAACTCCTAGTGCAGCACAAAGGGCAGCACTGAGGCGTGCATCTTCCTCTCATAGCTCATCATCCTTTATCAAGAGCGCTCTCAAAGCAATTTTTAATGTTTGCACTCATAATGCTGTGAATATAAATGAACACAAAGATAAGACCAATTTGAGGTTAAGGAAGATTGAGGAAAGGCAAAAGGCTATTTATGCTAATTTAAGGATTTAGCCTTATTACTCTTCGATTGCCTCCGAAGAAGAAGTAAGCGAACCGGAAGGTTTTGACAACCCATGGGCTTGTTATGATGAGGCCCAAGCTGCTGCAGGGGGTGCTGAAACCTCTCATGCTCAAGAAGAGGAAGAAGATGTGGGTAGCGCCGAAGAAAACTCTTCGGAAGATGATGATGGCAACGGAGATGGAGATGAGGACTATGAAGATGACAGCGAGGAAGAAGACATCTTTGCTTCTCTTTTTTTTTCGTTTCTTGATGCCAAAGGGGGAGAAAAATCCTGTGTCAGTTCTCTATTCTGTTCTGCCACCAACCCAGAGTCTCCGGGTTGACCCAGAGTCTTAGGGTTAGGCAATGTCTTGTCTCCGGGTTGACCCAGAGTCTTCGGGTTAGGCAATGTCCTGTCTTATTTATCCGTTCAAACTCTGTATCGCTTCTATTGGACATGTAAGACTATTGTAATATGTGTGATGAACCATGTGGTGTGCTTGTCGTTGAACTTTAATTTGTAAGAACTTAAGTATGTTAGTGTGATGCTATGGGATGTTTGGTATAATGTTTGTTTCTCTATTTCTTTTATTATGTGATATACCATACCATACGTATCATGTATTATCACTTTCACTCACACTCTTTGCACCTCACGGATGCTAAGATATAGGGGAGCTCAAATTCAAATTTATCTAATGCACATATTTAGTAGGAGCTCACATATATCTTAGAATTCAAAATCTTTATTTCAAATATCTTTTTTCAACTTCAATCGGGTTGTCATCAATCACTAAAAAAGAGGATATTGAAAGTGCATCTAGGCGCTCTATGTGGGTTTTGGATAATTAATAACAAACGATTATGGGACTAATGAGTTTATTTAAGTTATAAACAGGTTTTAAGTCCTATTGAGAAAGTTAAATGACGTTGGCGTCCCTCAAAAAGAAAAGAGAAGCAGCACATAGTCACTCAGTAGATTTAATTTAATTTTATTTTTGAAATTAAGTATAGGCGTGCTGTTCTATCAAGAGGGATACGTTTAGATTGACTTGAAGATGTCTCAGTGCTCAAATGATTTTTTTAGACCAAAGATGGGAGTAACAAATCACCCCACGAACACCGGGTAGTTCTTAGTCTTTGTCTGAACCCGGAGTCTCTGGGTTGACCCGGATACTCTGGGTTGGCCGGAGTCTTCGAGTTTAGCTCCGGCAAGAGGTGTTCGGTTTGGTGTTGGAGTCCAAACCGGAGTCTCCGGATTGGCCCGGATACTCCGGGTGGCTAGAGTCTCCGGGTGTTGCTCCGGCAGAGGTGCTCGGCTTGAGTCAAAGTGTTTCACCCGGAGTCTCCGGGTTGACCCAGATACTCCAGGTTCTATTGTCTATCCGGACCCTCCGGGTTGGGTTCCGGACAGGTCTCTCGGCTGAGCGTTTTAGTACCAACATGGAGCCTCCGGGTTAACCCAGATACTCTGAGTCAGTACAAAAAGAATCGTAATGGCTAGTTTTGGGGGGATAGGTTTAAATACCCCCTCCTTCATATGCTGCTAAACCAACTCGAGACAAAAGCATTCAAAGCCACCTTAGAGCCCTCCTACTCCTCTAGTGCATTAAATCTTGCAAGTATTTGAGAGTTAGGTTGGGAAAATGAGATCGAGTGCTTGTGAGCATAAATCCATCTTTAAGCATTTGAGTTCATCATCAAGCCGTCGTTTCGTGTTCTTTACTCTTGGAGCTCCAAGCTCCTAGATGGTTAGGCGTCACCTAGAGAGCACCCAAGCTTGTGAAGTGTCCCGGAAAGTTTGTGAAGGTCATCCTTGTCTCTGCAAGGAAAGAGGAAAGTTGAGTAAGCCCTAAGCTTGATCTTCGTGGTCGCTCAGTGAGGATAAGGGTTGAGAGAGGTCCAGCTCTTTATGAGCACCTCAACGGAGACGTAGGATCATTGGATCCGAAGTTCGGGAAACAAATTCGTGACTCATTTGCTTTCGTTGTTATTTTAGTTGATTCTATGTGATTTACCTTGATCTATGTGTTTGTGTGTTTCTAGCTGCAGGTGAAGTGTCAAAAGGCTTACATGCAACCTTATGAACATGTGGTAACACTTGAAATCAATTAGAATTGCTTAGAAGTTCATAGCCTTCGATTTCCTGTCTTTACTCGGACTATTCAGGTTGTGCCCAAAACCTTCGGACCCCAGAGTATCCGGTTTGACCCAGAATATCAAGACTGTTTAATCCGCTGCAAAGTTTTAATTTTCAGGAAACGCCTATTCACCTCCTCTAGGCGACATCACGTACATTCAAAACTTCTAATGCTTCCAGTTTGCCTAATTTCATGAAGAAACCAAGGTTGATTCGATTGCATGTCTCACTAATTCAAAGAAAAGGTGGTTTTGCACTAGTACATGGGTTCTAGTCTTCATCCAACAACGAAATACACATGAACCCCTAGCTCTTTCTCATCCATTCTCCTCCTACTATCTCCATTTCATCAAGAACGAAATGGTGCTTCACAACCTCGCAAACATAGCTCCAAGACCATCCAAAAACTAACTAAAACATGTATTGCTACTAAGGAACACTAGAGACTTACCCTAGGTCCTTTGCCAAAGGTTGTGATCATCAATTTGAGGAAGAATCAGAGGTAAAAACTTGGAGAAGGGAAGAAGGCTTGCTGCTGTAATTGTAGAGCAAGGTGGTGACAAAAATGATTTGGGAATCACCCAAAACCTCATGTATGCAAGAGATTTTTTGGTGGATAGAGAGCTAAGAACATGGGGAACACCATGACAACACATGCATACCTCGAATCCTTGCTCTTGAAGGGGATATTTGGGGGAGAATGAGAGAGGGAGGGGGAATGCTGCTCTTCTCTGCTCTTTGGCCGGTTGGGAGAGTAAGAGGAGTGAGGGAGAGTGAGTGAATTTGGGGCTGCTGGTGAAGGGAGAGGAGGAGGTGTAAGCCGGCCAATCTCAATGGACCCCACATGTTAGAGAGACAAACAAAATTACAACTGGAAAACAATTCTATTCCTCATAAAAAATCCTTCTCTCTTTTATTAACCCAAAGAAGGTCCTCTAATGCCCAAAAAATTAGTAAAATAAATGCACAGCGATTACAAATGAGATGAACCCATTTTATATAGATTCACCGGACACGCTTATGCGAGACCATTAGGCTATAACATAACTTGAAGAATTTTTTAGCAACCATATGAATTAACAATACTCAACAATGTCTAACAATTAAACATAATGCTCATGATTAATGATTATACATAATACATGATTATGAAATGTGATGTGATATAGAACTGCTAATTTTTCATAATTTTTAATTCTAAATTTAGCTATTTATTAATCGTATTTGATATGGACTTTTGTTTTAATCTAGACCGTTAGATGTTCATGATAATGAGTAGTCTAGATATTTCTCTCTTTATATCGATTAATGTGGTAATTTTTAGACTTGAGAATGAACTAGAGGCACCTTTTAACATTTAAATAATTGTATAATAGATGGCAAAAGCTTGCTTGTTCTGGAGACTTCGAGTGGTATGTTCGCTATTGAACATCGCAGTTGCAGAGCACGAGAGCATATCCATTTATAGGCGTAGCCGGCATGTCCAAGCAGTAGTTGACACTCTTGAAAAGGAGGGCAGCAAGGAGGAGCGTACTGTCTATTTATTCCCGACACCATTCCATACAATAGTGTGAAGTGTGAACACGAATGACTCCACACACACACACACACACACGTAGTTTTAGCTCCTCGGCCAATCAGTCGTTGTCATCTTCCCAATATTGTTACATCTGGCGTATTGGTCCTTGTGTAGGAAGCATGTTCAGTTGCTACCCAGAGTCTCAAAAAAGATCATGAAACGTGTGGGCACGCTTGTCAGGTATTGACCAAAACCTGACGACCAATGTGCCAATCATGCATATTGAAACTCAGTCACTGACCTTGCAGTAGCACAAGCTGCAATTGATGCAGCTGCGTAAGTTAGTCGAAGTCTCCTTCTGGGCCATCTTTTGCCATATTGTTGTACCATACTTGTTGCATTTATTGCTCAGACAACATAAACTGTGATTGGAATTGAACTCCATTTTACGTCTCATCATCCTCGGGGCACTATTCATTGGGCCTTACGCTTTCTACAAATCATGGCCGAAGAAGCCTCTGGTCCAACACTATTCATTGGACCTCTCGTGGGTGCTATCAGTCCGCAACCTTTTTCTCATGTGGGCCAAAAATTGGTCACCTTACTCGCCCATGACCTGTATTCTATTGGGACAGTATGTGTATTGCTTTTTTTTATAGAAATGTATTCCATTGGACTATTGGCTCAGTCAAAACGCTGGCCACATGAGCGAATACAAAGTCTGGAAAATGATTCAATCAGAATTTAGAATCAATTCCACTAAGACTAGCATTATACTTTACTAAACAATCTACTACTGTATTACACTCACGAGGGCAATGAATCACCCTAGCATCATTGAAATTTAACAATAGTAGACTCTTTAATTCCTTTATAGGACACCAAATAGAGAGTAATCTAAGGCAGGACCTATTACAACATTCATCAGGTTGGATGTATCAGACTTGAGAACTATGTTTATCATGCCCCATTCATTAGCCCGTTGAACATGCCCCATTCATTGGCCCGTTGAATAGCTATTAGGGCCGCTTCTAGCTCTGTATGTATAGCGCTAGATTCTATTTATGTCTTGATTGAAAAGGCTAAGGTTTTTTTTTTGTGCTAGCCACCTATCCATCTCTCATCCCCTTGTATTCCTTCATCCTTCCTAGAGGTGGGACTTGGACCGGGCTGAATTAGGGTGGCCCATGGCACGACGATTTAGCATGACCCATGGCACAGCATGGCACGAGAAAAATTAGATCGGGCCAGCACGACACGGATACACAGGCCGGGCCAGCACGACACAGACACACGGGTTGTGCCATGCCCAGGGTCTTGGCATGGTGGGCGACCCAGTCCGATCCAAATAATGGGTTGTGCCTGGGCTGGCCCGACACGAATGGGTTCGATTCTCACAGAGTTGTTGGTTGGTGATTGGAACATACTGTCATTGATAATGGGTCAAGCTAATACAAGTGTCCGGCAGTTGGCACGTCACTGGGCACGTAACGTTTTATCCAAGCCTCTTATTGTGGCGCTTATCAATTGAGGTATGGGAATTTTACGTATGTCCACGAACAGACCGGAGCTTGTTTGCTGGTTGTTGCTAATTATGTTCGTGTGTGTCCCCATTCATCGAGCATAACAATTGTGTTTGCTTATCGTGACGGCTAGATTGAACTCTTAACGGTGTCTAATCATGCAGCAGCGACTGTGTACGAGTTCATAAATATGAGAGTCGTGCTTGGACCGATAAGGCACGACGGCGACACAGTGTGCCATGTGCCATGCTTAAGCCTAACCGTCAGCTTGCCGTGTTGGCACGGCATGGCCTGATGGGCCAACTGGGCCGAGTCTGCTCGGTACGAGACGGCATGAGGCACAAAGGGGTCATATCGTGCCAGTTCGACCCAATCTGACCAAGTCCCACCTCTAACCCTTCCCATGTATATTTGTGTCCAGACGATTCAATAAACTGCCATAGTTTCCTTTTAAAGAAAGGCTCAGTTTTTTCTTTATAAAAAAAACACTACAGTTGATCATCGCGTATCGTCCGATTCCATGTCGAGATCAGACCACCTCACAGTTGTAGCACGGCTAGCTCCCAAAACGGCAGGAACCCGTCTTAAATAATGTGCTACAAGTCCAACAGTAACCCCTGGTCCCACTAGGCGCTGTCCCTTGTCGCTGAAAAACGAAGTCAACTGCCTGGCCGAGCCCGATCGCATCACACGCCCGCACCCCATGTCAACTCCAAATTCCAGTCCCTTTCTCGGGCGCGACGCAAGCCGCGTTATCTTGGGGCCGGTTGGCAAGATCCTGAGCAGGGGGACGCCCGGCACGCTCTACCAAGCCACAAAAAACAGGCACCCATGCACGCAAGAGACGCAGCCCGCGAGCGACAGCTCCATGAAACGTCCAAGCGCCGATCGCCAAACCATTAATTAAGCATCTCTATCGCATCGAGCACTGGTTCAAAGTTCAAAGATGGTTAAGCGAGCATGCGACGCATGAAGGGAACCTGCCAGATGCCAGCGGCACGCCCGAGAACCAGGTGCCGGTGGACAGGCCTGACGCGACGCGGGGGCCGGGGCTCGGCGGACTGCACGCCTTCGCGGCGCGGTCGCCGGCTGCCTGAGCTCGCCGGCTCGTCGCCTCGGCTCCGTGTCCTCTCTGGCGCGCGGCGTACGCTGTGGACTGGACAGGGACCGGCCCTGGGCTGTCTGCGCGAGCAGCGCCAGCAAGCCGACCACGATTTATGGGGAAATCCGACAGCGACGCCTGCATCTGCGGGTCGTGCGCACGGGTTTTGGTGGTACTCGGCCGTGCCTCGATTAAACTAGCCAGCAAGTGCTGTCGCCGCTTCAGTGCATGGAAGTCGCAGGCATGCCGCATGCAGCAGTGAGTGAGAGTGTGCCTGCCGTTCCATGCATAAAAAAGAGAGTGTGTGCCTGCCATTGACGCGTGCTCATTCTCATGGTCATGGGGACCATCGGCTGGCTTGGTGAAGAACAGATAAAACGATGGGAATATGGTGTCTCTTGCAATCCAGGCCAAATGTGAAAAGCAATCCGAGTGAAGGGGAGAAGGTCATAATTAGGTCACAGCTTACAGGTACTAATGCAGCTAGCAGTTTGCCAAAGCGGTTAAGAATGTCGGTTTTCGACACTGATTTGGCAGTGATACACAATCAATTTTCCAAAAGCGAACGAAGTTAACAGGGGCTCCATGGTAGATGGATATAATCAGAAAACAAACAAGCTCTGCAACAGACTGATTGAAGATTTTGGGATCATGCAGAGATGCCATGTTCTTTATTTTTAACATGTCGTTAAGAGATAAATATAAAGGAAGAGTTTTGTTCACCTGCAATGTCGTTCATTGGCTCTATCATGGTGCCAATAACGAACTATATGCGTCATGATAGGTGCAGTGCCGAAAACGGTCATGCACCGTACCAGCACACAAATTCAGAAGGCACATGAGTTTACAAGGCAACAACCCTCATTTTGATTCCCTTAGCAGTTTTATTTGGCAGCAAAGCTTTATGCGTACAGATCAACCAAGGCAACCCATCATCTGAAAACTGCGAGAGATTATTCACAGCCCGCTGCAGAAATATAGTGTCGCTGACGCTGAGAAAGCAAAAACTAAACACAACAGCAAGAAATTTATAGCTAGAACTTAATATATGTAGGAAATCGAATGCCTGGCCTGCCCTTGTATGCCGCGACGCCAATACGTGTAGGCCGGTTTAATTCCTAGACCGCCGCCGCATTGTCACGCTGTTATTCTTCTCCATTCTGCGTAGATCGAAAGGCGGAGCTGGCAATGGCGAAGACGAAGAGAGCAGTGGCTTCCGGCTTGACTTGCATAGTGCCTGGACCTTGCGAAGTGAGAGTTGAGGGAGAGAGAGAATGATGCAATGGACAATGGAGTCCCAGCAAGGTAGAAGGCAGCTATGTACTAACTGAGTAATGGTAGGGAGCTATCCGTCTAAGCCTCTTCAATGGCTTAGCCCTGCCTCTAAAAAACAGGGCTTAGCCCTGTGTCTATTTATTATGTAGTCTGCTACAAGCAGGTAATTGTAAGATGCATGGATGCTTAACAGGTGAAGTCATCTCATTATCGTGTTTTCCCGTGTGGAGGGAAAAGAAAATAATTCAAGAGACGCACAAAACCGGTGAGTGTGCAGTGGTGAAAGAACCGTGTTCAATGCAGTTGCTCAGCTAACTTTGGCTCCTGGAAATGATATTCAAACGGGAATTGGATGGGATTTGAAAACGTCCTCCGGGAAGACAGTCAAATCAATTCGCACTATCAAATTGAAGAATGCAAATCACACGCAAAGAACAAAAAATAAGCAATGTGCACAGAAACTCCTGGACAAAGATTTATAACTTTTAAGCATGTTATGTACAGCTCATGGTTCAGAATAGCAACGCGTTACAAACTATAATGGCCACGAAGTGGTACATCATGACTAGTCCGAGAAAAAGATGAACAGACTGACCGACAAGATACAGAAGAGTTCAGGCGATTCGCATGGGAGTGCCAGGAGTACAGAAAACACCTAGCCAGCGGCATATAAATATTTTTTTCTATCGTATGATATTGAGTAAATTCAATGAACAAACGACACCTATCTTTCTGCATTTGTTGTATCTATCAAGCTATCATACACAGGAAACAGAAGTAGTAAAAAAATCACTTCTGGTAGCAACGACTTTGAGCACCATTACCTGTATAAAAAAACAGCACTATGTGGAAAAAGAAATGCAGCTGCGTAACCATCAGGATCCTACCACACCGTTTCCATTTTCAGCAGATGAGGCATGTGAAGTAGCATCATCCGTGGTCAATTTGGATATGCTATCAGAAAGCGAATTCACCTCTTCTCCCTCAGATGGTTCTGTTGTTGAAGCACCATCCTCCGAAGCAATATCAGAGGCTGCATCTGAAGTCATACTAGATGGCTCTGATTGTTCTGGCATTTCAGATGGTGACCGTGGCTGTTTCTGTAGGCTCCAATACATAATGCTAGCAGTAAGTGTAAGGATCATCTTCTGATTCACCTGTTGAACCAGTAAGAACGTAAGAAATTTGAACACATACTGTAATGGCAATGACTAAGTTGCAATACTCAAGTGAGAAACAGTGTCATTGTTTAGAGAGAGAGAGAGAGAGAGAGAGAATATGATTTAAAACAATACATGATGCAGATAGCGTAAAATTTCGCTGAGATCATGGATGAATTGCAGCATGCAACACAGCAAGTAATGCTGCACACTGGGCATTTAGTTCATTTCTGGTGGCAAAACTACAGGCAGTTTCATATTTACTAGGCGGATTGGCGCGCCTACGCCGCACCCCTTTTTTTCACAGAACATGACAAAAGAAGTCTAAAAAAAATTATGTTCACCAATTTTGGGTATCTCAATATTTATTTATGAATTTATTAATATTTAACACATTCATTTAATTATGGGGAAAACAATATTATTTTTATGCATGCACATAATTTTAATATGTAGACGACAGTAATATGAACTAACAAATTTGTTTCATATTTTTTTGAGTTTTAGATATTTTTCTATGCATTTTAGATTATTTCGACCGATTTATCAATATAACTATTATACTTTTCGCTATTTTTCGAAAATTTCCCAGAAATTATATTATACATGTAAATATACAGATATGTATACACATATATACACATATATGTACATATATACATGTACGTATACATATCTGTATCCGTATATATCAGTATACATACGTAGGACCCATATAAACAGTAGCTACAGTGACTTGGACCCTAAAATCACTCCAATTCTTGGAGCTTTAATATATAGTGTTGACTAGTAATAGCACTTTTACCTCTATGATGTCCTCTGGCAGAAGAAACACAGAGCATCCAAGCTTCCTTGCAACACTAATGATGTAGGTAGCATTCAGCTTCTTTTCCTCATCTGACAAATTTAAAAACGAATGTCATTCAGTTTTGAAGTTGTTTGTGAAGAAAACAAAAAATGATTAGTCGGAGATAAGGTCATCAAATGGTCAATTGAATGCATATGGGCTCAGAACAGACCCTCTTCCCCTTTTGTAACAACTTTCCAGTTCACAACCCTTGGCTGTACTGCACTAAGAAGTTCAAGGAAGAACAACCCATTTGATAAGCTCTTGTCCTGAAGGAGAACATAGGAAAGTAAGCAACTGGAGTTTTCTGACAAGAAAATAGAACTTAAAGCTACAGAAATTTAAGCACCTTGAAACTCTCCATTCGAGATGTTCTTCCTGATGCTTTCACTTTGCTGTTGGCCCAATTTAGTATATCAGCATCAGTAACTTCTTTTCCTTGGGATCCTTGGGAGTGGAATCTCAGTCTGTTTAACAGCTGAAGGATATTAAATCTCATCAATTGCCACAGAAGTGCTGAAAAGACAACACCAAAAACTTAAATTATGTGCTGCTACAAACAAGATATTAAGGGCACGATCCATTAGTGAGCTAGAAAAATTAGATGACAGACTCACCAACGATCAATTTCTTATTTCCCTGAACAATATCATTCCCAGCTAGATTCACTAAAGAAAACTTTAACTGCTTCCCAATTTTTACAACTTGATTGCAATTCTCCAGTTTTCTAAATGGCAATTTAATTGGAGGTTTTGATGCCAGCTTCCAATTGACAGATCCTGGAGAAACCTTGTCAAGTACTTCAAGAAGTACCCATCTGCATGAGAATATACATTACTTACCAACTCATTTAGAGAAAAACACAATATCAATTGAATATCTTGTTACCCATTGCGAACATCTTCGAAGACATTGTTCACATATGATTCAACCCCAAGGCTGTTGATCCACATTCGAAAGGCCCTTTCTTCTCTAGATAATAGGACATCATCACATGTTGCCGTGTGTGTAAGTGTAACTTGTTTGGTGTCACTAGTTAGACCATTCCTGCGCAACATAGGAAAATAGCATCGGAGTGATGATCAGATGACAATGTTGAATCCTTAGTGGTTATCTATTAAATTTTTAATGTAAACGTGGTGGAACATGGGAAAAATAGCTCACATGAAATTGACGAGATAAGTCACACAATGAAAGTTTTAGTTATTTTTTGGAAACAAAGGAAGTCATAATTACCTATGCTGGAATATTTGAGCAACAAATGCAAGATTTAAATTGGCAGAGCCTTCGGTGATATCCTTTGGGGTCAGGTATCTTTTACAGTCCAACTTCTCCGCTTGTTCAAGTATCAGTTTAGCCCTCTCACTCGGATCCTTGGTGTCCAATGTAGTTTCAGGGGAATGCTCTGGAGCAAGAGCTTTCAGAAGGTAAGCATAGGCTTCACCATCCTGCGCAAAACTAACTTGTGTGACCATGGTGGTTGAACAGAGTAAGCACAGGAGCATGAAAAAGAAAGCAATTTTGATGATCAAGTATGGTCTGACACACTTTTCCCATACTGCCTAAGATGATAATTGCATCCAGCTGAAAGATATAGTAGAATAAAGGAAATGTTGCAAAACCAACTTTAGTTTGTCAATATAACTCAAATGCAGCAACAAGATACATCAAGTGGCATGTATCCACGCATAAACAAGCGATCAGAAAATTCTGGGGCATTTTTATTTATCATATGCACCTTCACATCTGAAGAGAAATTGTTAACAGTTTTCTTGTAGCCAGCTTTTTTCAGATGATGGTTCATCCACCGAAGTAGCATCTTTTCTGGTGACAAGCTCAAAACCTCATCTATATCCTGCACAATAAGCAGTAAAATGTATTTTTGTTCTAAAAAAAACATGCAGAAAAAAATTAAACAATGATAAAATGCCTTCATTTACCCTGCTGTCATCAAACAATTCCACCAGCTGTGGTGTCTTCTTGAGGTTCAGATCAGCCAAAAGTTGAATCTGATAGTAAGTACAAACAACTCTTTATTTGATGATGCGCAAGTTTAACGATAGCCTGTCCATTGAATTGCCCCAAAACACAAAGCTCGGTTCAATATTTACCTTTATGATTTGTGATATCAATCCAAGAACTAAATGTGGCTGCAAGGAAAACAATATAAGTTTGTGTACGTCATCACGTGACTTTTCAATGAATTGCTTGAACCAAAAAACGAGAGTTGAGATAAATAATAAAGTCGCTTCAAGAAGGTGACTAACGTCTGTAACACGTGAAGAGGCAGGTAGGAGAAGAGCAGATACAGCAATCAGCAAAAGAGCAAGGAAATATAGGGCGCGCATACTAATAATGAATAGAAACCATAGAAAGATAGGTACCAAGTTTATAGCTAGTTTGGTACCCAAGTTAACCAGTACTGTACAGTACATTAAAGAATTAGAGGACAAATTATTCACATAACTTTTCTACATCACTTACACTGCAGCATGAGCTATAAGAACTTGAAGTAGGGGGTCACATAACTTACCCTTCCCTCCACCAAATCTTGCGTACCAATGTTTACAACAGTGCATCCAATGGCCTTTGCAGAGTTGAGGCATAGTGTGTGATTTTCATTCCTCTCCCATGGGTTAAGAACTCTTTTCTTATTTATTGCTCTCTCATCAATGGTGCCAGGAACAGCTACATTGATCAATTTGCTGAGAAAATGAACCATCAGGAAGGGCGAATTTCAGACAATTTCTGTTTGAAGAGTAAATGGACTGCACCGTGTATCTGCTACTAGCTAGAAACTAGAAAGCCATCTCACCAGAGCAGAACACCGTCCCTGATGAGATCGAACAGCTGGTTTCCCGACGGATCAATCGGCAAGTACTTCTTCAGAAATGGGTCTTCACCGAGGTAAGTATTGATGTGCGCCACATACGATGACTTCTCTGCCTGATTGAGATTGTGCAGCAGCGTAGTGGTACTGGACTTGAGGAACGACGACGAGTTCTTGCCACCCCCACCCCCGCCACCGCCACCTTCCTTGGCAGTCACCCTAGCCTGTAGATTCAGATACTCCTGAAGAAGCACCGCACCAAATTCCCCATTCCCATCCAATCAAAATGAGAATGACACTCCATTCATATCCACATTACCATTCAATAACTCAGATAAAAGCCGAGATGTACCCGAAGGAAGGACTCGAACTCAATCTCCTGGTCACTGTCGGGATACGACTCCGACAGGAAGGCGGCGATCTCCTCCTCGGAAACCACCTCATTGAGCCCCCGCAGCTTCTTCATCAGCCCCGGCAAATTCTTGGTGGTGACATGGCCGGAATCTCTCTTCAGAGACACAAACTGCAACCCCACAAAACAGAAACTACCAATTGAAACGAAACCGACGAACCAAACGCAAACAACTGCGGTTTCCGGTGTGGCGGAGAGGAGCAAAGAAGCCCGTGGATTCGGACGTCACCTTGGCCTTGAACGATCGGAGCTCGACCTGCGTGAACTGGCCCTGTAGCGAGGGGTCGGACACCACAACGCCGACGAATCCGGACATCTCCTCCCGCCACGGCCCGATTCCACCCGCGCCCGCAGCAGCTGCGAGAAGAATCAAGATCAGAGAGGCCACGGCCTGGCTGGAACCCCTGAAAAATAACGAGGAGATGGACGCGCCACCGACGGGGCGGCGCCGCGCAGCGCTGCGATGAGATACCTTTCGAATTGATCACGACAATCCCTCCTCCCCTTGTGCGCGCTTTCCTTGCCGTCGACGGAAAAGGTGAGCAATGGCGTCCAGGTCTCCAGATTTCGTGGGGCCGGGGGCCAGGAGGGAAGTGGTGGAGACGAGGAGAGGAGGCAAGATGGGCCGGTTTCTATTGTTTATTTATTATTCTTTCTTTTGTCTTCAATTTAGGTTTTTCTAATAAATTGATTATTTGCCACTGAAAAAATTTATCATTTGATTACTATATCACTTATCTGAGTCAATGAATGTGAGCAAAAGTAATATATAAGCCAAATCACTCTTTAACGGTGACAAAAAATCAATTGGTTCGATTTCCCCAGGTTTAAGCCATTGAAAAAGGTAAAAAAATGAAGAGGTTATCTTTCTTTCTTCCTTCTGCTCACTTCATGGCTGAATCGATATAATATCACATGTCCTAATTATCGTGCGTCTGAAAACGAGATCAGTGTCTCATGCGTCGAAGAATGATAGGGGTTAATTTGGGGGGTTTCTTCGTTGCGAGCGGTGAAGGACAGCTAGTGCCGAGGCGGGGGAGTTCTAAAATGGAGATGTTAGCATGAAAGGAGTGACAAGCGTGGATCCGGCGGCAGGGATGTCACCAGAGATGGTTGAAGGCGGGCGGGAGATGAGGGAGCGAGGCAAGGCTTCGGCTCTACAAGGAAACTGCCAGGTGAGAGACAAGGTGAGTGGGGAGGTGGAAGATGATGCGGATGTTGTTAGATTCTCATCTGATGGTCCACAACGGTAGACCGAACTTAGGCAAAATTTCAATCACATGTAGTATAGCAACTGCCATATAATATCTATGCAGAACTATACTATCTGGGGCACAGTTATGATTCATAGTTGTATTTTGTTTTATAACAATTAGATAGAAGTCAGAATCACTTACACATATTTCTAAAGCAAATTCAAGCACCAATAGTTTCCATATTTAGGCATGTTTAGAATAAAAAATGAAAAAAAATCTACAATAAATTTGCAAAAATAGTACCAATTCACAACTAAATCATGAAAAAATACAGTTGCAAACAAAGCCTTACTCGAGCAGGATTTCACGTATAAGTTGATGATTGACTTTTCCTTAGTTCGAAACATATGTTCTTACATGATTCCTAAATATCCCACTTTAAAGCAACTGACGACCATTTTGGATTGTATGGATTTCTTTCATGGGCACTAAATTCTTGATTGACACATTATAAGTGTGACCATCTTACATATTGTTGTATTTCCAAAACACGTTATAATCTATCGATTGGGATGCCAGATAGAATGCAACAGTGTGACCATCTTATCTGCTAGTGTAGATAAGTGTTGATAAATTTTCGAGGAAAAGAAAAAGATAAATGTTGGTAACACGGTAACTAGTGGTTCGCAAGCTAAATAGAATTTCAGAAAACAAAGAACGCTAAGACCGGCCATCTTCCAGCTCGCGCGAAATACTACATCGGACCGACAATTCGGTACAGCCCCTCGCTTGCAACGAGTCCTTGTCTCGTTGTTACTTGTGTTGCCGAAAGCGTCACCGGCCTTGGCTTGGCCTGTTCCTACTCGCTGCTATTCGCGTCAGAACAAACAAGCCTGCGTACCTGTACAACACATGGCTTCCCATCATGCTCTCGCCGCCCATCGGCCCCATCGCAGCAACACGCGTGGCTCGTTTGTATGCACACATATTAGTATTACGTGCACAGCTCGTTTAGAAACTGAGAAGCACAAATATTCAGACTTCGGAAGAATCTCGCTAAGCTCCAGTAGCAGTATTTGAAAAACACATAGATTTTTGTGTAGTAACGTATATATTGTGAAAACTTAGAGCAGTGCCCTAGAGCGATGATTATGGGGAGGGGCGGTGCAAAATGGAGGGAACACCTAGATAACCTTGTTGTAAAATTAATAGGACATAAGATTAATTTGATTCATAACGGTCACAAAAATATTATAACAGATCTACTTAGCAACCCAAATATATGATAAATAGATAGATATAGCACATAATAGATATATCGTTATTGCATATGAATGAACTTATAAAGAATCTCGCTAGGTGGAAGACGAACGGACAAAGAAGTCGATGTAGATGTTGCAAAAAAAAAGTTGCAGGAGCGGTTGCGCTTCCTAGAAACCTGATCACCGGTCCCTCGTTTATGCCTTGGATTGCCGAAGCGACAATCGCAGCAGAAACTGGAGAATGTGGTTATGGTGTTATCGATTTCTCCTCGTTCATGAGTCACACAAAATGCACCTTTATATTATCATAGCTATAAGCCTCCTCTCTCCCCACCCATATGGCTTACTACAAGTTTTTTCAAATTAGACTATATCACCATGACCATGCAATATGGGATTAAATCCATCATGCCTCTCTCACACTACTTAACTTTTTTCAAATGAATTTAGCCCACAGCAAAGGCTCATTTGAGTTGAGCCTCAAATACCAACAAACCCTATTTCAAAATTTGCATCTAATCATACTAAACCTTATTAATCCTACATGTTTAATTTTAGATTAAAAATGTTTAAAAATAAGAAAAATTAAGTAAAAAAACTTATCCCAAAACTCTAACTGAAACAATCAAAGCGGAACCAAGAAATTTTGCAGCGACAGTTTTACGCTTGCGGTATCTTGGTTAAAAGAAACTAAATTCTGCGCTCACAGTGCGAGTTGCATGGTCGAGCGAGCGATTCAGCTATATCATGCGTCATGTGTGAAAGGACCCTCCTGAGAAATTAATCACGATGAAGTAAACAGCAAGCATGCAAACATCGCACGGCCGAGCGTTCACGGAGCCGAGCTGACAATGGAGCTCCTGCTGTCAAAATTGTCTCGCCCTGTCGTTCCAGCGTCCGGCCAATGCATTCTCCGAAAATTCCAGGTCGCCAAGCTTGCACGCCGCACAAGGAGAACCGACGCGCGTGGTCGTCTTCCCTTGGATCCAAAACGGAAAAGAGGACAAGAAGTAGCGGCGTGGCTGTCCCTGCGTCGATCGGCACAGCTGCGTCGCCAGCACATTCCTGGGCTTGTATATTCAGCGTGGATCTCGACTCCAGCCAGCGTAATGTTACCGCGTGTGATCTGCCGGCAAGAAAGAGGGAGAGAGCAGCACGTACGGCCGTCTCAAGGAAGGAAAAGAAAGCAGCAGGGATGCCATTTCCCAAAGGCAAATGGCAAGTTCAGAGAAATGGGGATTCTCTAAATAAAGTATTTCCTGATGGTTTACTCGTCTGGCCACAATGGCACATGCCACCGAGGAGGCGCGGCGTGAACGTGCTCACACGTCTTTTGTAGCGTGACAATTTTTACTCCGCTCACGTGAAGGGGCGTCTTTTCTTAGCTCGAGCAGCTAAGGGTCACAGTGTGAGAAAATGCAACTCTAGAGGACTTGTGGACGCGGCATGATTTATCTTGGCTGTCCACATATTTATATGGAGTAATTTCATCCATTAATTCTTCTACTTATTTTATAATTTTTTAGCTATATCTTTATCACGAGCTACGACACAAATAAACGGCCTGCTTATGGATACACTTTTTTGTCAATGATGAGCCAGAGAGCAAGACTGTTTGGTTGGCCTGCCCAGTGCCTAGTGCCTAGCCAATCAAAGTTGGCCCACCGTGCCAAAAGAGACGTGATTCGATGCCATCCTGCCTTCCCTTCCCTTCCCGCAAAGCCGAGAGGATCTTACAATTTGGCCCGGCTGACTTCATTGAGTCAGCTAGGTTTCGTGCTATCGGCCGAAATTGCTGGCATGCCCTCCAGGGCACCGCAAGCCTGGTTTGAGTGGTTTCTGATTGTGATATCAAACTGTTCGGATTCCATGAGCTAGCTGCTCCGGACTAGAACTTGGTTGAGATTTCGCTGAAGAATGCTTTCTTATAGTTTGAAGATGACGCCGAGCCTGAGATCGTGTAACAAAAAAAAAGGGAAAACCTTTATATTGCCTCTCTCAACTATTGATTGAATATGTTTGTCCTCCTAAACCATAAAATCAGATATTCCACCTCCTTCAACTATTCAAACCAGTGTAATTTACCTTTTTAACGGGTTTTGATGGTGGTATCGTCCTACGTGACGATAACTCAGCATGCCCTGTTGATGAGGTGGCTGGGATCCGGCTGAGTCGGCATCGCGGGTCCCATGCGTCAGCCAAACATAAAGAGAGGGTCCCATGCGTCAACCAAACATAAAGAGAGAGGACAGAGCAACGCCGGCATAGTGCATCATGTGGTCGCGTGTTCATCAGAGTTTGACCGGAACAGCACTACAAGAAGGGAGGTGTGAAGAGGGCTACCTAGGGGTGGTCCCCGTGCGACAACCGACGCGTGGTGGGATCCACATCAATGTAGGTTGGCCGGAGTGGCGGCTAGGCCTCGCCAGAGTTGGCAGAGACGACGGCGCAAAATGGAAATGACCAAGGTGAGGTTCTGGAGGGGGTTCTTGAGGTCAGGGAGCTATTGCTGGGCGTGTGAAGGTGGTCAGGGATTCAATTGGGCCAGAACAACGCTGCTGGCGATGAGCCATGGTGAGGGAAAGGTGGCAACCATGGCGGCTCGATGCTAGGCTCGCACGAGCATGAAGAGGGAGGAGGGAGTGGTCAGGGATGTAGAGGGAGGTCGAGTGGTGCTTACCGACGGCTAGCTGGGGTTGGAGCTGATCTAGCGGTAGAGATCAGTGGCAGCGGTCGGATATGGGGACAAAAGCAGAGGAGGCGAGACAACCATCCCTAATGTTGCACACCCGGTCGCGCACCACGACCATGACAACATGGAAGAGCCTCATTCTTCTCCTCTCCCCCCTCTTCCAAACCGAGCAAGAATCCCCCTCATCTCTCCACCAACCAGCCCAAAACTTTGTCGTCTTCTCCGACTCCAGCAACTGTTCAATAGTGACCCCGACCGTCGAACTACGTATCGGAGCCCATCGACCACCAGATTGTGATCCACATGTCCCACTGATCCCATTTTAAAGCTTGATGGTGCATATGGAGTGGGTCAAACCCACCGCATGTCGTCTTCCTCATTGCCGACGTGCACACCCGAAGCCTTCACCATTGTCCACGTTGTCTCAGCGATCTCCTACCCCACCAAAGTGCATGTGTCACTTACTTCCAAGAGTAAACCCCTTAAGTTACAGTGTGAATCGTGTAGCAAATGAGTAGCTTGGAGTCATCTTCCTCCTTTCTAGCCATGGTGCCATTTGTCGCCTGATCTCCTTCTCTGGTGAGCCTCTGTCCAATTCCTTACTATTGAACCATCCATAGGATCCCAGGAATCTGACCCTTGCCCTCATTTTCTCTCGGGTGAACGGTGTGAAACTACCGACGTTGCCCTGCTTCCATCACTGTTGTCTAACATCGCCCGGTCGCCTTAAGGAACCATCGACTGAGCAGCACCCTCCATGGGATGCACAATGCCTTGAGGGGCATGCGCCTCTACTGGGCTCGCCCCTCTTCACCGTCGTGTGGGTCATTGCTAGGAGGCCCTCTTGCACCATCATCGCCTTGGTGCACGAAGCAATCGAGCTGGAGTTCATCACGTGAGGCCAGCTGGCGAGCGAGGGTGAGGGCATTAGAGCGTTCAACGGGTGACGACGAAGTTCTGGGGCGACTTGAGAGCGACAATGCAGCGAAATTCCAGAGCATTTTCATCGTTGAAGTCCCGAGGTCACTGCCGCTCTCACTCGTCAATAGCCGCCTCGCCCCCTCTTGACCTCCTTGTTGCTCGAGGTGAAATCCCCGTCCAACCCTGATGCTCCCCCACCACTCACTATCGAGTTCTGAGGCCAGCGACGAGGTCTCCTCCCAACTCCGACGATGCCGCTGCCATGCCTGAGCCCCTCCCGGTCAGCCGGTTGTCCAGTCAAAATCCACCTCGATCCCACATGGCTGCCACGTGTTAGCCACCTCAGCCTCAAAACCAAGTCAGTATTACACAGTTGTCACCACGTAGGACAAAAGTACTATCAAACCAATTAAGGAGGTAAAATGCACTAATTTGAATAGTTAGAGGTGGTGAGATATCTGGTTTTACGGTTTGGGAGGGACAAACAGATTCGAACAATAGTTATGGGAGGCAATATAGATTTTTCCAAAAAATGACGATAAAATGTAGTACAACTATTTTACAATAGAACTGAATAATAAGATGAGAAATGCTAACGCCCGCCTGCACAGGCGTTAGACTCTCAGCACGCACACTGAAAAGAGAGAAAAAAAAGTAACCGATGTCTGAACGCGTAGCCAAAAACGGTAAACAAATATTGTGCCATATTTTCCCTGCAACACCATCAAAGATCCATCGGTGCTAAAAATACAGAAATTCTAAATGAAATTGAGTCCCAATACTCCGATTTGCATCCAGAAATGATAGACAAATCATAGTAATATCATGAGAAAATTCGAATAAAAATCAAAAGCATGTTACAACACCTATAAAATCAAATCATGGTGAACACTTTCTTAGGCTAGTCTGTTCCATATTTTCTAGTAAAACTAGTACATTTGGGAAAACAAATTGTGCAAAAATCAAATGTGAGAAAAAAAAAATCATTGAAAAGTTGGAGAGCAAATTGTTGTCTATCTGCAAGCAAATTGATACAGTTTGGAAAAGTAAGTTGTTATATATGTATGAGCACTTTTGTATAATTGGTGAGCAAGTTTTCCAAATTAAAAATCAGCAAGCAAATTCGCTAAACAAAAAAAAACTAAAATCAGACACATGGAGCCCATGATCTGTCACCACAGAGCTCTCCTAGGTCATCCCAACCTTGACCTCCACTCAAAGGAGTTTGGTCTTGACAACGAGGAGCCAATTCCAAGCGTAGGAGCTTGATCCTGATGGCGACGAGCTCATATCTAACGAGAAGAAAAAATCCCCATCTAAAAAAGGGGAAAAGGTAGATGATGGATGGGAGAGAGGGAGAGGAATGAGAGGAGGGAGCCGTCGTTGGTAAGATGTTGTAGCGACGGCCGGTGAGGCTCTCAAGGGTATTGAGGCATATGATGTGCTAGTGGTTTCGGCTCCCTCAAATTCCGCTATGAGATAGGAGGGCGTTGATACGGTTTGCGAAGTGGAGCCTTTGCGGGTGGATCTAGCAGATGCACACGAGAAGGATTGGCGTGGGCAAACAAGCATTTATATGGTGGTTACAAAAAGGACTGTTGACATGAGCCGACTGAAAACCAATGTGACGAGATGGCAATCGGGCGCGGTAGGCACGGGAAGAGCTCACATATGCATGCTTGTTAGATTTTTCTCAGCCGCGGGCATGCCTGTTAACAGCGATGTGTAAAGAATTGGAAACATATCCATTGCCCGTGGCTGAGAAAAAATTGGTGGGAGGAGCTCTATCGTGCCCGCAACCAGGTGGGGACCTTAGGGATTCACCTTTAGACCAACTTTGTCATATGAGTACATAGGTAAACAAGCGACACAGGCACGAATAAGTCTTACCCATACTCTTGACCATCTTCCTGTCAGGCAGAGCTGCTCGCACGTGAACGTGCCTACGGGCAGAGAACAAGTAACTAACCGATTCTATTAGGATATTTGGCTGCGGGTAGGCGAGTTATCAGATGAATTGCCATCCCTAGGCGCAATGTGCATGCACCTACCTAATTACTGCAAGTGGAACTAGAATTTCACTACCTTCAAGCACTACTACAGAAAACGTCATCACTGTCGATTTTTGAACCGGCAGTGAATAAGCGGTAGTATCACTGTCGGTTTTAGAACCGGCAGTAATAGAGTTATCACTGCCGGTTTGTGTTACGAATCAACAATAATAATCGGTCCTAAATTCGACATTTTTGGGATCAAAATATTTTTTCGTACTCGATGAACGAACCCCGTGGCTTCCCGTAGGCTTTTCTGACTTGTGACAACCCCCCCCCCCCCGGCATGTGGTCGCTCTCACTCGAATATAGCAAATTGTGTGCCCGTGCATTTTGTTTGATTCGAACTGGCAACCTCCATCCTTGTGTGGAATATTTCTCATCATCTCACCTCACAGTGTTACCTGATGACTATGTTAAAATTTATTCTTTTGACATCTCCTGCTCAAATTTTTAGATGATTACTTTGGGTATTTATATGACTTTAAATGAAAAAGTTATCAACTTCAAAGTTGTACATCTCGTCAAGATCTATAATATTTATATAAAGTTTGTTTCCATCCAACTCACTATAAAAAAGTTTGTCTCTAACCATGCACTCTGCTTTCAAAGCTAATGAAGAGATGCATATGAAAAAAATACACGTGTTTACGTCTATACCTTTCTTGACCCCAAAAAGGCTCAAAAAACTCTCGACATGATCTCTGAAGTTTTTAGTCAAAAATTGGTATTCTCTAATTTGTCTGATATTTTTTAAGACATAGTGTTACCTCTGAAATTCAGTGCTGAGCAGAGTTTCATCAATTTGAGTTACCAAAATCGTGATAAAAATCTTTAAAATTGTAGTGTTTAACTTTGTGACTCTTTATGTGGTTTTTTCAATCATTTCTACTAGTTTTTTAATCAGATCCAGCAATTTACTTTGTGGTTAAGTGTGTGGTTTCCTTCAATAATCTTTAGACACTTATTTGACATGTATATGTCTTTAAATAAAAAATAATCAACTATAAAATTATAAATCTTATCAAGAAATATAATTTTTATATAAAATTTGTCTTCATCTGATCTCATATGAAAATATTATGAATTTTCAAAATAAACTATATTTAATAATAAACCGGTAATGATAAACCGGTAATGATAAACTTTTTAGTGAAGATGTCATGTTGCCATTTAACTGCCTCGACCACATGAATCAGTCATACGAGTCTCCAGCTATCTGTAACCTTATCCGGGGATCTCAGCCTTCTGACCCGTGAAGTTATCGAGCCACTCAACCTCCGTAAGAACGATGACAAAAGGGTAATACGTACATGTACAAACCAAAAACAGATCACGAGTGCATTACGTGAAATGCGGTTCCATTGCTGTGAACTCGACAGGCAGTTCGAAAACGAGACCCTGAGAAAAGTTGGACACGCTGACGCACGGACAATGGACTGACCTGACAGTGTCTACGAACGGTGTTGGCACAAGAAACAACCGATACATGGAAGCGATATTCACACAGACGCGCACGCACATGACGAAACCTAGGGACAGGACGGACCGAACAGAAACGCGGGACAAACAAAACGAGCGATCTGCTCTCGCACGGCAACAGTGAAGTAGTAACCCAAGCAGGTCTCGTCGCCGGCGATAAAGGCTGATCAGCTCGTCGACGGCCACTCCCGGCGGATGTCGAAGGTGTAGTTGATCTCCAGGTAGCACTTCCGGTCGTCGTCGAGGAACTGTCAAAACAACAGCGCATCCCTCTGATGTCACACGTCTGAACTCTGAGCTCCCTAGTTACCACTCACTGTCACTGAAATGGATAAGCAAGTCATGTGATTTACCTTCGTCCTGGCAGAGTACGACCCCCGGGCAAACATTCCTGACGGGGTGGTGTCCTCTGGCGTCACGTACGTGTAGGGCTCCTGCTGGGGGCTGAACGTGCCGAGCATCTCCTTGGCTCTGTCAACTGCACCACCGCGTGACAACCAGCAAACCATGAGCTGTGAGATCAAGTGATGATCGGAACGTCGTCGTGCGCCGAAACGGGAGGCAGTGACGGTGTGTTCCGGCGAGATTCGAGCGGCTTGGTTTCAGTGTTTCACCTTTGAGGCCGGTCTTCCAGACGGTGTTGGTGTAGCGGAGACCGGAGACGATGTTGTTGCTGACGGAGAAGGTGAACTTGAGCCTGTACGGGGAGCCTTCCTTGAGGGTGAACCACACGCCCTTGGCGTTGGGCTCCACCGGCAGCGGCAGGAAGATGTCGGGCAGGCCGGGCGACATGATGGACAGGCTCATGATCTTCACGTCCGGCTCCAGCGTCTCTGCAACCACACGTGGTGAGTTCAAAATTAAAATCTGCGTATATCGAATTCGGATGCTATCGATTTTTTCTTCGCTTGGAGACACATGTATCTCCCATAGAAATGGCCGAAGAAGTTTTGAATGTACGACATGAATGTCAAACACGAACTGTTCTGAATTTTGTATTCTAGTGGAGGTCAGGCCGATCCTGAGTGATCTTCCTAAAACCAGGAAGGTGCTTAATGTTCAATTTGGGTAAACAACGTATACTACGAATGGAAATGTGTTTCGCGTTCCTCTAAAAAGCCTAAACTAAAAGCAAAGGGTTCATCTGAAAAGCATTGAAACTAGAATATAATAACTATATAGGGGCAATTTCTTATATACCATCGGTAAAACTTTTAAATTTCTAATATATCTGTGTAAGATTAATGATATATCATATATCTGTGTGGTATGTGAGGAATTATATATAACTATATCAGCATAAAAACCACCATGCCACTTATCAAAATTGGAAGATGATGACATTGGTATATAATATATCCTGCTCTAGTGCTAAGGTCTTGGATTCATATCATCATCGCAAAAAGCAAGATAATCAAAAGGCCTGCAGACTTTTCCTCAGAAACGACCAGCATCAAAAGGCAGGCAAGCCGTGCCGGCCTATCCAACCGAGCCGCCCACCGACTCTAACTTTTATCGGCGTCTTTATTTTCTACGGCGCAACGCAACACGAACCTCACGGACGGTACGGTGTGGCCGGCGGATTAGCGAGGAAACGGGCTGAGCACGGTGCACGGAAAACAACGACGACCGCTCACGGGACCATCTCGGCATGGCGGTGCTCACATGCGAAACTGCTGCATGTGCCGGTGGCCTAGGCCTACTGGCGACATTAAACAAGGCCGCAAGGACGAGCGAGCCAATTAAACGCGCGCACAAGCAGCAATTTGGCTAAAATTTAGAAAGAAAAGGCTGTTGTGAGTTTACCTCCGACGGAGTTCAAATCCACGCTGCCGAGGAGCTGCTCCTTCCATCTCCGCAGGCTCTCGTCATCCTGCAAACACACGGTAAAATGCAAAGGAGAAATGGAGAAATGTACTGATGCTACATGCAGTCGCGAACCTAGCAGCAGCTGTTCAGGCAATGGCAGCACGCGTACGTACCTTGTCCTTCTCGAGCTGGTCCTTGATGCTGACCCTGGGGCCGAGGTCAATGACCTTAGGGGCCTTCTCCTCGTCCTCTTCATCCTCCTCATCCCCGTGGCAATGCGGCGGCGCGTCGCCGCACTTGCCGTTCACCGCGCCGTCGCCTTGCTCCACGGGCGCCGAGTTCTTGGCCGCCGCCTCTGGCTCCGGGCCGGCGGGGATGTCGACCTTGGAGCAGGAGATGGCCTCCACCGCCGACGACATCGTCACCACCGCGCACAGCTCTCGCACGCAATGCTGTCAGCCAAGAACGACCGGGCAGAAGCAGAGAGCGGCCGAGACGCGCAGGGACAAAAAAGAGGGAGCGTGGCAGAGGCAGCGAGGAGGAGGGGGAGGAGAGGAGAGCACAGATACCAAGAGGGCGCCAAAAGGAGAGCGCACGCGAAGGGAGGAGGCGGACACGTCGAGGCGGATTCGGACAGGGGGAAGGAACGCGGCGCAAGGCTCCAAAGAAGAGGGCGCGGCACCACGGCACGCACGCAAAGCAGAGAGGGGAGAAGAGCAGGGATGGTTGGGTCCAACGATGGCAGCGGCAGAGAGGATAAGGGGCTTTAATTCTCCCCTGCCGGGAGGGAGAGGCGAGGGAGTGGAGACAACGTGACCGGCACGACCTGCGCTACAGCCTCTACTCTACTGCCATGACGCGTTGGTTAGGAGTCTGAATTCTTAAGACGACGATATCGATGGTGGTTTTGAAGTTTCTGCCGTGCACAATGATATGGGGGAAATCCTGATTACAGGTTACGTGCTATCTGCTCTCAAAAAAAGGCTACGTGCTATCAACCTTTCCTTTCTGAAGAATTAGCATCCTTTCTAGTAATCTGTCAGTAAATCTTAGATTGGCAATTACAGCGGTGGTAGACGTTTCCATTTACTGCATAATTAGTCTGGTCCATGTTCTTTTTTATCCTGTTGGGATATTCATCCGGCAAGTAAAGATCTGACTGGTGCCTTTCCCTGTCCGCGCGGCCAGCTTTGTCCCAGGTCTTGTCCGATATGGCCCGTGCCATCCATCACGCTCCAATCATGGATGTGCACAGGCACCAGGCCATCTGATGCGGCGTAACTCTGGAATCAATTGGGGCACCTGACGCCAACTCGTCACGGTCGTCAGTACTGCGGTTCAATATTGTCAAATAGGCAACTGTTGCACCAAATTTTCCATCCATTCAGCCTGGTTGGAGTCCAAAGTGCAAGATGCTTTCTGCCACCTGAAGAATCCTCACATGCCAAATATCCATGTACGTAATTACAACAGGTCGAGCTGAAAATTTTGCATGAAAAATAGCCTCACAGGCGTTGGATGGAGACGGCCAAGAATTTGTAGGCAATGATCATGACCTGGCTTGTGTTAACTGAGCCTATTCAGCAAAAATGTAGAAACAAGGATGTTGGATTTTTGTAAGAGTGAAAAGTTGTGATGACATCTATTCGCAAAACTGTTGGATCTGCTCCTGCAGTCTTCAGTTGCTATTTTTATTTCGGAACACGGGTGTCCTATCGTCCCTATCGTCTATGTGCAGACGATCTAATGCTCTACAATATGAGCTGCAATTTAGCAGATAAAAGAATCTACAACGACGACTTGTTCGCAAAGGCAAATTGACGTATGCTGATGAAATTCCATCAACAGGCATGGTACCAATCTCCCCATTTATGCCTGGACCTGATAATCACGGTCCTGGCTTGAACCTCTTTAGGACCACAAGGCACAGGCAATGCTATGCCATTGTTGCGCGGCAGCGAGGTCAGTCCGTTAATGTCGGCGACCCAATTCCTAAGAGAATTTTTATTTTCTAATTTAGCAGAAATAAACATCTATTTCAAAAAATTACAAAATAAGCCATTCTCACCCGTTCAGTTGGCAAGATATAAATCTCGTCCCCTAAACGGGTGAGATTTATAAAAATTATCCTTTCGGAGGGTTGATAGGGTGATCAATATCATCGCTCAACCAAAAGCGAGGAGAGTTCATCTGATCTGCCACCATGACTTGTATGGCCGCCATCGGGGCCAAGAAATAGATTACACGTTGAGAGAGCAAGATTTATAAAAATCTTTCTCTTGGTGGGTGATCCATGGGAGCCGCGCTCCTAGTGCGTTGGGAGGATGAGATTTAAAAAAAAATGCCCTCTCAAAGGGTTGGAAAATAGAGGCATTCTAAAAATAAATTTCTAACAAATGTGACTAATCTAGTGAAATATAGGCATCTTAAATGACTCAGAATCAGTGTGAAATGATCAATCCGATGCAATTTTTATAGTGTTTTTATAGATGCAATCTATGTCGTGTTGTCCAAGCATAGCTCTTTTAAGTATAATGTGTTCACATCGCATTGTTAGAATTTGATTCTACATTAAACTTATTTTTTACAGGAAATGATGTGGATAGTATAACCTCTATGTATATGTAATACAAATTTGTTATAAAAACACCCTTCTCACCCACTCATAGATTTATATCTTGGCCGTTCAACGGATGATAAGGCCTATTTTTGCAAAAAAGAAAAAAGAAAAGAAATGAAACCGGTGTATAATTATGGTAAATTAGAAAGAAAAAAAATCTTTCATCTCCCCGTCCTCGTTCCTCCATAGAGACTTGGGTGGGTGCAACTGTCCAGCCCAACGCAGTTGCCCCTTAACCCAAAATACCTTATGTGACCCAAGCCTAAGAAAACCCTAGAGCCTTTCCCCACCTCACGTTCCCGATTTTCATAGCACCTAGCCTCCACCAATAACCAACATAAGCACGCACATCGCTTCCAAAAAAAACAAGCATCTCGATGCCACCAAACACACTGGGCTTAGAGCGAGATAGCGTTAAGAGTCAAAGCTCCATGGCCAGCCAAACACTGGATCCAACCAAGGAGCGGAACGCCGCTAACCATCCGCTGCTGCGCCTTTGACTTGTCACCGCCACAGTTTCCTTGCCAAGCATCGTAACCACCATTAGATCGAAGCACTGCTAGCATAGGCCTCCTCTAGATTCGGGTGTTGCCACTTTCGATCGCAGCATCATCATCCTCCTCCTACTTCTTATGTTAATTCTATCAGGGTTAAATGATTTGTCGAGTGCCCGTTCTCCGCATGGGGATGGGGCCAAAAAACCGCCCCCAAGTGTGGGGATAGTGGCAGGGAACGAGGATGTTTTGAAACTCCTTGTTGGGGATGGTCTGTTGCCATCCCTATTCGTGTGTACCAATTTTATCATGTTGTGAACGCAGTAGAGAGCGATATGACCGTTTAAGGGAGCTGCACGTTTCAATTTCTCTAGAACAGCAGGGTAACATAAGCAAGGAAGCTAGATTTAAAGTGAATTTACCTGACTGTATTATATGTTTCTAACACCTAACGCTTAATGCTGTTGAATCATAGTGCTTTTTTAGTATCGCACAATGACATATTGTGAAGTCATTAAACATCAAGACAGTGACTCTTACACTAACATATGCATAAGTTGAGGCACTAAGCAGTGAAAAACGAAGTTGATGAGAATGTGGTGTGATCAAGATCTTAACACAGAACAAATTATGCATAACTACGACAATTTAAACACTCTGAAAGGGAAGTAGTAACATGGTGTGACCGATGCATAGCAATCGGTTAGAGAACTTGGTTGATGGAAGCACCACCCACTCCCTAGAATTTCTTTTCCACGTGGGACCACTTGTGCTAAGTCACGGATGACTATAGGGTAGGACGCATAGTAAATTTTTTCTCAAAACTTTTAAGTAATTTTTTTATTTTTTTTAATTTTTTCATTAACTTTTCCTTAAAAAATTTAACTAAAATTTTCTTGTACAAACTTTTGTGTAATTTTTTTAAGTTAAACTGTTCTCGTGTAAAACGAAAATAAGGCTCTCCAAGTGGTTCGCGCGCTGTGCTACTCGCGCGAGCGTCAATTAGCAGGCTCCACTCCTCCCTCTCCTTGGCGGCTGCATCCTGTTAGAGGAGGGATTTGATGGGTGGGAAGTGGGAACCCAAGCTAGGCGGCAGACGCCGGCGTGGCTAGGAAGGGAACGGATGGGCAGATAGATTCGTCATTTGGACCGGGCAACGCCGAGCTCGGCGCGCGTTCCCTCTTCGCTTGTTATTGACGTGTACAGTACAGGTTCTTAAATCATTTAGGAAAAAACAATTAGTCTGACAGGAAACCTTGTCCAGGCAGGTGCCTCTAAGCAATATGATGCTTAAGCCTACCAGCATCCTAGACACCTAGAGGAAATTATAATGCAGGTAATGTGTGTTCCGTGCAGGTAATTGGAAACAATGTGGCCAAATTGAAGCAAAAAACTTCCATGGAAAATCAATAGACACCCGACAAAGCATCGGCCAATGAGGTCTAAGATAGCATACGAGAACATGCGTAAACAAATATACTATTCATATTAGTCATATAAAACGCAGGCCAGGTAACATAAGCTATAACCCAAATCGCCTAAGACAAAAAAAAACATTGCAAACTGTAACAAAAGATTAAAAATTAACTTACTCATTCGATACTTCACCGAAGAATGTATGTAAGGAAAATTGCCCAACAGATCGAAGGGGCAGACTCAACTCAACCTATGAAGATTAAGTTTGGAGACTGATGCCTCCATCTACAATAGTTACGATAGTGTTTGGTGATCGAAGCCTCCACCGAAAACGAATGTTGGGAGAATACCCCTCTACATGAATTATTACTTTTTTCCGATATTAAAGGCAAAAACTTAACCAGATCCTGTATGGGCAGGAACGGGAACAAACTGCTCTTGTTCGTCATCATTTTTTCAGAGTTTATGCACCGCCTGAGCCGTACTTCTTTCCAAAGAAGAGGATCTGGAGCTGGTCGTAACCGGAAAGCACACCAGCGCCAGCAATGGCACGGAGGATGTTGGCACCAGCACCCTTGAACAGGGACTTGGGACCCTCCTTCTTCAGGATCTGTTGGAATGCATCCAACGAGCTCTTGTACTTGACGGCCTCTCCGGAGGTCATCATCATCCTTCTGCGGACAGTGTCAATGGGGTAAGATGCAAGACCAGCACCATTGGTGATCAGCCAACCCAGAGCGAAACTGGCAAAGAAATTATCCTACAAAAGAATAAAGTCACATATTTTGAGGATTCAATATCAAAAGCAACAAGGGTCCAAAGAAGAGAAATTAAACCATACCTGGAGGTTGCCAGTGAGGACAACTGGCTTAATAGAGTCGTACAACCCAAAATACAGGCCACGGTACACAATGATTCCAACACAAGAGATGTTAAATCCACGGTAAAGCCCAGCAATACCATCTGACTTGAGAGTCTTGCGGTAGACATCCACAAGACCATTGAATTGCCTTTCACCTCCTCCCTTAGCTGCTTTCGCATCATTGGCCAACCTCGTCCTTGCATAGTCCAGGGAGTACACAAAAAACAGAGAGGAAGCACCAGCAGCACCACCAGAGGCAAGGTTGCCACCAAACCACTTCCAGTAACCATCCCTGTCCTTCTTAAAGTTGAACAGCCTCTTGAAGTAGTCCTTGAAAGCAAAGTTCAAAGCCTAGGAGAAAGAAAAAATGTCAATCTTAGTGCAAATAACTAATTATCTGGAAAGCAAGACAAGAGAAGCATTTGTATTAAATCTAAAAGCAATTCAAATCAGATGTCCTCTAAATTAAAACTAATGCAACAACACCTAGATGAATGCCAGTACAGCACATAACAATAAAAAAAAATGGTATATATCAGATCATCGGGGCAACTATCATACCATCACTGTGGAACATCAAAATTCACTATATCAAGAATTTTAATGCGGATAGAAAAGCTATTGGATATTCTGCTACCAGAAAGGTGTTGGCTACCTGAGTAGGGAAGTAGCGAATAACATTAGCAGTGTTACCCCTCCACAAGGAGCCAAAACCCTCATCCTTGATGGTGCGCTTAAAGCAGTCACCAATACCCTTGTATGGTTCTGACAGCCTACCAGCCTTGATCATTTCGTCCTGGTTCTGAATAAGCAGCTTCACACGCTCAATGGGAGCAGCAGCAGTCTTCGAAACAGCAGCAGACACTCCTCCCATGAGGAAATCAACCATGAAGTTTTTGCCACCTTTCTCAGCTGGTGCATTAGCAAATAGCGGGGAGGATGACACCATTGGGACATTGATGCCACCACTGACGGACATAGAAGGGCCCCAAAGGCTCTGGGTCATGTAGTTCCTTGTAGTAAATCGCCTTTCATAATATGAGACAGAAGGGCACATGTTACGGGCCCGTAAACCTTCAGAGAAGCTGGAGCCAAGGTGGAACTGGCCACCAAGCTTATGAAGGACGGTTGGTTGGTTAGCCTGATCCGCCATCACCACCTCAAACTATTTCCTGCAACATTAACATCAAGAAGCGACAAGTAAGGACAGTGCACAAAGACAAACAGATTGTATTCTTAATGTGTTTTACTTCGATGAAAAAAGATATGCAGGTTTTCTAGCGAAGAAACTACAGTGGCACACATACATTTTTACAAGATGCAATGGGTAAATTATTTTGGCATACATTGCAACCAGTCAAAACTAGACAAAGTTAATGATGGTGATGAGGATAGTGAGAATGAGGGCCTCCATACACATCGACCACAAATCGAATTTGAAATAGTAAAAAAGGTAAATGTACATGAATGAATTTATGTTCACAAAATGTCTGTCCATCAGCATCATGTAAAAAACTATATTCAGTGAACAATGCATAAGATTATGGAAAAATAGATAGCTTTCAGTTTCCCGTTCCTCTGAGACTATACTGCAATTATCATACAGTCAAGATGCACTCAAGAAATTTGAACACATCAAGCTACTGATGATAAGGTTCGAACAGCAGTTCTCAAACAATAATAAGGTTCACCAAATTGAAAATGTCGATGATCTCCAAAATCGAATGTATTTTAAAAAATTGAAAAACAGCATTGCATCTCACAGAATAAAAGAGATGCATTCCAGTCGTACTACAATAGAAAAATGAACCCTAAATCTCTGACAAAAACAAAGATGGTTGTTGGAGGTGGTAATAAAGACCATCTTTATAGCCCATGGAAAGTTCAAATGTGTAGCCCAAAAGTATGGCACCTTCTCCAACTGAGGTCGTTCATTAAGATGAACCTGATTAAAGCAAAAGTGTCTAACCCCTTAGGCCTACTAAATCATGATCAACCCAGCTACTCGAGCATTAAACCGTGCACTGAAAGGGCTTGATTGATTAAGACGAGCCATTCTGTAGGTAAGACAGAAAAGATAACAGATCTACGCACCGGAGCATGCAAATCAAGATTAGTTACACATGATAGTTGATGTCACATCAAGATTATAAAAAAATAACCCTACTAACGACCCATTTGGAAAGGATGCCTGCCGTCAGATCGCCATTCTACGGCACACAACACCAACGAATCTAGCGCATCACTATCAAAAGAACGGTCAAAAAGTCATTTTTTTCTTCTCTCTGCCCCACTTCCCCTACCAGACAACAAATAACCCTGCGATCTAAAGATTCAACGACGATCTAAAGATTCCAAGAAGATATAAAGATCGCTAACAAACTGGTACAGTGGACTCACGCGACACACACAACTACTTAGAAACGAAGTAGATCTCACATATGAAACAACTAACCAACCAAACAAACAAACAGCTGAGCCTCCTTAACCCTTACCAGATGCAGGAAGCACCGATCTGAATGAAATCTGGATACCGACCACCGCACGAACAATCGAAACGAAACGAAAAGAATGGATCTACGGGAGCAACATCTGAGGGAGCAGATCTATATATAACACCGCGTGCGCTCGAAGGATAGCCACAAATAGGCGTAGAACTACGAGCCTAACCCAGAAGAAAGGACGAGAGGGAGACTTGGCGAGAGGCAAGACTCACCCTTCGGCACGGGAGGCGGAGGGCAGGTTTCCTTCCTTACCAGACTCGGCGGCGGCTCCGATCTTTGCGAGGGGGGCGAGACCTTCTTGGGGAGTGCCCTTTTATCTCCGCCGCGCCGCCACGAGCGGTCCCACTGCGCGACTACGCGTACGCGCGCAGAGTGGGCCTCCCGTGCGACCTCGGCATCCAGGGCCGTCGGATCTGAAGCGATGGGTGGATCTGCGGCTCCGCTCGCGCGGTGGGCCACATGGGGTGGTGCGCTGGCCGCTCCATGCCGGTCTTCCGATTCGCTCGATATGCTCATCTGCTGCGTGGGGCGAACAGAAGACGGCTTCGTTGTCCAACGGATGTGCGGGCTGTGCTGACGTGGTGGGTCGGGGCTTGAGGAGCTCGTGTGGTGGCTGGATGGCGGATGGACGGGTGTTAGGGTTTGTTAGGGTTGGACGGACGGCGGACGCGCACCGTCATGTGGGCTTGGTTGGTCAGACCGGGCGCGGCCGGTGAATGGTGCGTGCGAAACGTGCAAGGTGGCTGGCGTGGCGCTCTTCTCGAGACGCCTGGACCGTGTTGCTGCTCAATTATACTGTTTTTTATTGTTATTTTCTTCTTGATATTTTGTTTGGTAAAGTCTCCACCGTCCATTCTCGGTATCAAAGGGCACCTATGATGCCGTATCTTTTATTTTTCCAAGATGGCTGGCTGGTGTGGAAGAAGAATGCACGACTTCGATTTGTGAAGGGGGGAAGGTGTGTGGAAAATAAAGGTGTTCTCGTGGTGCCGTTGGAATAAATACACTTCCAAATTTAATTTAATCTAATTCTTAAATATAATATAAATAGAATGAATGCAAATAACAAACTTCAATAAACTCCAACGAGTCTCTATGAGACTCAACTAGTTTTTCGAGAAGGATTCCAATAAATTCTAATAATGTCTCTAATTTATAAGATCACGGTGTATGTATCCGATGGTAACGTAAGATGTAAAAGCTCTCTGTGATGGCGATGCAACAGAAGATCGTGAGCAGTAGTGTTGAGCATTTTCAAAAATTTTATTCGCCCTCTCCCGATGCAAAATCCTAATAGCGATAGGTTCTGAAGACCTGCTCTCTCGTTCATCGCTGCACGTTGATGCAGCTGGGATGGAGTAGACTACGTGCGACGTCGCAATAAAGAGAAAATAGGTAAAACCCTAATTACATATATGTTTCATGGTAACAGCTGGCAGATATATATAGGGAGAATTGCACGATTAAGACGCGTCACAATCAAACTTGATTACGTGGCACGATCGAATTCTTAACTAACATAATTTTTACATATATTTATTTGCTCACGTAGCAAAAAACTATAAAAGGAGATTACACCTGCGTAAACTACTGGATCGTGTCGTGTGTCTGCGCTCTTCGCCTCTTGTGAGGCGAAATAGGCGAACGCGTGTGTTTTTATTGTCATCTTATCCACGCATGCTAAGTAAATAGATGAGATAATTACGTATAAATTAGTCTCTCTTCACCTTCACTAATAAGATGATGCTAAAAAATACATATCTACTTCTAGTTAGTTAGATCTTTATAATATATTTAGAATTACTTAAATATAATGTACTGAGTCTATATAAGTGTAAGCTGCAAACAACCGATTGGACCGGTCCATGGATTTATGTTTTTCAAGTGGTCAACGAGAAGGTGACGTACGTGATTGCAGCACCAAGTTGTACGCATCGATGTGATGATGTGCGAACTTCGACGGGCAGCGTGGCGGCGAGAATAATTCTGCGATGGCGTTCATATGAAGCTAGATATGCTAATCCAATACCGACGCGAGGCACTGAGCTAGCGCGAGGTTTAGTCAATTCCACACCATGCTTGGAACATATAATGAGACAATATAATCTCGTTGGTACCATACTAAGTTTGGCCTAAATGAGCACGCAATTCTTTCTATTAATTTCTCATAAGGCCTTGGTTTTCAACTTTTGAGTGGATGTCAAAAGAGAAGGCAAGGCATCTTCAAACATAAGTGTTGGAGATCATCTCCTGCCGTTCCCGCATCAAAGGGCAACTACGAAGTTAGTTGGAGTTGGAGTCGCTGCGAGGCAACCGCCGTGTCGGCAAAATCTTCCACGACCGGTCCGACGAAGGCGAAGACTGGTCTGCCCCGACTGCCGGGTGAAGCTCCAGTCCGTGTTCCAGGCCTTCGTCTGGAGGCGGCGAAGGTAGGATCAGGCCTTTGCCTGGAGGTGGCGAAGACGGGACCAGTCCTTCGCCTGGTGGTGGCGAAGATAGGATCAGGGCTTCGCTCGGAGACGGTGAAGGCAGCTATTCAAAAGGCTGGATGGAGAGGGCTTCGACACCCTTCGGTTGAGAAATAGCTGGATAGTGGGCCCAACTGTTGTGGTTATGGGACCATGCTTAATTGTACCATATTGCCCCTGAATATTCCGGGGATGTAGCAGGTTAGGGGGTAATAAGTGTAAACCGGGTCCGTGATCACCGGGTACAAGCTATAAATAGAGCTACAGTGTAAACATGAACAGGACTCCAAGACTGTTCATCTTCCAATACACGTCACATAAAGAGCATTCGCCAGTTCTACCCTCGAAGGCCCATCTTGTCGGGGACTTCGATCCCAACAATAAGGTAGCCCAAAAGGGACTACTCGGATGAGTCGATGGAAAATAATCCAATGTGACCTGATCTTATTGATGTTTAAGACATATTTCATAGCATCATACGTCACAATTCACATGTTCTAAAAGATCGGCAATTGCCGTCTCATAAAAAATAAGAAGAATATGTGTTATCAAAAACAATTCTGTTTTCGTTGTGCTCATGTTGTTCAATTGTCTCATGTTGTTCGTCTATCATGGCCTCTGTTTTTATTGTGCTTCTTTGTTTTACCGATCTGTCTCCTTTTTCATATCTAGCCCGTGAGATGCTTAGCGGATGGCAGTCACCAAGTGGGCAGTGTTTGAGTGTGGTGTCAATGGCTTGGCTTGTTTGCGTGATAGGTGAGATGGGAAGCTACAGGTGAAAGCATAGTCTGGCTTTCTGTCGATGCTGATGATAGCAACGTTTTTGGGCACCGCTAACCTTCTTGAAGGCGTCGTCGTGGTGCCTCCCCCTCTGCCCAGAGGAACTTTGCGAGTGAAAACCTATATCCAGGTTTCTGGATAGGCAGTGGCGGCATCTTCGATGTCATGTGTTTCTTGAAGACATTGTCTTGAAGTTACTTCCACGTGCTTGACCACCTCAATGCTGCTTCATGCTTCGTAGTGGTCGTCTGGCTTGGGTGAGATGAGTTTTCTGTTTGAAGTCGGAGTTATTACATCGTAGTACGTAGCTCGACAACGATGACAGTCGGCAGGCTCCTTCTCACATGTGTCTAGGTGATCGCTGTGTGTTGGTATGTGGTGGTGCCCCTTAGGCGGTCGCCTCAGGTTTTCGGTCGTCGTCAGGGTTTTGCCGGTTTTTCTTTCTAATACCGTGCAGTTATATAATTTTTAGACTCGATTTTTCTTATAAACTAGGTTAACTATATTTTTCTTAAGTGACCTATAGGAACTCTCTGCCATTTTCAAATGTTCTTCGAAAAATACAAATAAGTAATTGGAGGGGGGGGGGGATATCACCTAGTTACGTTACAATTAAGATGTCAGGGTCCTAGCAAAGTCTTTGGCTCCAGCTTCACAACACAGCATAGACACGTGGTATTCTATGTCTTTGTTTGTTACCCACCCCATTAAATTCATTAGCTTCTTGATGATTTTCATTTGTTACGCACGGTGTATAAGGCCTGGTCTCATTTGACTGGGACCATGTCCCGAAATTATTCAACTTATTTGATAGCTCAAATAAATCTGTATTCACTTGGGGCAAACAAACCTTAGCCGAAACTAGACTCATTTGAATAAATATAAGATAACATTATGTAGAACATCATCTAGTTTGGAGCTTGGACTAGATGTTCTGAGAGTTAAGATCCCTCTCAAAGAGAAACATATAGCTTGGAACTTAGGATTATGAGCTAGCTTAGACCAATCGGATCAACATTGTGCTGCGACCTGTCATGCTCACTTGGCCAAATATTGAACAGTGACTGACTTAAAATTCATCCAATCCTCTAGGGTTAGGGTTTCATCTTTCTGATATACACTTCTTTTCGTAAAATTAATCTCTACCCAAAACCCCTTGAACAACTTATTTTAAAAAATAAGAAAAAAGCTGCTCGAACCAACCCAATTGCCAACTAGGGTTCGAAAATATGTTGAAAACCGCTCGAAAAGTGCGAATATCGGTCAAATCAGCGCGGTCTGAATTTGTAATGCGACCAAAATTCATATTTAAATTCAAAAAATGCAAATCGGAATAAAAATACAAAAATCCATAAAAAAAACTAGAGATAATTCTAAGACTATATGTTAAAAAATTCAAAAAAATCATTTGCATCAGGAATTAAGTGCTCAAACATTGATGGATTGAAAAAAGACCGAAAAAATGAAAAAGTCTGAAATGGGTCGAATACATGGTACAAACGACCCATTTCAGCTCAAGTGGATAGATAAAAAGGGAGAAGGTCTCGAGCACCTTTCCTCTTGCTCTAGAAAAAGGCTGAAATGATGGAAACTGTGATTGGTGGAAAGTTGGTGAAATGGAATGCTAGAAGGTTTAGCACAAACTATCAATTTTTTGAAAGCTTTCTACATTGAAGGGATAAGTTAATGCAATCGATGGCATCAAGTGAGTTGCATCAGTCTCACTGTAAGACCCCAAACTCGGGATCTTTTGTGCCTCATGTATCAGTCATTGGATCAAGTAGCTGATACACACAGTATAACAATTGTAATATCACAATCAAACTTCTTACATAAGCATTAAGGTTCAGAGTAAACAGACTTACAAACCACACAATAAATACAAACTTGGTCGGACGGCCAACAAAAAGCACAACGAAAGGACGACGACCCAAGCCACAAACAGCTAGGGTGCGAATGTGACTTCTAACTCTACTCTTAATCCTCGTCTTCACATCTGGTGAAATCAATATCAGTTTCCTCATCTGAATAACAGCAAGAGTGAGTAAAGAAGATACTTAGCAAGTTCTATACTACTTCAAAGTATTTGATAGATGCATAAGGGATGAAACAAGGACAAGATTGTACGGTTTAGTTTTAAGCGTAAAGCAGTTTTATGCAATTATTCCATTGTATTCTCCACTGTTAACCTTTAAAATAGTTTGCAATAATAAAACCAAAAAATAAGTTATATTAGGGGGGTTTTGATCCTAGAAGGGGCTATACCTCATTTCATAGTCTCCATCATTATATCTGGTGTACCTCTAATACCACAGCTTCAGACGAATTGAGCTAGTAACCTCATCACATGGACATCTAGTCCACACACTACTCATCAAGACACACACATACCCTGAGTCTAATCAAGTGTGTTCATGCCTTCTTATGTCCATGACTGCGAACATGCCTATTTGAATAGTTTTACACTCTGCAGAGGTTATACATTGTACCCATACGATATGCTCTGCTCCATCCATTACAAGCAGAGGAGCGAATCATACCGAGACACTACAGGTCTTCGGGTCTTCTATAGAGGGCAGACCGCCGATTTGACTGGAGGGGAAACTCTTTTGCGCAGAACCTAAAGACACTTGGCTCAACGTTGCCTCCCAGACCTCCTAGTATGATGCCCAACTCGGTTCTGTGAAAGAAAAGTCAAGTCCTACCCATTCATGACGTATGGTTGCACAAGTGGTTAAGCATGATGGCGCAAGATTTGGTGCTTATACGGCTAGGGCATGTATCTTCCATTGGCACTGAGTATCACCTCAAGCCCCTAACGTATGAGATAGCCTCCAACTTTCAGAGGACTAACTCGCTTGCCCTTGCCAAAATAATTTTCACCCATTTTATGCATCTCATCAAGGGTTTCACAACCATCACGGAATTTATAACTATCAAGAATTCATGGTATATGAGTTTAACATTGATAACAGTAAATCGATATCTCCGAAGAGACGTATTTAAAAAGCGACATCTCCGGAGAGGTGTATTACATCATAAGCATGCTAGATATCAAGGTGTCGTCTGACGTTAATATAGATAACAATAGAAAATCCTAGGATGATATGTATTTCAGATGACACATTTAAGGTATGGCAAGAATTTGATAGGATTAACTACTACAAGCAGTTTGAAACAAAACGCAATACATAGCACATAGGACAATAAATTCAATTTTAGTTGATCATGTAGATTATTTGAAAACATATGTTCAATATGATAAATGAGATAGGACTTGCCTTCTCCGAAGTCTTCCTCTAAGCCTCGGTCGAAGTCTGGATCCCCCGGGTTCTTCGTGAAGTCTTCCGGTTCTGCAAACACGACTATGATCAATAACAGACTACTAGAGAAGAAACAATTAACACCAAATTAAAGCCAAATGAGCCATAAAGGATATTACACTGTGATAGATAGGTAGATCTCGAATTTAGATGAATTTAAATGAAAGAATCACCTAAATCAGAGTTGAAATAAAGGAGATATAACTATCAAAAGATTTGCCTAAATTAGAAATTCTGGGAAAAGAAAAGATGTATTGTTCCGCGGACTCATACTACAGAGCTATGGACCAATGAGAGCTATAGGGGGTGCACCGTGGACCGGTGTAGTTGCTATGCTACAGGCACAATGTATGGCCAGTGAACCGGAGGGAGGATTGGGTGGCCGATCCACCATGGACTGAAAGGTGATTGGGCCCATATGTTAGAGAGGGAGGGAGAGGGATCAGTGGCTTCACGGTGGCTCATTGAGAGAAGGGAGAGGCAACCGAGAGAGAGGAGGGAGACTGGAGTGGGGTGAAGGGTGCCGATGGAGAGGGACGTAGACCGGGGCAAGGTCGGTCAGAGAAGAGGTGGCGGCCAGCTAGAGGAAAGGAGGCGACATCATAGGGGATCTCGTCGGTCGGGCAAGGAAGAGGTGGCCGATGGAGAGAAGCTAGCTCGTTGGCGGCGGCTCTTTGGGCGAGGGAGAGAGAGGTGGCCAAAGGGGTTGAGTAGAGGGAGCTGACGGGCAGTGGAGTTATGACGGCGGCCTGGCACGCGGGACAGTAGCACGGTGTGGCTACGAGCGACGGAGACTGGCTGGGTAGCGCACTGGTGAACGACGCACGAGCTGGCAGCGCGGCACGGTGGAGAAGGGCGTGACCGAGCGATGGTGTGAGCCGGCGATGGGAGGGTGGCGCGACAGCTTGGACCAGTAGCGTAGGCCAGCGGCTGTGCGCATGGGCGTAGACGAGGGTGCGGCGATGCCGAACGGAGGAGGACGGAGCAAGAAGAGGGGCTCATTGGGACAACGCAGTGGGGGGTCAGTGGTAGCGCACCGACGACGACAACAGTGCACACGACAACTACTGCACGCGGGAACGACGCGCGGAAGGCGACAACACGGTGCGAGCAGAGAGAGGCTGGCTTGGGCTGGGCTAACTGGGTGGCGCGGCGTGCTGGAGTGCGGTCGAGCGTCTGGTGGCGCGGGCCGGCGCTGTCGGAAGATTAACTCCTGTCGCAGGGATCCCGAGAGACCCATTTTTAGAGATTCGGCCGGGGGATGATCCTGAATAAGTTCGTCGGAGAAATAAATGGAAGTGGAAATAAATGCAACGACCGGTGGTGGGGGATGATCGACCTAGTGCAAAGGGAAGTAAATGCACCGGAGTTTAGACAGGTTCGGGCCGCAGAGGGGCGTAATACCCTACTCCTGTATGGATGCTATATCTTACACTGAGGGGGATCCCTCAAGGATATATCTGGTTACAAGAATATGTTGTCTAACTAAGAGCTTGAGGCTCCTTGTTCTAGCTCTGCTCAGACTTGCTTGCGATGTTTTCGTCTGAGTGTGGCACGGTCGACCGCTTGGGCCTGTTCTCTCCTCCGATTTTCCGATGTTTCTATCGTTGTCCGATTTTTTCCCTCCTTCTTCTTTCTGTATGCCCATCCTTTTATACACTCGCCGGCCACGACATACCCCGAACGGGAAAGAAGGGGCACAAGTTCCAAGACGCCACGACTGAGAAAGACGTCATCATTTCCTCTGGGCGAAGTGACAGGGGCGGTGGAAAAACGCGGCGCGAGTCCGGTCACTCGTCATTGTGGACGTCCTGGCGACGGGTGCCGTTGACAGGGCCCACCGAGCAGCCACAGAGGCACCTGGCGCGCCCGCCCTGTCTTGTTCCTCTACCACGGCAGGGCGGCAGGCGGAACGCCTTGATCCTGATAACGTTATCCCGAGATACACCGGATGATACGGGACGAGACCCGTGCAATTAATGGCCCCACGCCTCTCTACCAAAGCATGGCAGGGACTGACACCGCGGCGGGAGCAGTTAGGGATGTCAGGCCGCGCATGCCCATTAAATGCGGCCTCGAACCTCTGACTGGTTGACACCTCATCGGCGTGCCCCTCGGGGGCCCTTCTGGGTCGTCGGGGCACCGAGTGCTCGGGGGTACTGTTCACCTCCCCGAGCACTCTCTCCCGAGCACTCTCGCACGAACCTTCGGGGAACCGAGTGCTCAGGGGCTGCCACGTTCAACCCCGAGCACTCTCTCCCGAGCACTTTTGCACTGACCCTCGGGGAACCGAGCGCTCCTCGAGCGCTCTCTCCCGGAACTTAGCTTTTCTGATCATCGGGGAACTAGGGTGCTCGGGGGCGACCAAGCACCTCCCCGAGCACTTTCTTCCCGGTATTTGGACTCTGCGGGTCATCGAGGAACTGGGGTGCTCGGGGACCAGAGGCTGTGGCCCCAAGCACCTTCTCCCGGAACTTAGATTTTCCTCATCCAGCAGGAGGGACCTCGCGGGATGGTGACACGCGGCGGCTGCGCGGGAGCAGAAGCTTCTGGAAGATACCCACGCGGAGGTCGCGCGGGAGCGGGAGATTTTGAAGACCGCCCGCGCCGAAGCTGCGCGGGAGCGAGAAGACGCCGCCCGCCTGGTTGAGCGTCGCGGCAGCAGGCTGCCGAGGCCCTTGCCATGGCGGGGCAGGCGCAGGAGAGGGAGGAGGCGGTCGCGGTCCTCGAGAAGGCGGCGGAGGAGCTCCGGGCTGAGCTGACCAGCCGAGAGGGCGAGGCCGATCAGACACGCGCCGGCCTCCAATGTTGGGAAGAAGACCTCCGGAAGATTGAAGAAGATATCCGCCGGTGGGAGAAGGACGTCTCCCTCCGGGAGGTCGACAATGAGATCACGGCGGCGGATCTGGGCGCCCGGGAGGACTCGCTGGCCCACCAGGAGGACGTGCTGACCCACCGGGAGGGGGAGCTGACTCGTTGAGAGGGGGAGGCTACCGCGGCGGCAACGGCCGTCGCCACCAGGGAGGAGGAGAACGCTAAACACGAGGCGGAGCTGACCGCCCGTGAGCGCGCCTTGTCCGAACTGGTGGCGCAGACAAAGCAAGCCGCCGGCTCCGCAACCGCCGGCGGTTCTTCTGGCGCGGCCGGGGGCCAGGGACTTGAGGCGCAGCTGCGGGCCGCGAAGGAGAAGCTCGAGACTGCCTTTGTCTCGCGGGTCAACCTGCAGCAAATGTTTGAGGACATACTCCGGCGGATGCGGCAGGCCGTGGAGAGGGCCGGCCTTGGGCGACTCGTCGCGGACGAGAAGAGTGATAGCCCCGCACAACAAGTCCTAGGGCTTCAACAAGTCTGCGAGCGCCTCGAGGCGCTGCCCTGGGCCGTCCAGGAACTCGCCGCCTGGGAAGGACGTGGCTTGGCCCACGCGGTGGCCGAGCACGTTCTGCCCTGCTACCGGAGCAGAGACCCGAACTTCCCGCTGGAGCCGGCGCGGGAAGGAGTGGTCGAAGCCGAGGGAGAGGCCGCCCAGGAAGCAGTTTGGAGCACCGCTGCCGAGGTGGCGGTCGGCTTCAGGAGGGAAGTGCCGCCGCCGCCAGCCCACGGGGATGGCCCAAACGACTCCGATGCCGACTCTGCCGCCGATTAGGCTTTTGCAGTAGTTTCCTTTTCTTTTATTTTTGTCTTGGTTGGATGTAAATATGGGAGTGATCCCTTAGAAAAGCTTGTATTTTCCTTGTGAATATAATGGCAGCTTTTCTTTGGGCTTGCAACTCCAGTGCTCTTGAGTACTTATTGTTTCTTCCGATGTTTTGCCTTGAAGTCCCGGGGAGTACTCAGTCGGACCGTTCCCGACCTTTCCGTCCCCGAGAACGAAGTCCTCTCGATCGTTGTTCTTGGCGCGTTCAGCCCCCGAGCCCTCGCGAGTCCGCATCGTCTAAGTCAAAAGACAAAGACACGAACTTCTTTGCTCGGGAGATGGGTCGATCCAGCACGGAACACGCCATGACCGGTGGATATTTTTTCACCTCGCGACCACTCAGTCAGTAGACCAGAGACGCGCGCGAGCGGAAATGTGACCAAGAGTCCCCATGGTTCGGTGGTGCCCGGGCTTAAGACGGACCGAACCGAGCACCGACAGCCCGACCCTGAGGCCTAGGCTCCGGACTACTCGAGTGGCTCGAGCGATAGGATTACCCAGGGCACCTAGGGACTTGGTAGTGCTCGGGGTCCTTAAAATCGGACCGAACACCACGACCACCACGAAGGACTTCGGTCGGACATTACCGCACGTGCGGTACACCTTTCTACGGACTGTTCTGTCGTTCCAGGAAAAAGTAGACACACGGTAGAGTTTTGTGTGCGAGGAGATCATCTCACCGGGCAGATTAGAATACGAGGGCCCCCGAGGATGACTCGGGAACAGAATACTATTGAGCGTAAATTTGTCTGAATTTAACCACTCACCGGATAGCTGTCGGCCTTTCGGCCAACCGATCCAGGAGGGGCGTGTGCTTCCGAGCTCGGGGTGCCCGGGGGCTTGGTTCCTTCAGCCGGAGCGCCCGAGCGTCTAGGGGCACGCGAGGATCCCGGGGTCGGGTGATCTCGACCACTCATGCTTAAGCGGTAAGACCACCCGAGGACCCTTGGGGCCGATCAGGGACCTGGGCATTGAGGCCCTCGCGGTCGAGCTGCTCTTGATTGTCGACCTGTGACTTAAGAGAAAATAGGGAATTTCTTTGCTTAGTGCGCTCTGTTGGTGCGGTACTTGTTATAGACTGCTCTCATTTTCGACCCGAGACCTCTCGAATACCCAGACCGGCGGACAAGAGTAGACAGAGGCATAACCCAGAGGTCCTATGGTCCGATGGCGCCCGAGTATGACAGACCAGACCGAGCACCGACAGTCTGCCCCTGGGGCCTGGGATCTGGACTACTCGAGCAGCTTGAGTGATAGGATTACCCAGAGCGCCCAGGAACTCGGTAGTGCCCGGGAGCCTGTCACGATACCGAACACCATAGCCTACCACATCAGACGTAAGTCAACGGCAACTGCCCGCGTGTATACCGATTGTGATTCTTTTATCAGCGGGGAAAATGAGAGAGCGAACTTTTTCTCGCACAATCGAGCGTCTCACCAGACAGATTAAACATATGGAATCCAGAAAAATAAATTTGGCGTACGACTGCACGTTAATACTTACATTGAATTGACAAATTTTACAAGGTTGGACGACTTACCTACCCAGCTAGTGGTAGCCCCCGGTCAACTTGGACGGGGGAGAAGCCCCCGGCCTGGTTGACATGAGCCGCGAGCATGGCCGTCTACGGGTAGAACCTGCGCAAGTGCTCGATGTTCCATGGGTTGGGAAGCGGCTGCCCATCTTCTGCTGTCAACCTGAAAGAACCTTCTCGCGGGACCCCGATCACGGTGAAGGGACCTTCCCACATAGGGGACAGCTTATTCTTTTCTTCGCGCGATTGGACGCGTCGGAGAACTAGGTCCCCCACCTCAAAGGACCGTGCCCGGACGTGGCGCTGGTGGTAGCGCCGTAAACTTTGCTGGTACCGAGCCGCCCGGACGGCGGCACGCCGCCGGCACTCTTCCAGGTAGTCGACGTCGTTGCGCCTTTGCCGCTCTTGCTCACCCTCAGAATATGCATGCACCCGAGGGGAGCCTAGAGTGAGCTCGGAGGGGAGGACCGCCTCAGCGCCGTAGACGAGGAAGAATGGAGTCTCCCCGGTGGCGCGGCTTGGCGTGGTCCGGTTAGCCCATAGCACGGCGGGCAGCTCGTCCACCCATCCCTTCCCGTGCTTTGCGAGCACGTCATAGGTCCGGGTTTTGAGGCCCTTTAGTATCTCCGCGTTGGCGCGCTCGACTTGCCCATTACTCCGAGGATGAGCGACGGAGGCGAAGCAGAGCTTGATACCGAGGTCTTCGCAGTAGTCCCTGAACAGGGCACTCGTGAACTGGGTGCCGTTGTCGGTGATGATCCGGTTCGGGACACCGAAGCGACTGGTGATGCCACGGATAAACTGGAGCGCCGTGTGTTTGGTCACCTTGATGATTGGGACCGCCTCCGGCCACTTGGTGAACTTGTCGATGGCGACGTACAGGTACTCATAGCCCCCGATTGCTCGAGGGAATGGACCCAGAATGTCCAGCCCCCAGACCGCAAAAGGCCATGATAGGGGGATGGTGTGAAGAGCCTAAGCTGGCTGGTGAATCTGCTTTGCGTGGAACTGGCACGCCCTGCAGCGTCGAACCAGCTCGGAAGCATCCTGGAGAGCTGTAGGCCAGTAAAAACCTTGCCGGAAGGCCTTCCCGACCAGCGTGCGGAACGATGAATGGCCACCACACTCGCCCTTATGGATCTCAGCGAGAAGCTCGCCGCCTTCTGCCCGGGAGATGCATTTCAGGAGGACACCTCCTGCGCTACGCCGGTAGAGATCCCCATCTACTATGGCATAGCGTCTGGACTGCCGAGCAACTCTTTCGGCAGACGCCTCATCCCCGGGGAGGGACTTTTCCTTTAAGTACCCTCGGATGTCGGACATCCACGAGGCATCTTGAGAACATTCAGCGAGTGCAGCGCACTCGCCGGACGGCGGCACCCTGATGGGGCTTCCCACTGAGGGCACCGCCGGGGTCCCCTGAATTGAGTTCGAGGTTTCCCCTTCGTCCTGTTCGACAGGCAGGACGGAAGGCCGTGCGAGTCTTTCTTCAAAGACTCCGGCAGGGACGCGCGCACGGGAGGAGGCCAGGCCGGAGAGCTCGTTGGCCAGAGTGTTGTCGCGGCGAGGGATGTACCGCAATTCCAGGCCATCGAAACGCCTCTCCAGCTTCCTGACCGCTGCCACGTACGCCGCCATTTGAGGATCTGTGCACTGGTACTCCTTGGATACCTGGTTGACCACCAGTTGGGAGTCCCCTTTGACCAGGAGGCGACGAATCCCGAGCCCCACCGCAGCTCGGAGGCCGGCGATGAGACCTTCATATTCCGCCATGTTGTTGGATGCGCGGAACTGCAACTGCACGATGTACTGGAGCTCTTCACCCGTTGGGGAGGTGAGAACCACTCCGGCCCCCGCGCCTTTCAGCGAGAGGGAACTGTCGAAGTGCATGACCCAGTACCCGGGCGCGTCGTGTCCGGGATACGCAGAAATCTCTTCTGGGACGACCTCGGGGACGGGTGTCCACTCTGCCACGAAGTCGGAGAGCGTCTGGCTTTTGATCGCCTGGCGATTGACAAAGTGCAGGTCGAATTCCGCCAGCTCCACCGCCCACTTGACAACACGCCCGGTGCCTTCTCGGTTCCGGAGAATGAGTCCCAATGGATACGTGGTAACTACCGAGACCTTGTGCGCTTGAAAGTAGTGGCACAGCTTCCGGGAAGCGATGAGCACGGCGTAGAGCAACTTCTGAGCCTGGGGATACCTTGTTTTGGCCTCCCGGAGGACTTCACTGACGAAGTACACCGGTCGCTGCACCCGGCGGGCCCGGACGGCGGCTTCACCCGAGGGGCTGTTACAGCCCCCAGGCTCAGCAGTGTGGTCGGGGCTGGCCGGGTGCTCGGGCTCGACTCCCTGGTCGGGAGGAGCAGAGTGCTCGGACTCGACCCCCTGCTCGGGGGGAGCCGCGAGGACTGGGGAGTGCCCGGGGGCGGCCGGGAGCTGGGACCCAGCACCTGGCCCCGCGCACTCGTCGCGCTCCACCACCAACACCATGCTTACGACCTAAGAAGTGGCCGATACGTAGAGCAGTAGGGGCTCACCTTCGAAGGGAGCCACCAGCACGGGTGGTGAGGTGAAGTACTTCTTCAGATCGCGGAAGGCCTGCTCGGCCTCTGGCGTCCAGTCGAAACGACCGGACTTCTTCAGAAGCTTGAAGAGGGGGAGCCCTCGCTCCCCGAGCTTGGAGATGAAGCGCCCGAGGGCCGCCATGCAGCCGGCGAGACGCTGGACCTCTTTGAGTCGAGCCAGGGGGCGCATCTGCTCGATGGCCCGGATCTTCTCTGGATTGGCCTCGATTCCTCAGCCGGAAACCAAGAAACCGAGGAGCTTACCCGCCGGCACCCCGAAGACACACTTCTCGGGGTTGAGCTTGAGGCGGGTGGTGCAGAGACTGTTGAAAGTCTCGGCAAGATCCTCGAGCAGGGTGGCGCGGTCTCGGGACTTGACCACGAGATCGTCGATGTAGGCCTCGATGTTGCGGCCAACCTGTGAATCATGGGTAATGCGAATGGCGCGCTGGAAAGAAGACCCAGCATTGCGCAAACCAAAAGGCATTGACATATAACAGTAAGTCCCCACCGGAGTGGTAAAAGCAGTTTTTTCTTCGTCCTCTACGGCCATGCGGATCTGGTGATACCCAGAGTTTGCATCTAAAAAACATAAAAGATCACATCCCGCGGTTGCATCTACAATTTGATCAATGCAGGGTAAGGGAAAAGGATTTTTAGGGCTAGCCTTATTTAGGTCGGTGTAGTCCACACACATGCGGAGCTTGCCGTTGGCCTTCGGGACGATGACTGGATTTGCCAGCCAGTCGGGGTGGAGGACCTCTCGGATAAATCCGGCGTCAAGGAGCTTGCTGACCTGCTCCCGAATGAACTCCTGGCGCACAGGCGCCTGCCGTCGGACCTTCTGCTTCACTGGGCGGGCGTCCGGGCGCACCGCCAAGTGATGCTCGATCACCTCCTTGGGGATCCCGGGCATGTCGGACGGTTGCCATGCAAACACGTCTGCGTTGGCCCGGAGGAAGGTGACGAGCGCGCTTTCCTATTTGTTGCCCAGGTCACCGCCGATCCGGATGACCTGGGTAGCGCCTTCGCCCACCACGACCTCCTTCGTAGGAACAGAGGCGTCGGCGGCGAGTCGGGGTTTGGATGAGGAGGGTCCCGAGCCCCCTGTGCAGCCTTCGACTTCGGCCCGTGCTGAAACCAGAGCCATGTACGACTGCTCGGCGCAGGAGACGGCACCGCCGGAGTCGGCAATCACGGAGATGGGGCCTGCTGGGCCCGGCATCTTAACCGTGAGGATTAACTCCTGTCGTAGGGATCCCGAGAGACCCCTTTTTAGAGATTCGGCCGGGGGATGATCCTGAATAAGTTCATCGGAGAAATAAATGGAAGTGGAAATAAATGCAACGACCGGTGGTGGGGGATGATTGACCTAGTGTAAAGGGAAGTAAATGCACCGGAGTTTAGACAGGTTCGGGCCGCACGGGGGCGTAATACCCTACTCCTGTATGGATGCTATATCTTACCATGAGGGGGATCCCTCAAGGATATATCTGGTTACAAGAATATGTTGTCTAACTAAGAGCTTGAGGCTCCTTGTTCTAGCTCTGCTCAGGCTTGCTTGCGATGTTTTCGTCTGAGTGTGGCACGGTCGACCGCTTGGGCCTGTTCTCTCCTCCGATTTTCCGATGTTTCTATCGTTGTCCGATTTTTTCCCTCCTTCTTCTTTCTGTATGCCCATCCTTTTATGCACTCGCCGGCCACGACATACCCCGAACGGGAAAGAAGGGGCACAAGTTCCAAGACGCCACAACTGAGAAAGATGTCATCATTTCCTCTGGGCGAAGTGACAGGGGCGGTGGAAAAATACGGCGCGCGTCCGGTCACTCGTCACTGTGGACGCCCTGGCGACGGGCGCCGTTGACAGGGCCCACCGAGCAGCCACAGAGGCACCCGGCGCGCCCGCCCTGTCTTGTTCCTCTGCCACGGCAGGGCGGCAGGCGGAACGCCTTGATCCTGGCAATGTTATCCCGAGATACACCGGATGATACGGGACGAGACCCGTGCAATTAATGGCCCCACGCCTCTCTACCAAAGCATGGCAGGGACTGACACCGCGGCGGGAGCAGTTAGGGATGTCAGGCCGCGCATGCCCATTAAATGCGGCCTCGGACCTCTGACTGGTTGACACCTCATCGGCGGGCCCCTCGGGGCCCTTCTGGGTCGTCGGGGCACCGAGTGCTCGGGGGTACTGTTCACCTCCCCGAGCACTCTCTCCCGAGCACTCTCGCATAAACCTTCAGGGAACCGAGTGCTCAGGGGCTGCCACGTTCAACCCCGAGCACTCTCTCCCGAGCACTTTTGCACTGACCCTCGGGGAACCGAGCGCTCGGGGGCTGCCTACGGGAGCCCCCCGAGCGCTCTCTCCCGGAACTTAGCTTTTCTGATCATCGGGGAACTAGGGTGCTCGGGGGCGACCAAGCACCTCCCCGAGCACTTTCTTCCCGGTACTTGGACTCTGCGGGTCATCGGGGAACTGGGATGCTCGGAGACCAGAGGCTGTGGCCCCGAGCACCTTCTCCCGGAACTTAGATTTTCCTCATCCCGCAAGAGGGACCTCGCGGGATGGTGACACGTGGCGGCCGGCCGGCCTGGCCTCGGGACTCAGGGACCCCCGGTTCCTGATACACCGACAGGCGCGTGGAGCTACGCAGTGGATCTATGCTGCGCTGCGCTGTGTTAGTGTGTACGCATGCATGGAGAGGAGGCTGACATTGTGCTTTGCTGTGATGTTGTATGGCGTGTGTGTGCAGGTGCAGAGCTCGGTTTGTGATGCTTTCTCGTGTGTGTGCTGTGGTGGTCTTATGCAGGTGGATGGAAGAGAGGAGAAAGCAAATTGGCTTTTGCGTGCTCGTGGAAAGATCAAAGGAAGGGTGTGAATAGGAGAGAAAAATGGCGGCACAGTGAGCCGTGAGAGAGGACTTTTGGTGCCATGGTGTGAACATGGAGGCAATGTGGCAGCTGGGAGATCTTTGAGGGAGGTAGAGGGAGAATAGAGAGAGATTGAGAGAGTGATAAATCAATTGTATGGATTTGAATTGAAATGGATTTGTAAACTGGGCGTAATAATTAAGATAAATGTATTTGAATTTGGAATCGAATGTGTGATGATTCGATAAATGCATTTGGATTCGAAATGGATTTATAACAATACAATTTGAATAGCTTGAATTGAATTGGATTGGCATGAATTGTCAAGATATTGGAATGATGATTCAAATATGACGTTCGAACTTGAACCAAGATTCGAATCGATTGAACTGAGTATGTGAAGTGATTGAACGGGAAGGCATTAATTAGAATACAGGTATTTGAATAGGGAAAAGATTTACAGCTCTGATTGTGGGAGAGGTTTGAATTGAAAGGAATTGAATTCGATTTGATTTTCGATGAATTTAAACAAGATTGATATTCGAATTTGAGAGACATTCAAATTCGAATCCCCACATAAAGAACCATAAGAACTATTAAACCAATTGCATATGATTTAATTTAATGCATGAAGAAGTTTATAATTTAGTTTAGTGCAATTAGAATACCTAGCCAATCTAATATATATGAATATATACATATTGGTATACACACACATTCAAATACATATTTCCTTGATCGTAGGTGGTTTAATTAATTTCATTTTTTTAATTTGGAGTGAATTTTGCTATAACCTATATGCTTAAAACTCATGATGTTAGACTCACTACATTGTTTCTGATATTAGGAGATATGCACATTCTTGTCTATCCAGCTTACCATGGTGGGACAACCTTAAAAGGATTATTGATTCTATTCAGCTGTTGTATACCTTCCTCCGATTCATTGATCAAGACAAGAGCCCGACACTAAATGAGGTGCTCCTGAGATACAACACTGTCAAGCAGGAGTACAATTTCTTGTATCATAATGATAGGGATACCTTGCATACATACAAGGTTGTTGCCCATCGCAAAATGTATGATCTGACGAAAGGGACCTACGTGAATGTCGGTACTAATTCTTATAGTACTAATGTTTATGGTATTAATGATTTGATCATCAACTTGCACGGGCTGTATTGAATCCTCGCACGCACTACGCGTATGGCATGGGACCAACCTTGTTCAAAGATCTCCGAGAGGCATTCAAGAGGATGAACGATCTTAATACTGCCGCGGAAGCACTTCATGAGGTTGAAATATATCGGACAAAGTCTCAGTTATTCTCTAGTCCGCTCGATGGCATGTGATTGGGAAGTCTCCACCTGGTACGCACTGACATATCTCACTACATTATTTCTGACATTACATATGCTATTTTTCTAAATATTAGATCACTTTATCTACTTGCAGCGCAATGGTGGTTTATGTTTAGTTTGTCTACACATACACTAACGATGCTTGTCAGGCACCTAGTGTCTCAATGCACTTCATCTAGTGGGTGTGAGAGGAATTAGAGTACATTTGCATTCATCCATACGAAACTTCGCAACCGATTAAGCTACAAGAAACTTAATAAGTTGGTATATGTAAACTACAACCTGATAATACAGAATAATTTGGATGCAGGTATCAGGTCGACTGTTGATGATGATCCATTTCAACAGCTTATGAAGCTCACATTGAATGAGGAGAACAATCTGCTACATGACTGGATGGAGATTGACAAATCAAATGCTATCTCAGAGCTTGATGAGGAGGACACAAATAGTGATATATCCTTATCAGCTCACCTGGTGACAGACACAGTAAACCTATATGATTTGCAATGGCAGACTGAGGTAACTACACAATCACAATAGACTACTAAAGTGGTTGGTGACACACATGGGAAAGAGGAAGCAGCAAAATGCGTATCAAAAGAAGACCAAGAAGATTAAAGGTAAGGACAAAAAACAAGTGCAAAGCTATGAGAGTACAAATAGTGGCTCGAAGAGCCCAACTTACCAATAGTCTAATGACAATAGCTCAAAGACAGATAGCGGTGATGATGTTGGTCAAGGAGACGGTGCTCCTCCACGCCCATCATCTGTCGTTGTTCCCGTGCAATTCACTAGTGAGAGTCAATTTACGCATGTCACACAGGATCAGGACTAGGACCACAGTGCCCTATCCTCACAAATGCATTTCATATAAGGTGGTCATGATGGACCACAAGATAATACAAGCTCTTATAGCAACTATAGCATAGAGAGTAATTCTGGATCATTTTCATACCACTATCCTGTCCCCGATGCAGTCACAACCTTCTATTCAGTGGATCTATGTGTGATAAGACTATGAGTTTTATACCATATTACAAGGACAATGATCAACAACTTTTGTATGGACGGAGTAAAGTTGGGCAGAGTTTAAACCTGAGTTGATATCTGCACAAAGAATAATGCTCATATTTGTCGATGAGTACAATACAACCCAATGTAATCGAAATTAGTGGAACTGAAGGTGATGATAATTTATTTTATGCAACTACTTTATTTGCATACCATGGTCATACTTGTATTGCTATTAATATCTATTTGTTTCCTTAGAAATGTCAAAAATATAGTAAATATTATGCCATTTTTTCATGATTTTAACACATTTTGTCATATTTTCCATGATTTTTCACATTTTCTCCTATTTTTCTGCATTTTTTATGATTCTCGTTTTGTCTGCTCGATTTTTGTTCCAATTCGGTTGGTTTTCGTCAAAATCGAATGGTTTTCAATGTTATCAAATTTCATCAAAATTGATCGAATACCGAAGAACTCAGACGATTAATCAGAGAAATCGTCCGATTACTAAATCCACAATTTAGTCGCTTTTGCCGTGGTCAAACTAGTTTGATCAAGTGAATTCGGTCAAATTCTCGTCGAATTTCAACTGAATTTTACGAATATCACGAATACCAAGAAATCAGTCACCTCAGCATTTTGAGATTCAAACAAAATTTTAAACCTTGTTGCGGACCATCTTTAACGTTGGTCACCACTTGCCTGCTACCACCCTCCACTTTACCGGCACAACCTCCATTCTATCTTTACTCGATGCAACCCTAATGCCACCCGCCTCTTCATCATCTTAATTCTAGCCTTCGGTGTATCGTCTTGACCATCTCTACATGCGCCTAACACTCATTATCCTTACTCTTTCACACCACTAATCCAACCCACCATGGATCTCCGCAATCTACCATTATTCTGCCATCATCCAACAATTATAGGGTTAGAGATCGGATGAACCTTAAACCAAATAGTCTGCACGAGCTCTAAATACAATAAATTTGGTAAAAACCAACCACCTTGTACACGAAGAAGCATCGCATGACAATGACAGTACCATACAGTCTATATAATTTTGTGTTCTCCTTTTTAAGTATAATTTTGTGTTATCTCATTAGCTACGTGCTTTGCCACCATAAACGTGGCCTCTGACAGCAGCCTCACATCGTCCTCCTTATAGGGTGTAATTAAATCGGATACAAAGATATATAACTCATCATATATTTTATCTTATATTTTTTAATAATTTTTCCTTTGTCACTATAAATTCATCAAATCTCTTATATATCAATGACATATAGGTTCATATCCATATTCAGTGGCATATAAGGGAGCTATAAAATTTGTTATGGCACATGAGGAATTCTCTCTATTTTTTCTCGCAGTCAGATACAGATATTATTGAATAATTATTTTCTTATCATGTATTATATTTGATATTTTTTTGAATCGGAGTCGAAACGAATAATGCTATAAGCTTTCGGTTAGTCAGATAGCTGAAAATTTTTCACTTTATTTGCATCGTCACGTACCACATTAAACAATATAGGCTGCAATCAAAATGAGCACATATAAAATGATCATTGAAATATAAAAACAAAAACATTTAGTATCATCTATCTACTAATGTGTGACATTCTACCTATATATTAATATATTTTAAAGTAAAATCATAATAATATTTCTGTTAACCCATACCATCCGGATACTTCAAATATTATTTCTTATATCCGACATACGAAATAGCCATAGTTACCCCATATTTACTTCCCAAACATTCAATCGATCGTACGGGCGAAAAATATCCGTTTTTAGCGGATATTTTCAGCCTAATCCTCTACCTCCGAAAGCAAAGGCGGTTGCCCAGACAATCCGGCGGGAGCATAGCTACCGGCTTCCCTCCCTCCCCGCGCCCAATTCCCGCTTCTGCTCCAGCCTTCGACACCCCGTCCCCACACGTCGCAAGGGCAAAAACGTCATTTCAGGCCCCTCCCGTTTTTAGGAGACCATTCCCCGCACGTTGCCACCACAAAGCCGACCTGCGGAAGCGCAAGCTGCCGAGGCGACGGGCCGCACCGGCGAAACCCCAGGCGTCCGGCAGGAGCCACGCGGCGACGAAGACGGGAGGGGTCCTCGCGTCGCCTTGTGTCTCCGAAGTCGTCGTCGGTGCAGCTCGATCCCGGCAAGTCTGATCCGGCTCGCGGTCATGTCGAAGAGGTAATAATACGATTGCTCTGCACGCTCAGTTGGACTGCTTCTCTGCCGATTCGAACTAGAGGTGGTGATGTTAAGCTCAGGGGGGATCATATTGGTGTCGTTGTGGCGATTTAGTTCAGATTTAGCTCGTATTGTAGCATCGTAGTGCGGTCTTCGTGTAGAACGGAGCTAACAGTGTAAGCGTGGAGGTAAAATTTTTTAGTTAGATGCTGCTTGTTTGTTGGTCAGTTGTGGTAACTATGGTGGCGTTGGCTTAAGGAAGGCAGCAATTGTGGATTCCAGGTCGTATGTAAACTGTAACTGCCGTTAAATTAATCTCCGAGATGTGATTTTGGAAATACCATAGCACGTTTGGTCGTGTAGGGGATTGATCTCTCCGTGCATCACTAAGTATTTGACTGGGGACTCGAGTCAACTATGTAAATTCAAGTCGCGATTCGGCTGACGGCAGTGCGCAGAGAATGGTCTAAGAGCTGCTGAATGCAATTTGTTTTGGGGAAAAAGTAGAGGGATGGTGTGTGTTTTCCGGCATTTTTATCTTTTTGAGTCAGGAGTAAAGTGGAGGTGGTGGTGAACTTTTTAGAACATTGTGACAGAGGGCAGGGGGAAACACTGGTGCACGTACATCCATAAACGAGTAGTGGAATTGTGGAAGTGTTTGACGATTGCATCTGACTCCATGACTTAGATGACCGTGAATGGGAAAGAAGGAAATTTTGGAGTGGAACAACATACTAGGAAACAGAAGAAACTAGGCCCATCATGTTGTCAGTTCTTTGATGCATGAGAAACACTGTTGTGGAATACAGTGCTTGCTTTTTAAGCATAGAACACCTAGAGTAACCAGTAACATTGCATTCCTGGTCTGTTTGTACCGAACCTTGGTGCCTCCTGTTGAGGACTATATTTGTTACGGCGCTGACATAGCATACCAAAATTTATTGTGGTATTCATGTAAGGAACCGAGCCTAGCTTACTTGGTTAAGGGTGTTGATGTACGTCTAGACCATCCAAGTTCTAGTACTCTTCAATGCGAGTGTGTGTGTCTATTTCTTCTTAATATAAAGCCACCTAGTTTCTCCTAGGTTGGTCTAGTTTTTGTATTGTGGTATTCATGTAGGGCAGATAAGAAACAGAGGCAGTTCATACAATGTTTTGCTCATAAGATAGCACAAGAAATACATTCTAATAGGAGGAAGTATCCGTGAAGATTTGGCTTTGTCTTCCCTGTAATTTTTGTTGGAGGGAAAACTAATAATGATGATGTATGTCTTTTTTGTTGTTGTTTTGTTTATTCATCAGGGTCCCTTGCAAGTTCTTCTTGCATGGAGCTTGCTTCAAAGGAGATTACTGTGAATTCTCCCATGACTGCAATGATCGACCAGATAATGTAACTTACACACTCCTAACTTCAGAGTACTTTCCCTTTACATACTTCTAACTTCAGACCACTTTCCGTACACTGCCTGATTTACATTAGCATGGTCTAGTATGTCTTACTGTAATGCTTAACCCCACAGGTTTGCACATTTTACCAGAAAGGTGCATGCTCCTATGGTAACCGTTGCAGATATGAACATGCTGAAGCTCGTCGTAACCACCCCCAACGATCTACTACTACAGCACATGCAGCATCCAGTTCTTCTGAGCTAGTCAGTTCTTCTGGACGCCCTCATTGCAGAGAATGCCAAATAGATGTACGCAACCAAACACAAAAGATATGCAAGCCCACAACATCACTATCTTCTTGTCGACCTGCGTGGAGAGTTGATTGCCATGAACATAACACTCCAGAGGATTTCAACAGCTGTCCATCTAACCAAACTGCACAAAACCAAACATCACAATGTCCTGCTCATCTGCCAATCTGCTCTTTTGCTGCTGCTGGTACTTGTCCTTATGGTAAAGACTGCTCTCAGATGCATGGTGATCTATGCGCATTCTGTGAAAAACAGTGCTTGCATCCCTATCGTCCTGATGAAAGTGGAGTGCATATCAAGCTATGCAAGAAAAACAACAAACGTCTTGAGGCCTTGAGAAAAAGTGAAGAAATAGAATGTGGTGTGTGCTTGGACCATGTGCTTTCAAAGCCCAAGGCAGCAGAAAGGAGGTTTGGACTGCTATCTGATTGTGACCATTCCTTCTGCATCTCATGCATTAGGAATTGGCGTAGCACCTCTCCTACATCTGGCATGGATGTGAACTCTACACTCAGGGCTTGTCCAATATGTCGCAAACTGTCGTACTATGTCGTTCCTAGTGGTATCTGGTACTCTTCAAAGGAAGAAAAGCAGGAAATTGTTGAAGGTTACATGGCCAAGCTCAAGTAAGATACTTGCTTTAAAATTTACATTTACACATAGGCATATCCCTAGTGATCTGTTTGAAAACGTTCAGATTAGTAACAACAACGGACCTCTAGTGTTTCAGTTGTCTAAAAATGGAATCTGTGATCTATCCTAAGATGAAATGCTGATGTGCTTCGGATAAAGTTTCTTTGTGTTTTATTGCTAAAGCTGAAGTTGATTTACTAAGCCACATATATGTTATTGCAGGTGTATTAATTGTAAGTACTTTGACTTTGGAAAGGGCACTTGCCCCTTTGGGAGCAGATGTTTTTACAAGGTATAAACATACTTTTTCCTTTTTGGGCATATGGATTTTTCATCTTCTGCTCATCTAATGTAATATCTGAAATTGAATTGCAACCAAATTTATCCAGGTTGTTTGATTCAATGTTTCAGAGCTATGTTTGGTTTGTCTTGTCATACTTGAATGAAACATAATGGCATATCACATTTGATGTTAATTTATTGCCAATACCTTGAAATTTAAACTAGAATCTTTACATAGCAGTTTGCAACTTTAAGCTGCCTACGATAGTGCATATGCAAACCTTAGAAGGTTAAGTGGAAAGGTACTAGTATCAAAACTGCATGTACATTTGCACGGTGAATTGCTACCGTTTCTTAGTGAACTGTGATAGTTGAAGATGTATACCGTGGTTCTGATAATTGTTACTGCTTGGTGGTCCAAGTGGGTTTTCCCCGAATGCTCACACCTGGAATGTATGTTTTGTGGAGTACCATATAAGTTCCCTTCTGTTGTAGTGCTACCTTGTCATTGTTCCCTTGGTATTTTGCTCCACTGTTTTTTCACTCCTGTAGTTGTATGTTTTCCAGCATGCCTACAGAGATGGTAGTTTGGAAGATGTGGAACTACATCAGCATGATGATGGCAATAGAAGTACAGCGATTGCCAAAAATATTAGGTTGATATTCTCTATCCTATCAACTTTTTTTTTCCCGAAAGAAAAGGCAAGAGTTCTTTCTATCTTCCCTATACAATGTTATAGCTTCAACCTCGCTTGCTGATAGAAAATCTTGCTTACCTCTCAGGTTGTCGTACTTGCTCAGCCGGCTGCATGTTTAGGGAAGGACCGAATGCAAGGTCTGTCACTCTGTCTCTGTCTGTCTCTTATCTTGGTCGAATACAAGCCCTTCTATACTAGTACCATCTTTTACCAAACAAACTGAGTTGATTGCAATTCGCTGACCAGGGATTCCTAAATTTTGTTTTCTACTGAATAGTAAAACATCTAGAAAGGGCCAGCTAATTGCTTGTTTCTATAGAAAAGAAGAAGGCCAGCCAATTCTGAATTTTGTTTTCTACTGAACATTCAAGACATCCAGTAGGAAGATGTTCAAAACGAGCCACTTGGAAGCTGCAACTTCTGACCGGTTGGGTAGGTTCATTGGTGGTTGTGGCCAAAATATGGTACAGGTGATCCTCGAATGCTAAAAGATCACTGGTTGGAAACTTCAACCCTTCGTCCCTTATGCTCAGGCAGCACAGCCTCCCTTCGCTCTTACTACTTTGTTTTTCCTACCCAATGCAGAAATTTTGGGTTTGCTGCCGGAAATCTAAAAAAAAACAGAGGCTGCTCTGTGAACCTGAAGACGAGTGAAATGAAAATCTCTTGCTGCGGAGAAGCTCAGGCGCGTGGAATGAAGTTCAGTTAACCCGTGGGTACTCTTATGAGCAATCTTTCGCCGTCTTTGGGTTACCAGCACACCGGTAGAAGTAGAGCAGAACATTATCTCATTTGCTCTCAATGAGAGGGCAGTGTAAATACCTCTCCATGTCTCAGCTTTGTTGATGGAAAGTTGTTCGGGCCAAGCGGGTCAAGTTGAATCTTTCGGCTGTATGAATACAACCAGAGTTCTTTGGTACCATAAGAAAACAAATTGAGAGCACAAAGCTTAATGACGAACGAGATCCACCGTCTCTATTCATACAGCACACGCCGCAACAAAAGATATACGGTTAGAAATCCTATTGGAACAGGACAAAGAGTTATACTCTTATTTTAAACTAGCAAAATGTCAACGCTAATAACATGTTAGGCTCGCTATAATATTTTATCAAGATAACTTTTAATTAAAAATTAGTCTCTTTAGTTTTTTATGAGGTTAGTGCTATTTAATTGCAAAATATATAAAATTAGAAGAAAAGATAAAATTATGTTAGTGAAAGAAAAAAATATTTATGTTCCAAACTTATACCCAAATTATATATATGTATTGGTTAGATTCTTAAATATTTTGATCAACTACCAAAATCATGTATCAAGATTAGAAAGCGTAATTAAAATTAGAATAGTTTTTCTTGTCTACTGTCTGCTTGATGCAACGACCTTGAGCTATACAGTGATTCTTAATCTATTATCTTAGTAAGATTTTTGAAAAAAAATTAATTATGAATTTTAGCTATTGATTAATTGTATTTTACATTCTCTATATTTAGGTATTTGATTTTTATAATAATTTGATTTTTTTCTAAGACTATATTTGTCGGTGTAGTAAGTGAGAGGTGCCTCAAGTGGCGGGTTCTGCACCGTCAAGTGTCAGCATGCAGCATGTATTATTAAGATCACGACCATATTATACGACCAGGACGATGCTCGCGCGACCAACCCCTTGGTCACGTAGCGGGGTCCTACGACTGGCCCTTGCTGGTCACGAAGCAGATACTCACATACCTGGTTAAGCCTCATTTAGTGCTGCCTACTTTATTATTTTTTTCCTTCCCAGACACTTGCTTTTGGCGTGGTATGGTTGCGGGGCGGTGTGAAGTTGTAGAGACCCGTTCCGTAGCATTAATGCATCAGGATGGTCTGATAGGTGAACATGACGACGTTCAATGATGGTACATGACGCGCAGGATGACTAGAGCAAAGCAAACATGACTATTTGACATTATGATGGGTTAGGGATAGTTGGCTTCGTTAGGGATAAGTTTGATACAAGGTTTGATATGATCCGTTTGTTTGTGTATCTTTGCCGCTGGTATATAAAGAGGTGAAGACTTTGCTTGTAAAGGGCATTCGGTAATAAGTTCACCCAATTTATAAAATAATACACATGATGTAGGGTTATTATCCTACGGGCGATATAAATCTGGATAAACTTTGGTGTTTTTAAGTCTAAGTTGATACATGCATATAGAAAATGCGAATCAATGTGTCCATCGTCAAGTATACATAGGATTATTGTCATGGATCATCCCTCGACAGTTGGCATGCCAGGTATGGGTGTGTGTTTTTTTTTTTGAGTTTTCTGCAGGTATTAATACTATGGTTAGGCTACTCGTGACCAAATCCCTGACTGTTGTGGAGTCCTGTTTCGAGGACCTTGTAACGACCCGTTCCGTAGCATTAATGCATCGAGATGGTCTGATAGGTGAGCGTGACGGCGTTCAATGATGGTACATGACGCGCAGGATGACTAGAGCAAAGCAAACATGACTATTCGACATTATGATGGGTTAGGGATAGTTGGCTTCGTCAGGGATAAGTTTGATACAAGATTTGATACGATCCGTTTGTTTGTGTATCTTTGCCGCTGGTATATAAAGGGGTGAAGACTTTGCTTGTAAAGGGCATTCGGTAATAAGTTCACCCAATTCATAAGATAATACACATAATGTAGGGCTATTATACTATGAGAGATATGAATCTAGATAAACTTTGGTGTTCTTGAGTCTAAGTTCATACACGCATATAGAAAATGCGAATCAATGTGTCCATTGTCAAGTATACATAGGATTATTGTCATGGATCATCCCTCGACAGTTGGCATGCCAAGTATGGGTGTGTTTTTTTTTTTTGCTTTTCTGCAAGTATTAATACTATGGTTAGGCTACTCGTGACCGAATCCCTAACTGCTGCGGAGTCCTGTTTCGAGGACCCCGACCGTCGCGAGGTATTTGTCATAGGATACGACTCAAACGAGTTCGGTGTGCTCCAAGCATTGGATACCGAATCGAAGTTCGAAGACTTCAAGCCCGAGCAGGAGGTTTACATGGCGGCTAGGGATGAAAGCTGTACAGGAATATCCCGTCTCGTCCTGCAAACGGTAATCTCGATCGTTTTCGTTTTTCCCATTCTTACGCGGGAACGGGATGGAAACGGGACGGTGATGTCCAAAAACGGGGCCAAAAATGGTTGATGGCTCATTTCATTTGTTTTATTGAAATCCTGTAGCCGCCATTCACTACCTCCCAAGGCTCACGATTCCAACGGCGAGCGCACATAGCTTCAATGGTGATGAGCTCTCCGTTGCATTCCAACTGCAAGTGCCCGCGCATGCTTCCAAAGAGCTTCGTTGGCGAGCGGCTCTAGTTGAAGAGCGAGCTCCGTTGTGACTCCGACGGCGATCGCTCGTGTGTGGCTCCGACGGCAAGTGTCAGCCGCTCCAACAGAGAACGAGCTCATTGGTCGGCGCCACAACCGGACAGCGTAGCTCCAGAATCCTAGAGGTCAACATGGCTCGCTGTGCAGATCCCCAAGTCCAGTGCCCCTGCTCCTTGCCAGCAGTGTGGAGAGAGAGAGAGAGAGAGAGAGAGAGAGAGAGAGAGAGAGAGAGAGAGTGATGAGGATTCTCTGGTGCTCTGACTCTCTGGACCTTGTTAGCAAGAGGATAGAGAGGAGAGGGAGTGTGATGAGAGAGAATGAAGTGGGAGGTACGACTACGTATATGTCCATTGGACTATTCAGAATTCAATCCAAATTTTATCCAATGTGTATATTTATCATTGGACTTGATCCAACGAAAAATCCAACTCCAGCTTCATCCAATCCATTTAAGTCCATTGCTAACAAAAATCCAGACATCTATGGACAACACACATATCCATTCCCACTTATACCGACATATTATCATTTCCATCCGATACCGATATATTTCCATTCGGATTGGTTCATTTTTTATAAATGGTAATTTTGTGTTCGTTTTGTCCGATTAAGAAAATGTGAAAATGAAAATGGTCAGGAGTTTTCTCGACCGTTCTCGTTCGTTTCCATCCCTAATGGTGGCCCATGCAGCCAGGGGTAAAAACGACCCTTAGGTCGTGGGAACCGAAGGCGAGCCCCAGACCATAGGCCAAGAGGGAAACCCGCCCGGCACCAGGCTTGTTTGTGTATCTTTGCCCCTGATATATAAAGGGGTAAGACTTTGCTTCTAAAGGGTATTCGGTAATAAGTTCACCTAATTCATAACACAATACACAAGACGTAGCACTGTTATCCCACAGAAGTCCGAACTTGCATAAACTTTAGTGTTCTTGAGTTTAGGTTGATTACGCATATAGAAAACACGGATTAACATGTCCGTCGTCTGGTGTACCTAGGACCTAGGATTATTGTCAGGAATCATCACTGACAACATTTGATATGGATCCTTATTTTTTCTATTCTAACCCTAATTTCAATTATTATTTATTTTATTTTGTTTCGACTCTTTATTTAGATATTTAGTTTCTCAAACTGTATGGAAATTGAAGTAGTAATTTTCTATATTTTTATTTTCGAATTTAGCTATTTATTAATTGTATTTGATAGGGACTATTTGCTTTAATCAGAATCGTTAGATTAATTTTCTATATTTTTAAGTCTGTATTTAGCTATTTATTAATTATATTTGATATGGATTCTTTACTTCAATCTAGATATTTTTTAATTGATATAATTTTTTTACTTTAATCTAGACTGTTAGATGTTTGTGGACTCTTTGTTTTAATCGAAATCGTTAGATGTTCATAAGAATGCGGGGTTTAGATTTTTTTAGATTAACATGGTAATTTTGTGGTTTAAAAGCGATAGTGGTGGTTGCTTTTTCCCTTTAAATATTGAGATAATAGATGGGATTATTCATTGTGCCGGAAGAGATGTCTTTTCTACCTATATATATAATAAGAGACCCTGTTGTAACCTGAATTGTTCATTTTGCTCAATGAAGCAGGAAAATCTCCTCATTGTGCCTCTTTGTTCTCGTTGAACTTTGGATTTCCATGTTGTGTTAGAGAGCGGGAGAGAAAAAGTTAATGACCGCCGAATAACTTTATTCAACATATACATCCAACACTACAGCATGGTACAACAGAATAATCAATAACAGATCACAACGGCCACTCGGACACAATCAAAGCTACCACCATCTAAAACGTATAGAAACGGGGTCCAACCCGACCCCGAATCAGCAGGGAATCACCACCAAGTCGCCACCTACTGCATGAGGCCACTCGCGACGAGGATGGAGAACACGGCAGAGCACGCCACGGCCAGGGCAGACACCGCGGCCCCAGCTGCTGCGCCCGTCACGGGGGCCGGCGCGGGCGGCACGCCCAGGTCCATCTCCTGCGCCGCCGCAGCGGCGAACAGCGCGGCCGCCACGGCCAGGAGCAGCACTGCGGCGCGGGACGCCATCGCGAATGCTAGAGCAGCGCACCGAGCAAGGCAGCGAAAGCTAACGAAGCGGCAACGGCAAGGGTGGCTAGCTGCGGCTACGCTAACCAGAGGCAGAGGCTGAGAGGCAATGGTGGAACGGAGCGGCATGGGGTATATAATAATAACTAGGTGGCGCCAGTTCGGGGGTCGCGGTCGCGGGCGCTGGGCGCCTGCGGCGCGACGCGTGTGGGGTTGCGGTGCGACACGTTGGGCGCGCTGGTGGCGGAGGTGGGCAGGTGGCGCGGCGCGAGGGGCTCTCGGTCTCGGCGCGCGCGCGAGGGCGATTCCATCTCAGTATCTCACCACGCCACGGGTCTGGTGACGCCCACGGCCCAACCGGCTTTGATTGGCGCGCGCGCAACCGCGACGCGTCGCCTGCACGGCGCCTTAGGGTCTGTTCGGTTACCCGTATGTTCTTACCGTGACTCGTACTAGTCATGCAGGCTAAGTTGAGATAGGTTGGAGAGATATAGTAGGGTCTGTTTGGTTAGCTGCACATGCTCAGTCTGACTGAGAAGAGATTGTATTTGGTTGCTCGTATGAGTATAGGTTACAATATAAAGGAACTCATTTTTTTAACAACTAATCTTGGATTGAAAATATTTTTATAAATTAGTACATCACATGCTAAGAATATTATTGATTTTTTTATGATTTTTGAAGAATTTTAATTAAATATTAACTTAGGCTTTTTAGATCAAACTAATTAAAATAGGTTGCTAGTAAGCTTTAGTTCACTCATAAAAATATTTAGAACTTTTAGACCACTCTCATACCTTAAATAAAATCAAGAGCTAAATAAAAAAAATCATATATACAGTAATTTGCACCTTACGAGTAGGCTGGACGGATACGGCCAAATCCCACGTATGTGTAAAGCAGGCTGGTGCGATGCTCTTGCACGGGCGGATACAGACGTGAGCAAACGATCCAGACAACCAAACATCCATTCCACAACTGCGATTGTATACGTCGGTGCTTAAACGAGCGGAGCCGAGTAACCAAACACGCTCTTAGCTGAGACCCGCTACGCCGGCAACACGAGACCATTCGGCACCACCACGTAACGTCACGAATGTATCACGCAATCCGTCACTCGACGGCCGTAATCGACGAATCGTCATACGAGTATTGCTCGTATCGACTGTTCGTGCTGACTAAAGTTAACGTCGATCGGGTACGTAGCGTGCCGCCTACGCTTTTCTGGGTCAAGGGTAGCTGTCGTATACCGGTACACGTACGTGCGCGCGTGCGTACGCCTGCCCTGGACCGGACACAGTAAAAATGGCGCACATGCGGTGCGGCTAGGCTACGGGCGGGCAGGGGGCCACGTGCCGTATGGAACCGTTCCAAAGTCTTCACGGTTATTTCAACGCTTTAGGGTATGTTTGTTTTTAGTTTAGGTCTATCTTATTAAATCTAGCCACACTAAAAATTTAGCGAAGAAATTAGCTATCTGTTTTTTCGCTAGTGTGAGTGTGAAAAATGAACTAACGGTTGGTGTAGAGACATGAACGAGTCAACCGTCCGCTCTAAACCAAACATAACGCTCCAGTGAGATTAATACCAAAAAATTGATGGGACACGCTGACTCTAAACCAAATAGACCTTAGTGAACACATCGGCTATACATTTGCTGTATGCCTCGGTAGAGGAGAGACAGACATCAGTCGAGTATATTACAAACGCCACAGTAACCTTAACTGCCGTGCGTGCCGTGCGTGTCAGATCGGCGCCGTCTACGTTGCGCGCGGTACGGACGCGATGGAGCGAAAGAGAGGGCTCAGCTGCAGGCAGAGAGGCTGTCCGTCTCAGGCTCAGCAGCCGACATATCAAAAGGGAGCAGCGAGCAAACCCCGCGGCATTCTTTCTGACCCTTTGCGACAGGACCCCCTTCTCATCTCGCGGCCGTGGATGCCCGAATCTCCTAGCGCGCTGGGACGTCCCGATCGACGGAGCTGAAATGATTTTCCTCCCGGAGCACGATTGGTTCAGGCCGGGTAGATCACAGGAGCATTCTGAATCTGTTCTGCCCCCTCGCTTCACCATAAAAACGTGAATCGGTCATCATCGACCAGTCGCTAATTGCACCTATCATCGTTCCTCTGTCAGCAAACAAGACCTGGATCGTTCTTTTGAATAGGGGACTTGTTGAAAGCTTTAGACTAGCTAGATAGTTAGGTAGTATTTGATTGGAGAGTGAGGTAAGTAGAAGAGGATTCTATTTATATATTTGAGAATGGCTGTTGATCCGTTTTGTCCCACCGTCCCTTAACCAAACACAAACTTAAGGTTACCGGAGCAGGTAACATCTCCATGCGGAGACCTAGTTATTACACCTTTCTTCTGCAGTGAGAAGCTCGTCGCATAGTGATTAGAAAATCCATCATCTGACATAACAGGCTAACCATTCATCGTTAGGTAGCTACCTAATCTGAAATTCATAACAGCTCTCTACTTGTACATTTTGGTTCATGCAGTGATAGATCCAAAACCATAAGTAGAGGAGCTCTCTCAAACTTTGGGGCTCATGGACAGATGCTTTAGGAATCTGATGAGCTGACAGTGGCAATTTCGGTTCTGTAGTTCGGTCTGACAGATTAATCATAGGTGCGTATTTTTCAGAGTTTAAACCAATGGCCCGTGGGTTGCGAGTTAGTAAGATAACTGCACGAGCCAATTGTCCGCAGACTGATACAGAACGAATTTGACGAGCTGGAAGTCGCCGAAATTTGATCGGAGAATTTAGATATGCCTTTTCTGCCACGTGTTTTCGGCCATGGACGAGGAACGCGAAATCATTGGTGAGAACGTGGCCTTGGACCCCACCGCCATGGGACATTGTTGCTTCACGAGCTGGCGCGCTGGCCTCGTGGCACCGCCGATGACTCGACGATGCACGGCGCCGTGGACTTTGAATCGGCTGCTTTTATGCGTTGTGCGGTGTGCAGACCTGCACGGCACAACCAAACTGAGTTTCCTGCCTATCATAGCTGCAAGTTGAGGTAGGTTGTTGATATCCTTTTGCCAGCTTGACGCATGGTGTTTGATACTATATTCTAAGGCGTTATAAATTGCAAAGCGGAAGACACGAAATGGGCCTCTGCTTGCATTTTATTTTGAAAGTCTGAGCATCGCCTCTTTCTTTTTCATAATAAAAGTATAGAGACGTGGATACACCATAGATGTGCCGCTGAATAAATACGTTTAGAATAATACCATAGTTTGATTTTAGAGGTAATAAAAAAAATATTATCTGCTAAATTTCTTTTTTATTTTTTTATTTATTTTCATCAGTAAAATAGCTTCTATATCTGTGCCGAGATGAAGAGGCCGGAGAAGAGGATATATGTGAAAAATAAGTAAATTATTTGAATTTATGAGTTTTATACTGTAGAGATACGCACGTACCGCTGTTACTGCTAACGCCGTACTCTACGCGTTAATGACACAGCTCGAACACGCAAACGTGCGTGCATGCTCAGAAGTACAGTAACAAAGGACTCGTTCAATGATCAACCGCAACGAACCATACCGCACGACCCGTTCGTCCCTTCCCCGAGAGATGACCGCGCGGCCGCCCGCCGGGCCGCTTCTCATGCACATGCAGGCACGTAGCTAGCCAGGCGCCACCACATGGCGGCTCACCCACTCGTCGCAAAAGCATCCCCGGATTAGCTCACTGATCTCGCTATAAATCCCCCGCCCCGTCCTCCCCTCCATTCCCAGGCAAGCAACGAGGGCAGGAACAGAGCTAGCCAAGAAAGCAGCCAGCTCGCCGCGCCCGCCTTTCTTCCTCGCCTCCGTTCCGTCCCGCCGCCGTCCACCTCGGCTCGGTTGCTGCTCCGCCTCATTCTACAAGGGATGGAGATGAAGAAGATCGCCTGCGCTGTCCTCGTCGCCGCCTCGGTCACTGTGGCGCTCGCCGCGGAGGCCCCGGCTCCGGCCCCCACCAGCGGCACCGCCGCCGTCGCTCCCGCCGTCGGCGCCGCGCTCGGGGCTGCCGTGGCATCGTTCTTCGCCTACTACCTGCAGTGAGGCGCCGGCCGCCCGGAGGAGGAGGAAGAGAGGAAGGGGAGATATGGCTACGCTAGTCCGAACATGTGTGTGCATTCCGATGCATGCGTGTGTTCTGATTTGATATAACTTGTCTTCTTCTTTTTTTAATCTTCTTCTCTTAATTTAACGAATTGATGTCGCTGATGCACCAGATTAATGTGATGCCTTCTTATATGTTCTTCCCTGAGAGAGGGATCGATATTGTACCATTGCTTGCTGTTTGTTTGGATCAATTCAAGAATTTGATTTAACCATCGCGTTGAGGTGCTTTGCATGTTGTCCTGACTCCTTATGGTTCTGAGGTCTCCAATTCATGAGGCATCTGCATTGCAAGAATGACTGAATGAAAGAACTTGCCGGATCAGAAGACCCAAGTCTTCAATCTAATCACATTTCCGAAGTGCAAGTAATTCAAACTGTTCTGTGTGTACATCCGAACATTAAAGCAATACAATTTTTTATTGTTTTTAATCTGCTTGCAGTAGGTTAAATAAGTAGAAATATGTAACAGTATGATTTTTCTAACACACGAATTATCATCTGAACTTGTACTGCGAACTACTTAATTTTAGGCAGAGGTATTCCACCCACACAATTATCGATCCTTGTGTAGATCGACTCTCCTCAGGATCCCAATTCACCCCAGCTCCTTCATGGAGTAGAAGAAACTGCTTTAACATTCCAGAATTGCATGGACGCTTTACAGAGTAATTGCCACAAAACACTGTAAAAAGAAACACGCAAACTACATAAAATGAAGGAGCAAAGCAACTTAGATCCAACAACTGCAAAAGGAATGGAAAAGAAAAGACGATATACTCTGTCGCCAAAGACAAGCAGAAATATCTCACTACAGCATCGACATTCCAGGTCATGTCTACTTTGCAGGGTGCACGCACCAGAAAGGTTAAAAGCTCACAAAATTGGTTCCCACAAATTCCTGGAAGCTGCAATCCTGCACCCCCAAGTAGCCACTAAGGGTGTCTTTGTTCGAGATAATATTGGATGAGATATGACTATTCATAATATTTATAGAATGATTTAATTTTCTGTTTGATTGGACGGATGTGATAATTAGTTTTCTGTTTGGTTTGATAAGATTATAGTGTATAAGATGAGCTAATTTTTTATTTAGTTGGATAGATAAGATGAGCTGGATTGGTTATGATAAACTTTTGGTGAACTTATCCTCTTGATTCTGAAAATAACTTCATAAATTGATTTCTCGACACTATCAGCACGCAATAAACTTCTCCGAATTCTATTTTAATATGTATGAAGATATACGTAGCTGGTATTCACAATAATTCCTCATGGCCAAAACAATAACAATGGTCTTACTGTTCAAATTGCTACTATCTACAGATAGCTCCATAATTAAGCACAAGGTGGCAACACACCGGAAGCCAAAAATCAAAGCATTGCTGCGCTGTTCACACAACTCAAATAATCTGTTGGACATTAATCAAACTACCAACATGTGAGGAGAAATAAAAAAAATAGCAAACATATTTCAAAGTATCAGAAATCTCATATAACTGCATAATCCTTAGTCTTAGAATATGATCAGATTTTTAAAAGAGCTAAATTTTATCTAACTTTGCGAAGTTTCACATCTCATACTACATAATCCTTAGTCTTAGAACATGACTACACAATCATTAGTCCCTAAGCACAAGTGCACACAAGTCCACACAATCCTTCATCCTTGGAAGTTGGTGATAATGTACCTAGAAACCCAAACCAACTTGTTATTGAAGTCCAACGTGTTGAATGATCTCGCAATCCGAACATTCTCAACCAAATAGACATAGTAACGAGAAACATGTCTCATCAAAATATGGGAGGTCTTTCATGCTCTCCCGAAGACCCTTGGGCAAATCATTGTTGGTGCTACCGATTTTCTCTATGGCAATGGAAGTCTTTTATCGACAGCCCGAAGTGTTGCTTGTAAGTCCTCATCTTCACTTGCAGCTATTTTAGCTCTCTTTGGTTTGGAAGCCGATGACTCACCATCATTTTTTGTTGCTCCAACACTATCATTCCCAGCTTCGTCTTTGTTAATTTGAGTCACTTCCATAGCTAAGAGGATCACTTGATCCTTTTGAATACTTCCCTATAGCCAAACTATAGCTAAAAATTGTAGTCATATCATGGTAGTGCTCAATAGTTTTGTTTAGAAATTCAACATATCATTTGTGGTCCTAGCACGGAACATTTCAAGTAGGGCGGCAGTGGGGGATGGAGTTTCGAAGGAGGGTGGCGGCCGGTTTCGAAGGAGGGAGGAGCGGCCGGTTTCGAAGGAGGGAGGAGGCGGGGGATGGAGTTTTGGAGGAGGGCGACGACGGGTTTTAAAGGAGGACGACAACAGGGTTTCAAAGGAGGGCGGCAGCGAAGGACGAAGGAGGGCGGCAATGGGGGATGGAGGAGGGCTGCAGCGCTGGATGGAGTAGGGAGGCGGTGTCCGGGTTGTAGGTGAGAGAAGTGTCGGGTGGAAACCGGGGGGGGGGGGGGGCGAAACAGGCGTGGGAGTTGAGTGGATGGCTTCGCCCAAGAGTTTTCAAGGAATGAGTTGATCAAGTTTCTGAGAAAAATATTCTTTAAGTGGTTATCCAATCCCGCTTACCTTTCAACCAAAGACCTTAAAAAAATAAATGACCATCTCCCATCAGAGATATCTCTCCAACCAAATACATCATAACACTTATTTCTGTGTGATGTTTCAGAGTTTTGGTGGAAGCATCATGTATGTTGCGATAGCCAAGGATCTACCAGGGTAAGAAAATCGCTGAGACTAACAAAATTGTTTCTGCAAGGTTGGATCTGTTCTGATTTAGGGCAAAGTACTTTCTTTTATAGATTCTTGCTTCCATTATAAATCAATCTGACTACCTTTATATGTAGACGCTTACATTATTTATGGAAGGGAAAAAAACTAAGAAAACTCTCAAGCTAACTCTAGAAATAACAACTAAGAAAAGTACTGGTTTCCCAAACTTATCTCATGTGGCTGTATCACCCGCAGATTTCATTGCTCTGCGCCTATACACAATACCAAAATGCCCGTCCATAACAATGTGATTGAGCGTGGCTGTAATTGATTTCTAAGCATTAACTTCACAGAAAAATACACACCATACTGTAGCATCAACCAGATTCAGACGCAAATATCTGTTATTTCAGGCACCCATGCTGGATTTACAAGCTGGAAAGGAACCAAACACGCTCACCCAGCACACACTAAGATAAAGAGATCAATCTAGATGCAAGAGACAAGGTACTGCTCAACATATTGAACAAATATTAAGCTGGTAAAGGCGGATACTCAAGAAGAGAGTCTCTCATTTCAAGGACCAGCCACCGCACCTCACTAGCTTGTAGCCACCAGACCTTGGCCTTGCAAGGTCAAGAATGCATGATCAATAACATAAGGATTTCCCCATCCTAGTGCAAGAAGAAGAAAATAACAATGTTTGCATAGGCTTGTTACTATGCTCAAACAATGGTCGAAAAACTGCATGTAGTGCCGAGTTCGGATTGCAGTTTTCCTTTCAGTGAAAAGAGATCTGAAACTACTCTGAAGCTGGATGAGACTAATGTGCATACTCCTTGCATTACAGGTGCCTATTTATAATGGCAAAAGAGCACCAATAATTGGCAATGCTTATCCAGTTGCCCATATAAGGGCTAATTTATTGGTGGTGGACAATGCTGCCTGTGAATCTGTACTATCCAAAAGCATGGTGACAAGCTGTTACCCAGAATTGTTCAGAAGAAGCACAAGGGCTACGAGACCTAACTAATAGGGAATGTCTGGTGCATATCCTGAACAAAATATTTCTCCTTGACCTAAGCTACAAGGCAAACACAGTGCAGTATGTTTTCACTCGGCTTGCTTTCCGGAAATGATGGATATCTGTAATGGCCTGTCATAGAAATTGGGGCATGAGAATTGGGGCTCTTAAAATGAAATATAGCTCTTCAGAGCCAACAGGAATCGGCAGATCCTTATGTTAAAGAATTAACAAAAGCACAGCTTTTTTAAGAACCATTAAGTTAGAGTGTTATACTGTCATGTACTAAACTACATAAAGCTAGACCACGATGCACCCATCAGAAAACAACGGACAATGAGAAAATCCAAATTATACAACTCAGGAATTTCAAAAGCAACTACGAACAAATCCAACTGCTTCGTTCATGCCAATTAAAGACCAATACAGCAATACTAATAAAAAACTAATCGATCAATTCAACCTGTTATCTATCCCTACAACAGAGTTAACAAGGAACTTAGGTAAAAAACCGAAGTATCTAGATTACATTAGTGCACTCGCAGAGGACCAATTTGAGATGTGAACTGGAGCTGCAGTTAACTAACGCTTTTAAGAACCATTAGGTTAGAGTGTTATATTGTAATGTATTGAAACTACATAAAGCTAGATAACGATGTTTCCATCAGGCAACAATGGACAACGAGAAACTCCAAATACTACTCGGGGATTTCAAAAGCAAATAGAAAAAAAAAAATTCAACTGCTTCATTCATGCCAATATTGTCAAAGACCAGAACAGCAATACTAATAAATAACTAATCGATCAATTTAAGCTGTTATCTCTACAACAGTGTTAACAAGGAACTTAGTTAAAAACCCAAGTATCTGGATTTCATTGGCGCACTCGTAGAGGACTAAATTGATTTGTGAACTGGAGCTGCAGTTAGACAAGAACATTACACTTTCATCTCTAAGCACTTCATAAACAAACAATATCAGCAAGGTTTTTTTTTTATTAGATTCATCAAATTATTTCGTGATCACTATTTGGCTATAAGAGGGGACAGACATGCAGTAGGTAAGCTAGACCTATAGGATAGCTAATCTGACCATTAAGATATCATATTGAAGTTGACTTGTCTAAACTTCATGAAAACTCACTTATTCAACAGAAAACAAATTACTGTTCAAACAGAAGACAAACAAATCTTTTTTTACCACACTTGGGCATAGAATAACCAAGACATTAGAGAAAAATGGTACTTTTGAACATAGATGCATACATTGATGACAGAGGATACACAGCAAATGGAGAAACACCGTACTACTGAAAAAAGATCTAGCTTTTAATAGAGCCATGAGCATTTCTCTAAACAAACCTCAAATCTATAACTTCTACTAAAGCTGATTACAAAAGAAACTTTGCGATAGCTCCACATCATCTTAACTTCCAGGACATATTATATTAGCACATCAGGATCATACGTGCCCCTCTCCTTTTAAAATTCTTGATCCCACTACAGCCTTACAGAAATTACAAAAGTAACTCGGGATAAAAAAGGGGAAATAGATGCCACAAGGCCACAACATTTTAAAATTTTAGTTAAGAATGTTTAAATTCCATAGTCTCATTGCCAAAATATAGATCATAATTTTCTATGTCTAACTAGATAATCACTACCGAGATAGTTGCCCTTAAAAAATTACTCTGGTAAATAATTGTATGAGCACTATTTAGTTAAACTACTGAAAGATTATGATAACTATTTTTCCCAATGATTTTCAATGAAGGTAATCCTCGCAAAAAAGCACAGGTCCAACTCTGGCTCTTATTTCCAATTTTCTTGACATCTTGTAAAACCCAACTTACTCCTTGACATCAAATAAGACAATCCTGGAGAAAACATCTAACTGATCAAATCTGAGTTCTGAACTGAGCACATAATTAGACAAGCAGCTTACAGTACAATATGATCTCAGTATCAACTGAATCAGCAATAATAGTCTTCTAGTGTAAGGTGATCATATAAACTTGCCAAATCACAAAGGTTCAAAAACACAGTTCAAAGGTAAAGGGGCCAGTAGGAGATCTAAAATGCGGTTATAGCCACGTTATTAACAAACAGGATATCAGCAATGGAGTTGGTTCAACTACTAAAATCTAAGGAAGATGGCAAACTTCTCCAACTGGTTCGATCCAGCTGAAGAGGAATATCGTTGTACTAGAAACATTTCAAACAATCACATTATGATCTCCTTAGTCTCGTGTACAATCACCAAAATCACAATCCAACATCCAAAAGCACAAAAATTTCGGAGTTCAAAGTCACTTGCCTATACCAGTGCTCTCTTATTCCTCAGTTACCGATACTAACCATCCTTCCCGCAGAGATCTGAGCTTAAGCTTACCGCATCAAGATCGCAGCAACTGACCCGACAGACACCCCGAAAGCGCAAGAGATGGCCACCACCCGCGTCCGGAGCAGCATGAGGTTAACGTTCTTTGTAGCCTGGAGGCACAGCGTGAGCACCTGCAGCCTCGCGTTGGCCTCCATCTTCTGGAAGAAGGTGATGGGTTTGATGGCGCGGCGCAACACCAGGGCCACCGTGAATGGGAACGCGAACGCCACCACGCCCTGCACCGCTGCGGCCGACTCGACCCCGACGGGCGGGGCACCGTAGGCGATCCACGCGCCGGCGGCGAGGTGCGCCCCTCCGAGAAGAGCGAGCGAGGCGCTGAGGCGCTGCACGGTGCGGCAGAGCTCGTCGAGCCCCCGCCGCGTCTCGTCTGCCAGCGGCGACGTGTCGCGCTCCACCGTGGGGCCCTCGATTTCCTGGTGCCGCATAGAATCCGGCGAAGCGGGCGCGGAGGCCGCGCTCGGGTTGGGGTCCGAGGGCCCGGAGGCGGTGGAGTTGGGGCTGGGGTCTGGGGACGTGGAGAAGAAGCGGCGGCAGGGGTGGAGGAGGATGTAGGGGTCGCGGCCATGGGCGAATGACTTCGGGAAGTTTACCGTGGCGGCCACCGTAGGGCTCATAAGGCGGCGGGAGAGGTGGGAGATCGCCATCGGAGCGTGGGAAGGAAAGGTCTCGCGGCGACGGCGCGGTGGCGGCTGCTCCCCTGCTTCGGAGAAGTCTTTTGTTTCCCGAAGTCAAGGGCAAGGCGCAAACATGAAATACGTTTTCTCCCCAGAAAGGCGATAAATTTGGAGTGTGCTTTGCCAGCACACGTGGCAGCACAAGGGGAAACGGAGCACGTGCCGACCGCACCGCTCACGCTCGCCGGCAGGTTCCGGCTGCCTTCCTCTCCAATCCAGCGGCGGCAGCCTATAAAAATCGCCTCTCCTCATCCATTTCCCCCTTTCCTACCTCCGCCTCCTCCCCTCGCCAAGTCGCCACCCTCGCCGCAAGAACGAAGAAATCAAATCAAATCAAGCCAAAATCCCCACCCCACAAGGCTAAGGCCAAGGCCATGGTGGTGTACACGCAGGAGCACGTGTACCGGCACCCGTGGGACCGCGTGACGGCGGCGGCGTGGCGCAAGTTCACGGACCCGGCCTCCCGCACGGCGCTCTCCCACGTCGCCGACGTCCACACCCTCCACCGCCGCCTCGACCCGGCCGCGGGCCGCCTCCACGCCGCGCGATCCATCACCGTCCGGTCCCCGCCGCTGCCCTTCATACTCCGCCGCCTCCTCCCGTCCGCCGCGGCGTCCCCGTCGGGCGCCGCGCTCTGCCACTGCGTCGAGACCTCGCTCGTCGACGCGCCCCGGCAAGCCATGGACGTCGTCGTGCGCAACGTCAGCCTCCGGGGCCTCATCGAGGTCGAGGAGCGCGCGTCCTACCGGCCCCACCCGGACCGGCCCGACGAGTGGACGCAGTTCAGGCAGCAGACCACTATCCGGTGCCGCCCGCTCGCCGCGCTCGCAGCCGTCGCCGAGAAGGTCGAGAACCGATGCGCCGAGAGGTTCCTGCAGAACAGCGCCAAGGGGAGGGAGGTCGTCGAGCGGATCTGCCGGTACCTCGAGGCCGAGGCCGCCGGCGCCGCGCCCTCCGCTGTCTGATATGACCTGATCTGGTTTGCGCCTCCTTCCTTGATCTGATCCGGATCGAAGGGTTCGCTCGATCTGTGCTGCGTTTGCACGGCCAAATCGGTCCTGGCCTCGTATGCATCTTTCGTTTTCTTTTCTTTTGTTTGCAATGATGAGCTGAATCCTGTATGGAATAAAGCTTGAGCCATAGACTTAATTAATTCTTCTGCTATCTATGGAACCAGTTTAACGCCTCGATTTTGTGCATATGCCTTGCCCAAGTCCAATCTGTTATGGAATTGCTGGTGCTTACTGTGCTAATTTGACAGATTGGATAGTGCTGGTGCTTCGATCGATTTATGGCTCAGTGGCTGTTCTGTTTCCTGAAAAAGGCGAAGGCTATTGATGTGTTAATTGTTGAAGCTGGGAACATAGTTCTGTAATTTTAGCGCAACCTGTCCATTTAGTTGATTGGTAAGAATGACATGACATGTATCGTGAATTGCAAAGCATTCTTATACTACAATTGAATTAGAATCATGGCATTTTCCATGTTTCTTGTAAATCTTGTACCTATTAGATGATAGATACTGTGTATCGCTTGCCGCTTTGTTTGTTCACCCTTAATACTGCTGTTTGTTGTAGATTGGCCTTCAGTTTCTTCATAGTGGTGTTGATTCTTGGGGAATATGAACTTATAATATCTTATCTGCCGACGCGGGATAGGCTGCTTGTACTGTTGTGGATAAGTATTTCGTGGAATTATTTGTTTAGTCTACTCAAACTACATAACTTAGAATTGTGGTAAGCCAGCCATAGCTTAACCAGGATGTTTTCGACTGTTCCATTAAGCGGTGTTCTTAATTTCTGAAGAAATATTGCACTCTATCTGTGTGTTCAATCATTACAAGGTTTCAATAAGTTTGGATTCTCACCTACGTCATGGATTTTGTTTTGATGCATTCTTGCATTTACATCTCTACCTCATTAACTAGGCTACGATCCTACATGTCAATATCTTTCCCTGAATCTCCAACTTTCTTCTGACCGTTCATTTCACCTCATGGATTCTGAAGATACTTGAAATGATTTCATTCGATGTCTTTGAGAGCATAAATCAAGTAGTTCTCAAGTGCAAAGTAACAATGTGGTCGCGAGCAACTGCTAGTTCAGAAAACAGGAATGTTCCAGTATATGTTTTCATTACTCTTTTGGCAGGAAATTGTGCATCGAAACGTGCTGATTTCTCTACAAAGCTGCAGATAGCTAATGGTTTTTTACTTGTTTGTGCTCCGCCTGTGAACTTTATGGTTGCAAGCACGTTCTCTGGTCTATCCTTCTTTGCTGCTTCACTGTTCACTCTTTGTTGTTTCTGACCAAGCATATTTGACACTTGTCATCTTTGTGTATGTGAAGACCGCATGTTTTCTACAACGGCGTGATTTGGATTCTGAACTATTTCCTTTTTGTCCCATTGATATTTACCAGTTGCATATATACATGATTGCTCACATTATCTGAGTCACAAAAACAATCAATTCTGTACGTGGATGCTTTTATTCGAGTTTGCATCCACGGTATTGGTGATGTGCTTAGTTATTACCGCATATACAATTTCGGTGTCTATGTCAGTGCTGGAGCTTTGCTTGAATGGCAATGTACATGGTCATCAACAGTCTTATGTTCCAGAATTTCTGAAGACTGGAAGGCACTTAGCTGATATGAATCTGTCTTTGTTGCATATTGCTGTGGAGAACACGCTGCAGCTTCACTATTGCTTACGAGGGGCGTTGCATATCTGTTTTGCTTTGGTCTGGTTAGTCACCCTGCTTAGCTCCGCGTTTCGGATGATTATAGTGATTGTGGGTTATACAGTACAGACTGAAGTTACTGACTGTCTCACTTGTGCAAAAATCAACTTTGACATCGAACGCTATCCGAAGATCACATCACACAGCCTGCAAGCGCAAGCGTCAAGGAGAGCAAGCGGAAAATCTTACAAAAGAAAAGGGGAGAAATAAAAAAAAATGAGAGGAAGGGGGAAAATAAAATATGAATTATCCTCATAAATAGGCCTAATTCAGTGCATATGGGCCGGCCACATGTTTGTGCGAGGAGGCCCAATACGGTAGCAAGCCCTAGCTCACGCCGCTATAAAGGCGCTATCCTGGCGGGTGCGATTAGGGTTTATCTCCTCACGCCGCAGCCTCCTTCGAGCCGAACCCAACCAAAGGAGAAAGGCGAACGCGGCGTTGTCGGCGGCGGCGGCGGCGGCGGCCGAAGATGTCGGAGAAGAAGCGTGGTCCCGGCACCCGCAAGGATGAGGTGGTGACACGCGAGTACACCGTCAACCTCCACAAGCGCCTCCACGGATGGTACCGTCTCCTCTCTCTCTCTCTCTCTCTCTCTCTCTCTCTCTCTCTCTCCCTTCTTCCATTCCCAAGCTCCGCAGCTGCGGCTGAGGAGATCCGCGATCTAAATATTAGTTCTGTGCTTGTGTCGACACGGCGTTAGAGTTGCGCATCGTCTGAGGTGCTGGCGCGGAGGGTTGCGGCCGGCGAGCACTATGTGGGCTTGCGAATGGCTGATACACCTGCTGGGATCGGTATCCTTGACCAGCTAGAGTACAGTTGGAATCATCTGACCGAGCGGGATTAGATTCTTGTGGATCCTGCTCTTGTATTTGATCCCACAATTGCTTTCGCGTAGATCTTCTGCTTTCTGATACTGGTTTTTCTTGGTAAGTAGCCACTATGCCTATTGGTTTTATTGTGAGTGTTGTTTAATTAGGTACCAATCGGGTAGTCAGGTGTCTGCCTTATAATTCCGTAGCTGCACACAGTTACATCCTCGGGAGATGTAATCTGCTCATCGTTACACGTACTGCTTCTCGTTATGCTACCATGTGTTCCATTTGGGTAGTACATTTTTCTTTGTGGACAATGTAACCATAGGTTTGATCCTTCGTTTCTGTTTCATGTAGTTATGTCACTAGTACATAGTTTGCTTTCTTAGTTGTTACTGAGCTATTTAGTGACTATGACTATTGGTTTTATTGCGAGTGTTGTTTGATTAGGTACCAATCGGGTATAGTCAGGTGTCTGCCTTATAATTCTGTGGCTGCACACAGTTACATGCTCGGAAGATGTAATCTGCTTATCGTTACACGTACTGCTTCTCAATATGCTACCATGTGTTCCAATTGGCCAGTACATTTTTCTTTGTGAACTAATCCCTTGGTTGCGATGTAACCATATATCCTTTGTTTCTGTTTCATGTAGTTGTCACTAGTACATAGTTGTTTGCTTTCCTAGTTGTTTCTGAGCTATGCAGTGACTATGACCATTGGTTTTATTGCAAGTGTTGTTTGATTAGGTACCAATCGGGTATAGTCAGGTGTCTGCCTTATAATTCTGTGGCTGCACACTGTTACATCCCCGGGAGATGTAATCTGCTCATCGTTACACGTACTGCTTCTTGTTATGCTACCATGTGTTCCATTTGGGCAGTACATTTTTCTTTGTGAACTAACCCCTGGGTTGCCTTGTAACCATATGTTTGAACCTATTGTTTCCGTTTCATGTAGTTATGTCACTAGTACATAGTTGTTTGTTTTCCTAGTTGTTACTGAACTTTGTTTGTTTGAAGATTTATAACTGATCTAGTAACTTGGTTTGTATTGCCTGGACATAGTCAGGTATTTGTTGTATACAATGTTGTTGTTGATACAGTTTCATGTTCATCGTGTTGATACAGTTTCATGTTCATCGTGTTGATACAGTCACATGTTGCCTTAATATGCTGTCCTGTGTTTCATTTTGGGTGCTACATACATTTAAAGTATGTTTTTTGGCTATTTTTATGATTGTTGCCTTCATATGCTGTCATGTGTTCCATTTTGTCTTGTTACTGAAACTCGTTTCAGCTTCTTGTCAGTTGTATTGCAAATCAGGCTATAGCTGATTTGTCGTTTGTGTTATTAACTGATCACTCAATGATTGTATACAGCACCTTCAAGAAGAAAGCGCCAAATGCCATCAAGGAGATCAGGAAGTTCGCGCAGAAGGCCATGGGCACAACAGATGTCCGGATCGATGTGAAGCTCAACAAGCACATCTGGAGCAGTGGTATCCGGAGCGTGCCAAGGCGAGTACGTGTCAGAATTGCCCGAAAGAGAAACGACGAGGAAGACGCTAAGGAGGAACTCTACTCACTGGTCACAGTTGCTGAGATTCCCCAAGAAGGCCTCAAAGGTTTGGGAACTAAGGTTGTTGAGGATGAGGACTAAGCCTCCAACTATTTGCATTTCGTGCATACCTCTGCCGTTAGCTAAATTTGGGGGTCTTGGTTTAGCTTATTTTATCTACTGTTGATGACTTCTGTAAAAGAAGATTCCAGATGATGCTTATTTCTTTGAAATGCCTGAAATTTTGACGCTGTTTGTCAAATTTGGGATACCTAGACTGGCGTGCGGTGAAATGAAGAGCGATAAAGTGAAGAACCTTATATCTTCTAGTACCGCTACTTAGGCCGGTATTTCCGATCCATATTTCTGTGCAACGTGCTGAGCGCGCCGGGAGCCGGAAATTTGCCGGACCGAAATACTGTAGCGTCGGGAGCTAAAATTTTGCCGATCTTCTGGATTCGAAGGAAGGAGGAGATTAATGTATTATGAAATAAGATAGTTATTGAAGATAAAAAAATAAAGGATACTGTAATAGTATTATAGGAGATGAATTTTTAAAATATCTGCTGAAAATAACTTCAGATTCTTGCCAGTTGTTCGGTAGCTTCATTCGAAGTATTCTCGAGCAAAGTGAAGTAGCGTTGCATTTGTTTATTTACATTTAAGCTGCCTGACGTCGATGATCTGCAATCTAGCCAGTTGAAACCCCAAAAGCGCCCATGTTGACATAATACCACGAGCAAACTCAAACCTACGCTATGCCATATTAGAAATCGAGGGTAACCGGGCAAGCATCCTCAATGGTATTGTCTGCTTGACTTGGTTTCTCCATTTCTCCTAAGCATCTGCACAGTGGAATACCGGTTACGGGGCATTCAGTTCGGATCCATAAAGCTTTGCTGACTCCATAGCTCAGGGGCGTGTCTTATTAACATCTGATGTAAACGACCGGTTAGAGGGAAAACATCTCACGCAGACCTGACAACTCACAAGAAACATAATAAGAACACTAGCTAGGCATGCATTTTTTTCTCCTGGTAAAGAATCTATAGCTCCAAGGCAGCGATTCAATGGTCCGGAACGTTAGTCAAAAATCACTACACAAGGTTAGGATACATGCGATGTGCGACAGAAATTATGGATGGATCTCCACTCTCCAGAGTGTAGTGTCAGCAATTCGTATGCCCTCGACCATCACAAATGAATCTCTGACAAGGAGATGAAACTGTGAGTCCCGGAATTACCTGAGACAGGGCAATGAAAGCCGCAATGAACTGTGGCAGCATAGAGCAGAAGTTTAATTTCAAATATTGAATAATGGGAAGCGAAGCAACTGCTCTGGATGTTAGAATAATCTCATCAGAACCTATCTGCAATTAAGGTAAGCAGAACAGAAGTATTGTAAACCAAATAAACCACACAACTTGGTGTCATGCGTATGAGGTCTAGATTCTAGAACCAACCCACAGCTTGACCAAAAAACTGGTCTAACACATAGTAATGTTGCCTTTGTCTGAACTCTCCTCTAGTGTTTTGTCGGAAAAACTATTTTAACAAATCAAGGAAGAGGCCTCCCCTCTCTAATTTCTTCAAAAGAACAGAAAAAAAGATATATAATAAGTCAAGGATAAGATTTAAGATTTAGACAGGATGAAAAAACTCTACACGATGTGACCACATAGCTTGAAATAACATTTTGTGTGTGTAGCAAGCAAGACATACAGTCACCTTATATGATTTGAGTGCTAAGATGTGTTTCAAGTGCTACATGAGCTCTACTGATAAATGGCAAGAAGGTTAGGTTAGACACCTTAGAGATTCACCGAATTACCAAGTTTAGAGGGCAGATGTAAGGACCTGTTACAGAGCAATTGTTATCCAGTATCACACAACCTCGTAGAACCTACAAAGGTGTGTAGTGCGCAGAATTTCCCAAATCCTAGGGTAATGCATGTTGAACATTTACATGGCACATCAGTTGGTTCAGTTTTGAAATCAAAACCAAAAGCTCAGCATCAAATCTCGTCGTTCAGCTCGCCCGCCCAAACCGTTTTAGATCTAATTAGCATCTAAAATGGTTCGGGTGATCGGGCGGACAGAAAAAATCCGGCCCGTTTTCACCCCTATTAAGCACCAATTAGTGTACATTCTTGAGACAGTAAACTATAGCGCCAAACTGACTCCATAAACAGAGATGCTATTGCACATAACACTGTTAGCACATTTAGTACGGATGCATTTGAATGTTGTAGCCTCCACCATAGTTGTTCATCTCCTACCATATACTACTGCATTTTATCACCATCAGAGACGAGACATAGCAATACAAAGCATATACCTGTGGATCAGAAGTAGACTGCCATCTGAACCCCCTTCTCCACGAACCCACACTTGGCGTAGTAGGCGCACAGCTCGGGGGTGCAGTCGAGGATGACCTTGTAGCAGCCGGCCTCCCTGGCGTTCTCCACGAGGCGGCGCACGACGCGGAGCCCGAGCTCCCTGCCGCGCGCGGCGGCGTCGACCACCACGTCTTCCACGTGCCCCACCTTTCCGCCGCCGCGTAGGAACTTGCGCTCCACGAAGAGGCACCCCGTCGCGAGGATCCGCCGCTCCGTAGCAGCGGAAGAGTGGTCCTCGGCCACGAGGATAACGTGGTCGTCACCTTGGGCCGCGAGCTCGGCGAAGCGCGCGGCAAACTCGGACGCGGTGAGATCTGGGCAGGTGGAGAGCTGGGAAAGGAGGGCCACGAAGCCCCTTTCGTGGTCAGCCAGCTCTAGGCGACGGATGTGGACGGGGTCGTTGGTTTCGGCAACAGCAGCGGCGGCGGCGGCGGCGGGTTCCGGCGAGGGGGATGCCATTTGGGTCCGAGAACTTGGGCGGGGGGCATTTCCATTCGGCTTGGGGAGTTGGAGGTCTTCGTTTTCTGTGCTACACGTCTCACAAGCCGTTGGATGTCGTATCAACGCTCTGGATTGACTATAGCAAAAAGCAGGGGATAAATAGATTTATGCAAGTCAAATGGTGTTTGACCATGGTGAAATCAGGTTTGACAAAGCTCTGGATTTGATGGAAAAAATTATTTGTTAACCTGCTTTTCTACTTGTTCCTGAGTGAGATAAAAAAAGTTCAGTGATATGCTTTGTTTTAGGCTTTTAGCATCTTTAAAATATCAATCGCAACTTGCTTTGAGGTCAAAGAAGGTGGCTAACTTATTTGTTTCTCCATAATTTAGCATCGCTATTCTATTATTTCTCAACCTCTATTCCATGGAAATGGAATTGCCATTTGCTCCTGTACAGCACCATTACCGGCCATTGGCAAGTGGATGTGTAACTTGTCCGGCAATTATGTGTGAGAAGTATTGTATGAAATGGTCACCGGCGGAGAGGAATAGCTAAGTATTTGTTTCGTTTTTAGGACACCGTACTTGTAATGAATATGTATTACTATACGCTTCGGTTGTGTGTGATTGGTGAATCTACCTGTACCATTGAGTAGCAGCGCAAGCTAGATCCACTATTTCTTTCTCCATGGACAAGGAATGATGCACGAGTTATTCATTGGAAAATTTCTTCGCCAGTGATGTCATGAATCCACGTCGACCTAGAAAAGAATATTGGGATTCAGCACTATGCAGGAAATTGGATCCGGTGCCATGGTACTCCAATGAGAACGTGAGCCGTGATAGAGAAGGCTTGACAAACGGGAGTCGGTGAATTAGCCTTAGAAGAATGGGAGTCGTTGAATCACGGGCATCCAAATCTTCTCAAAAGAGGACAAATTGTGTTAAACCCACTCAAACGAATGGATCGAAATTCCTTTTGTGACAATGGAGCAATACTGTGAATTTCGTTTCATGGCTGGACCTGGACAGACATAACAGCTCAGCTAGTATTCCGTTGTGTACACGAGCTATTCAACGTTGAAGCTGGATGCTACTACGTTCGAGTGACAGGCTATTGATCTGAATTCCAGGATAAGGCGTGCTGTATTACAGCTCCATTTAGATAGCCGTCATCAATTCTCAATATAGATCTTAAAACGGTAAAAAAGATTTACTTAATGTTAAACATATATATCAAAGTAATGAACATATAAGATAATTTTTTATTTAAACAAGATTTATCGCTTTAAGATTTACATTGAAAATAAATAATAGCTATATAGACGGTCTGCACAAGGAACCATATGAAAATTACATAATTTTTTTCTCGGGCGCGTGTGGTGTTACGGTCGACGAACTCAACTACCACAACGCCACGTCGCCATCCAATGATTACGTAAGCCAAGTTTAACAGCTTGTTTAACAAAATGGACGGTGCGGATTCACCGACCCGGCGGTTGTCCGGTCCGACGCGCCATCCCGGTCGGTCAATCCCACTCGATCGATCGCTGCCAGTTGTACTTGTACCCTCCCTCCCTCGAAAGCGTCTTCTATTTCCAGTTTTCCACCCTCCGCCGGCTGTGAAGCGCGAGGAATCTGCGTGTGCTGCTCTTCTGAGCTGCGTCGCGTTGGTGATAGGGCCCCTCGTGAGAAGGGAGAAGGGGAGCATGACCACGGAGAGCGGAAGGAGGCAGGGGGTGGTGGTGGCGATCGAGTGCGTGGCGGGCGGGTCGCGGGCGGAGGAGTGGGGGCTCGGGAGCAGCGAGACGGTGCAGACGGGGGACGTCGTGGAGGAGCTGCTCATCGGGGTCGGCGGCCGGGGCGGGCCCGCCGCGCACGCCGCGCCCTTCAAGGGCGGACGCGCCGCGCTGCAGAAGCTGCTGCACGCCGCGTACAAGCGCGGGGACACATCCGTCGAGGTGCGCGTGCGCCGCCCCGCGCAGCAGCAGCAGCTCGTAGGCGGCGGCGCGGAGCTGGCGGCCACGGCCAGGATGCACGCTTGCATCGTGCCGCAGGAGTCCGTCGCCTTCGGCGGCGGCATCGGCCGCAGCCGGCAGTACGTGCTCCGTTCGATCCGCGACCCCAACTACGCCGTCGGGCTCGTCGACCGCATGGAGAGCGAGTGCATCGCCATCCGAGGTAACAATACACACCAGCTGCACACATGCTCGTTTCCTCTTCGCGCAGATTAAATTCAAGATATTTTTCTAACTTTTTTTATCCGCTTTTAGTCCGTACGGACACCCGCTTTTCGTTTTGCGCTAGCTCTAGGAAGAAAAGTAAAAGTCCGCGACTGAGTTTTCGTAACATGCCGGATTGGACTTAGGAAAAACGAAAAACGAAAAACGAGAGGTGCGTGCTTGTGTTGTGCCCTCTGCATGCGACTTTCGTGCACAAAAAGTTGAGCGAGTAGGTTGGCTTGATATGTGACATTTCCACCCTCTTGAGAGAAAATTTGGCGTGTTCACGATAGTGGTTTTGTATGCATGCTAGTATGTTTAGGCATGTACTTGGATCGGTGCAGACTAAGACAGTCAGAAATGGTCACTTCTAAGAGTAGAATACATGATCTGATCGTCTTGTCTAAGGATATGTTCAGAATATCCTGGGTCTGATGGGATAGACTCATGGAGAATAAGTCGCAGAACGTCTTGATAGCATTGTTGTTCTTGTTGTGTTGAGGACTGCTAGTTTGTTGGGAAGTTTCTAGAGTAGCTTGGCCTGCACAAATGCTCTTTTGTTAAGAATATTCAACGGAACATTACGAACAAGCTATCGAAGATCTAGCACTAGATCTTGTTACTTCTTGCATTTGTAAGCTTGTTGCTAATAAGATGCAAACGATGGAGAAATACTTTAAGAAAGTAACCCAGTGATAGGTTACTGAAAGTCATGGTAATTACATTCCCAATCTTAAGATATGGGGAGGTGAGATAAAAACTCGGAAGTTTGCATGCAATGTTTTGACTCTCCTGTCAGTAAAAAAACATCCATTCGCTCTAGTCTAGCTCAAGATGCATACTTCCAGGCAGCAGACACGGGAACACGGCGGGGCACGTTGAATGGAATCAGCATTTAGATTCAGTCATACACGTGACCACTTGCTGATTACTGAATGTCCATCTGACTTGATAATTTGTCTCATATGAGGTGTTTATGCGATGGAAATTCCCAACTTGACCTTTTTACTTCCTGACAAAGTCATGCCACATCGTGCTTGTATTCTCAGTATGAGCAAAACTCCTGCATAATTAGTCTAAAAAACATGCATAATTGCAGATCATGGGAAAGCATTGATCTGAGATTGTGATCTCATCTGCATTTCTAATGTCATGGCCGTCGGCCACCGGCCGTGGTGCGTTCTTTAGGGTCGAGGAGCTTCAGGGTGGTGTGCGCACTGAGTAAGGCGCAGCTGCAGGACGGCTACGTGTCCTACCCGTGGGAGAAGAAGATGAGGGAAGTGCTCCCGATCCCCAACTCCACTAGCTTCCTCTCAATGCTCATCCTGCCCATGGCACTCGACCGTGCCGGCTCCCGCTACAACTCCGTAGACGACACCCTGGCCCGCGCCAACGCATGGATCCTCTCGTCCCAGGCATCGGGGGTGCCCATCATGTTCTTGAACGTCCAGACCGAGGCCCTCCTCACCAAGGTCCGTAACGATCAAAATTGTATGAATGCTTCTGTGCGGTGTACGCCTTTTTTGATGATCTGACGTTCTTGGTGCAGATCTCCGGCGAGACGGCCTCCACAACGGTCAACGCGGGGTCACTGGCCGACCTCCCGAACCTCGCCAACGCCAGCCTTTACGGGTTCGAGGACTACCACGGCGTGGACATCGGCGTGGTGAAGGCAGTGCGCGTTTGGTACACGGCCGGCGCCGGAGAGATGCCGGTGGAGATCACCCTCGACGAGGGCGACACCAGGCTCGGCTTCGCCATTAGCCGCACCGAGGAGGTACGCGAACACGTCTTACTCGCTACAGTCTCTCCGCTGTACCGCGCGTGTTTCATGTGTCCGAGCTCTCAAATCACTTGTGACTGAGCAGGGTTTCATCTACGTCTCGTCCGTCATGGAGGACAACGGCGACCGCCAGGCGCCGTCAACGCGGTCGGGGCTCCGCGACCTCTACCGGGAGGCGAAGCGCGCGTCCAAGCTGCTGGTCATCTCGAGGGTGTCGGGCCAAAAGGTGCTGCCGTGGATGGTGTCGACGTCCGGCGCCATCCGGTGCTTCGACACCGTGTCCCTCAGCCAAATCCTGTCCCTGCACCGGCACGCGCTGCGGCCGATCCTGCTCCACGTACTCATGTGGGACGGCAAGCCCGACGCACCGGCTCGCCCGGGGCGCGAGCCCTGCCCGCTGCCGCTGCCACAACCGTCCCCAGCGTTCGCTGAGCTGCCGCGGCAGAACTCGTTTGCTTGCATGGAGCAACCGGTGCAGGCGGAGGGAGGGGCCGGGATCATGCAGGGGAGGGACACCGCAGGCGACGCATCCTTCAGGTTCCATAATTTCTCGCTGCCCAGCAACTGGGTCTGATAAACACGCCAACGGGGCACAAGCTGGACACCCTAGTGAGTTGCGGTTTTGTGTACATATGTGTATTTCCACGAATGGGTTTGTGTTGAGAAATAGTGTCCCACATTGCATGAAGTGTAATTTTGATCAATGAAATATTGGCATATTTGCTTTGTTTTAGCTGTACTATAGACACTACAGAATGCAGTAGGAGAAGAATAACAGCTTCAGCATAGATTTTAAATATGACATTCATGGACAACAAGGGAGATATGAGATATCACTGGCACGCTTAATGTGCTGATTCTTCTTCCTTTTTTTATTTTTACTTCACAAGTAATATCAGTGTGGTACACAAAAGGGTATCTGCTATCTTAACGAGAGAATTGAACGTCAATGAACATAGTTTGCATAGACATAAAGGGTGCATTGGGAACAACAGAAGCACCCTCCATATGCCAACGTTTGGAAATGAAGACACTACAAGTATCAGTTTGGATAATTTAATTTTGCATTCTGATATCTGTCAGTTATATGATATCCAGATTTATCTGCTGCGTAAAGTCTATAATCCATCCTTTCCTTTCAGGTTAATCACTGAAAGCTCCTGTTCGACATAATCACCAGCGCATATTGGTGGATAGGAGTGAGCATTGGGTGTTCCAGCAAAGTGGCCCAGTGGCTTAAGAATTGCATCAGAAGCAATGTGTGCGAATAACTGTTTAGACAAACAGACAACGTGTTAGTTAACAAGTCATCAGAGCGCATAGGATTTAACAGGTGGACAACTTCTCATGAATTCCTAGCGACGAACTAGATAACATAGCAAGGAAATTGACAGTGCTTACAGTTGACGAAACCCGCCACAAGCTTCTATTTTGCTCTTTTGCCAATGCTATAGCCTCTAGCGTTCTCTTGGTTACCACAACCTCATGCATTCCAGCCAAACACTCACCACCGGTAAGCCATTCCAGCTGTGCAGGAAAAAAACATCTAATTAGTGAAGAGTTGTACAGTGGCACACCTTTTCTTTATTTCACAGAAACACCCAAGATTCCAGAAATAAGCCCCAGCTTTCACTTGTTTACCACTTCTGTCGAAGTATTTTGATACTTCAGAGAAAAGATTCACATCTAAAAGTAGAACTTGATTTCTATGATGACAACAGCATCGATTATGAAAACAAGTACGCACAAAATAGGACAAAACAAATATGATATCATCAAACTGAAAAGGTTCACCCCCAAAAATTTTGCATAAAGATAAGTCCAGTAAAAGTGTTAAATCTAACCTGTTTCCCTGACTGAATGAGAAGGCAGCCAACAGGAACCTTCACCTCCATCTTTTTACCATTCTTTAACCAGATGTTCAGGCCTGGAAATCTACTACGACCATGTATAGTCAAGAAATTAAGATCATAATGGAACCCAGCAAAAACCGTGCCCTCAAAACCATGACGCTGCAGGTCGCTTCCAGTTGGTGCTAGCAGGTGTGGTCCCTAGTATTCACAAGAATGATTGAGCAATCCCAATGAGATGATTGCAAAACTTGAATGTGAATACCATGTATAAAACTACATATGTTTAATTTTATGGCTGCAGAATCAAAGAGCTCATACTGCACATTTTTAGGGGAATAGAGAGCTTAAAGTACGCCTTAGAACCCACTAAGGTACTTTCAGTTTACTAAGTAAACAAAGTGATGGGACTTGGCATTATTTTAAGACTGGGTATCTCAAGTAGATTTACAAATTACAACGGAACGAGAGTACAAAGAATTACAATATTACCTCCTTCATCAAAGAAATAAATGCATCCTTTGGCAAGTCAAATCCAATTGCAGCCATCTCAGCAACAACCTACGTAAACCATATGGCACAACCAAGATAGTATAATACAGCAACACCAAACAATATATCACCTCACTGCAGAAAACATGCTTTTCATCAGAAAAGGTACCATGAATGGTATATGTACCTCAATTGCAGAAATCATTTTAGAACCCCAGGAATCCATTGTCTCTTTCCACTCGGGTAATCCCTCAGGGATAACAGGTTCTGAGTTCAGCTCCTAAACAAGGTTACTTAGCAGCTCAGTATACAGAACAGCTAATTACCACTCATCATGATACATGGCATATGCCAGTTTCTAGAATGACATCACGCGGAATAGATCACAACCATGAAGCGGGTATTCGCAGGGCGAGGACCCACTCTCCACATGTACCGCCATTTCGGGTCCGGTCCTTTAGGGGTGGCTGGTTGAAACTCCTCGGGCATACTCCTGATCTTCTCCTGCATGTCCTTGTCGACCAAGCTGCGAGGAACCTCCACACCTTCGGGTGTCACTCCAACCTTCTCATGAACAATCATAAACAAAAGCCATCGTCAATTCAGGTTTTTACCATACATTGAGCACAGTCTTGGAATGCATCGATTGAGCGTGTCACGGCGATTTCACAATGCAACCGATCGCATTGGTGCGATCTAGATCCAACAAAAGTGGTGTCGATTCCAGCATCGTGAATTCAGGTTTTAGAGCCGTCCGAATTCCCAGACCCACACCTCCGATCCCATCAAACCGCGTGCTGAATGTGCCTAACAAAAAGAAAAGGAACGGGAGGGGGCGGGTACCTGGTAGTGGAGGTGGGGGCGTTCCTGGAGGCGCTTCGCGTCGGCGGATCGGGCGAAGTAGCGCTCGACGACGTCGAGGAAGCGGTCGTTGTCGGCGGCGGAGCAGCGCGGGTCCTTCACCAGCAGCGCCCCCGTGTCCCGCAGGCTGGCGCTCACCGTCGCGCACAGGGCGCGCAGCACCTCCTCATCCGCCGGCGCCGCGGCGACCCCGAGGTACGGCGCGAGATCTACCACGGGGAGGTCCATGGGCTGCGCGGCGCGGGAGAGCCGAGTCGAAATCGCTACTGCGTCGAAATGCGAGGGGATCACTCGCGCGGACTGGTGAAATAATGTGCTGGAGTGGAACAAAGAGCAGAGGAATGATGCGTGAAGGAACCCAGAGGGAGAGGCGGAGCCGGAACGGCAAACCGGGTGCGCACGGAACCGGTTTGGATAGAGTTGCTCGCGACCCGGCTGGCCGCTGCTGCACACTGACGCACGCGATTGGAAAAGTGTGTTCAATAAGAGAAAAGCGACAAAGCGCCTTCTATTTTTCTGTGTCCATTTGCGGTGGCTGTCCAGATTTACAACTCTTTTTTCTAAAAAATGTGTATGCTGTATTGAAGAAGTTGCAACATATTGCTAATGTGGTGTTTGGTTAGGTGATTTTTAGGCATAATACGATTATGCTCATCTGATTTTCTTACATTTGTTTGTTGGACAAGCTCCATAATATGTGAATCTACTTAATTCTGATTTTCCTTTCTTTTAATTATAAACAGATAATGATATAACTCTGAGCTAAGACGACGCTCCCAACAAAGTTGAGAACGACGAATCCACCCCTACGCTTTCCCTTCGCGAGCTTCGTGCCTCCGTTGGTGACTCGCTCACCATCTCATTGTTGGTGAGAGCTTGACAATTGTCTTCTCTCTCTCTTAATATGCGTATGTCTGCATAGCCGAGATCGGGAATGGCGTATCTGAAGGAAGGAAGGAGGAGCACGTCGTCATCATCCACATACAAGGTTCATGACACCATATGGGGTTCAATTTGTTAGTCTTGTAGCTCTTCCTTGGGAGGATTCGATCAGATTAATTTGCTCAATAATATGGTATCAAATATTGCTATATGATCAAAATGAACAATGAACAGGATCATTCATACCGTTGCTAATTCCCCTATAATTTGTTTCCATTTGTGTTTACGTTATCACTTTATGAACCAACACACCACGTAAGTGTTTCCACAAGAACAAATATACATACACACCATTCCAACCTGCATATGGTAGCCAATTGGCTATCATCTATATTTGGTGATGGGTTGTAAAGGCTACCAGTACAATTCAGTTTCGCTAGGAGGCAAATAATTTCACTCCAACTATTCACGCGTGAGAGGTAAACATATGAATTTATGGTTAAATGAAACTTCTTTAGTCCACTTGTTCATTTTAAAGAGTGGGATGACTCAACCATGACAACTCGTCTCTCATAAACATAAAAAGAACAAGAGCCGGTTAGTTTCAACAAATATGGAGGATGAGACCGTAACAAATTTGTTCACTATGGAAGAGATGATTTTCCAAACTAAGCACCTATTGTTATCCTTTTGGAGAAAGCTTAGTGCAATTCTCTTTTGTAGTAAAATAATGGGAAATAGCTTTTTTTTAAGGGGAAATCGTGGAAAATAGTCAAGAGTTTCTAATCTCCCATGGCAGCTAAAGGCCATGAGATGACCTCACGTTACCATGGGCCATCCCAATCACCTTTCTTATAGGGCCACAAATTCGTCTGTAAATAAATCCAAACGGTCTAAAGCCTACTTAGTTTTGGTCACCCGGATTCAAGGGAACAGTGAATGAAAGCAATGCTTAACAAAACTATAGATTCCACTAAGAAACAAAACACCTCTCAAAAAGAAAGCCTAAGAAAGAAAAACAAAACTATGCAATCCTCTCTTAAAAAAGGAATTATCTCTCTCTGTTTTTCCTTTTGCAAAAGTAACAGGAGCTCTGTCAATCAACTAAGCAAAGAAGAGCAAGTTTTTACAAACAGTGGTCATGAGGACCAAACCATCCAGCAAGGGAGGACACAAGATGAAAATTGAGTGGGGGCACCTACGTCTATGAAGCTTGTTGGAGAGGGGGTTGTGACTGTCGATCCTGAAGCCGAGGCTGCAGACGGAGTGCCAAGGGCCGATGGAGTATGTAGGGTCTCTCTTCCGGGTGGTGACCGAAGAGTAAACACCGCATTGTACCTTAGGCATGTAGTAGAAGTTTTTCATTTCTTTGATAGGCTTGTGTTGCTGTTGTGGTCATAGTTCTTCTGTGTTGACTAGCCCTTCTACTCACTCCGCACCCCCGACCACCTCCATCGACCAACGCAGTCAGGAAGCAGTGGCCAAGTGTGAATTTAGGTTTGCAATCGAGCGAGAGACCCTGTAGAGCGATCTTTGAGGTTAGTCAACCTTGACATGGACTAAGCCACGTGTAGTCTTAGGCTAGCCGAGTAAGACTCGACGAGCTGACTCCTGTGTGTTTTACGATCTGTTTCTTCGACCAACTTGTCGAGAGTTGCTTATGATACGAAGGGACCTGGAGCAAATGATGATGGAAGACAACTAGTGGCGGGCGTATTTCCATGATTGCCTTAGTCAAAAATTTTATCCCTTCGACTCGTTGCTTCGGTCCGTCGACGTTCGAGTTTGCCTAACTCCCGGGAGCACCGTGATTGGTCACAAAAATTGGCTCTTGGTGGCCTATGAGGAGGCGGGTGTACTCGAGCAGAGGCTTCATGGGACCGTCGGTGATCATCTATTTGAGGTCAGTGTATACGGCACATGCCTTGCCCTTGCCTGTGTTAGTGAGCACTTTCCCAATCTCAACCTTGCCTCGGCAGTCTCTGAAGGCTTTGCTGGTGCCCGAAAGACCACAGAGGAGCTTCATGACCTTGCATACTCATTTCTATTCGCAACTCGCCCCTTTCTTTGGATCGTCCGGTTCAAACCACTGGAAAGTGTCTTCAGATCTTGGGGACACTGAACAGATTTTTAGAATAGCCTCTGGGCATTACCCTTTCTTCTAAATAGATTTTCCTTGTGCTCATGTGGTGAGTAGTCTCTGATTGCTCGTTACACCTATCGGGGGTCAAGGTTTTTCATACCGCTCGCTAGTTAGGTATATGGCATTTGCAACAGCTTTTAGCACAGCAATCTCTTTGTTCGCGACCAGCGCTTGACCCGAATTAGGAATTGCAGTATCTTGGCTATTTTCCTTCAGTCGTCCACATCCCTGACATTGTGCGAGCGGCAATTTTCTTCCCCTCTAAGTGACTTGGTACTCACAATATGCATGAACTGGCAAAATAATCTAGGAGCATAAAAAGGAAAACAAATCCAATACTACTCTAGTCCCCAATCGTTTGATCGGTAGAAGGGTTATCAGCCAGACGGTCTAACCTTTGAATCGGAAAAACTTGAAAGCCGAGGATAGTCCGCTCTTGTTCAGGAGATCCTGCAAAATAGAGAAAATGGGCTTACGCTCGAGCAACCTTACACACTTGAGTAACTGGTATATGCTGCATGAATTGTGTAATACTCGACCGTTCTCGATGGTTAGCTTGACCGCACCAGGTCGGGTAACCTCGACCACTTTGTAGGGCCCTTCCCACTTGGGGGAGAGCTTGTTCCCTCCTACCTTATTCTGAATTTTCCTTAGGACGAGGTCACCTACAACCAGGGTTTGCTTTCGTACCTTGCAGTCATGGTAACGCTTGAGGCCTTGCTGTTATCGTGCTGCTCGAATTAGAGCGCGATCGCAGAACTCTTCGATCAGGTTTATGTCATCCTCCCATCGAGCCACCTGATCATGATCCGAGTTACTGGTTACACGAGGAGACTAGAGGATGATCTCGGAGGGGAGCATTGCTTCAGCACCAAACATTAGGAAGAATGGAGTTTCGGTCGTGGCTCTGCTGGGGGTCGTTCACAGGGACCAGAGTATTGTGGGGAATTTGTCCACCCAATGTCTCGAATAGCTCTGAAGTTGATTGAAAGACTCGAGTTTTGACCCCTTGTAGTACCATCCCATTTGCCTTTTCATCCTGCCCATTGCTCTAGGGGTGTGGCACCAATGCGTAGTATACTTTGATCCCAATCTCGTCGCAGTAGTCTTTAAAAGCGCTACTGATGAACTGAGCCATGTTGTTTGTAATTATGCGGTTTGGAATGCCAAACCGTACTACCAGCCCTTTTATGAACTTAATCATTGTCGCGGCGGTGATCTTCCTAATTGGCTTAGCCTCAATCCACTTAGTAAATTTATCGAATTCCACGAATAGGAATTCGAAACTGCCAAGGGCTTTTGGGAAACGTCCCATAATATTGAGCCCCCAAACAGCGAAAGACCAAGTGAGTGGTATGATTTGTAATGCTTGGGCTGGTAGGTTGGTCTATCGGTCATGGTACTGACACGGCTCGCACTGTTTCACCAGCTCGCAAGCATCCTCGAGGGTCGTGGGCCAATAGAATCCTTGCTGTAATGCTTTTCCTACCAGAGTACGGTATGAAGCATTGTTACCACATATACCTCCGTGGATATCAGAGAGTAAGATGCTCATATCTTCTTGGGTGATGCATTTTAGCAAAAGATCGTTGCTCCCCTGCGCTACAGATGTCCTTCTACCAAGGAGTATCTACGGGCTTGTCGTGTGACCCTTTCTGCTGATGCATCATCGTCAGGGATTGCTCAATTACAAAGATATACCAAGATCTGATCCATCCAAGTTACACTCAATCAAGCCGGTGTTGCCTTCAATGGTGTTACCTCGGGTGCTCCGTTTCCGAGTGGAGATCCCCTTCACTTTGCCTCAGGGCCACACTGGATGGTCGTGTGACTCTTTCTTCAAAGACTCTGACTAGGACAAGTGCATAAGAAGAAGCTAGATAGGCCAGCTCATCAGCGAGGAAGTTGTCCCTATGCTGGACAAGCTTAACCTTGAAACCAATAAAATGTCACTCCAACTTTCTCACTTTAGCGAGGTGCACCACCATTGTTCGGTCTGAACACTGAAAATCCTTTTGCACTTGGTTTATGACCAATAGCGAGTCCTCTTTCGCTAGTAGCTATTTTATACCAAGTGCGGAAGGTGCTCTCATTCCGGACAAGAGACCCTTATATTCTGCAGCATTGTTAGTAGCAGAAAAATATAATTGAACCACGTACCTGATGTTCTCGACGGTCGATGAGGTCAAGACCACTCCAGCCCCCGCTCCCTTCGGTGTGAATGACCCGTCGAAGTTCATGGTCCAGTGCTCTTCTGCCTCTAGTTGATGTTCTTGCCTGGGCTCTAAGGATGACCACTCGGCCACAAAATTGACCTACGTATGGGACTTGATAGCCATCCAGGGGATGAACTGAATATCGAACTCCCGGAGCTGCACTACCCACTTAGCTGTTCTCCCTACTGCATCCTTGTTGTGGAGGATCTCCCTAATCGGGAGCAAGGAGACTACCTTAATTTTGTGGGCACTGGAAATAGTGCATGAGCTTACAAAAGGTCATCAACGCGGCATGCATCAGCTTATATGCCTGTGGGTATCGAGCTTTCACGTCGTGTAGGACTTCATTGACGTAGTAGATTGGTCGCTAAATACATTCACGCTTGACGACCAGGACCACGCTCGCAACTTGCGGGGTAGCTGCAACATAGAGCAGGAGCTCCTCGTTTGGTCGAGGAGCGGTTAGTATACAAGGGGAAGAGAGGTTCCTTTTGAGATTTTGAAAAGATGCCTCTACTTCTAGCGTTCACATGAAATAGTCACTTTTCTTCAGGAGCTTGAAGAGCGGCAGCGCCTTCTCTCACATCCATGAGATGAGCTTGCTCAATGCCACCACACACCCTGTTAGCTTATGCATTTCCTTCAACTTGTTTGGGGACCTCATCTCGTCAATGGCTTTGATCTTTTTAGGGTTTGCTTCTATTTCCTGGCTGGACACGAGAAAACCGATCAATTTTCCTAACGAGACTCCGAACATGCACTTCTCTGGGTTCAGCTTCATGCGGTACTTTTCAAGGTTGCCGAACGTCTCTTGGAGGTACACGATCAGGACGTCCTTGGTCCTGCTTTTTATGACTACATCATCAATATACGGCTCGACATTTCTACCGAGCTGTGATCGAAGGATGATCTGAATGCATCATTGGTAAGTGGCACCATCACTTTTCAAGCCAAAAGGCATCTTTACATAACACAAGACCCCAAAGGGCATTACAAAAGTGATTTTATCCTCATCTACCCCATACATGCTGATCTGATGGTACCCTGAATGGGCATCTAAGAAGCATAGCAGGTCACTATCGGTAGTCAAATCAACAAGCTGGTTGATCTAGGGTAGAGGAAAGCGATCTTTTTGGCACACCTGGTGAAGTCGACGCACATCCTTCACTTGCCATTGGGTTTTCAAACCATGACGGGGTTAGCCAGCCACTCTGGGTACTGCACCTCTTGGATGAAGCCTGCTTCTAGGAGCTTATCGATCTCCTCACGAAGTGCTTCCTTTTGGTGGGGTGCGAATCGACGCGTCTTTTGCTTTACTTGTTGTGCATCAGTTCTTGCTGATAACCTGTGCTCGATCACTTTCCTAGGGACACCAAGCATATTAGACTGACTCCACGAAAAGACATCCATGTTTTGCCTAGAGGAAAGTTATAAGACCCGAACCCAGGATCTCCTGTACCTCCTATGTCAGTCCCTAGAACAAGTGGTTGATACGCATAATATAACAGTAGTAGTATCATAGTCAAACTTCGTACATACTTACTAAAGTTCAGAGTACAAAAGATTATAACCCATATTGTATATTACAATCCTGGATTAGAGGCTAACAAAACACAATGGAAAGCAAAAGCCCAAGCCACAAGCAGTTGAGGGTGCGAACATGACTATTCTTCATCCTTGCCTTCACTTCTAGCAAAGTCAACATCGGCTTCCTCATCTGAATGACAACAAGAATGAGTATTGAAGGTACTTAGCAAGCCCTAGTCTACCTCAATGTGTTGATAGATGCATAAAAGGGATAATTAAAGGATTGAGCTTTACGATTTAGTTTTAAGCTTAAAGCAGTTTATGCAGGTATCCAATTGTATCATCTAGGATTGACTTAAAAATAGTTTAAACAGTTCAAACCAGGTAACAAACTATATCTAGGGGTTTTTGGTCCTGGGAGGGGCTACACCACACTCCGCAGTCCTTTTTATCACATCTAGTGTACCTCTAGTACCACATAGATTCTGATACATTGAGCCAAGAACCTCATCATACGGACATCTAATCCACACACTCACTCATCAAGACACACGCACCCGAAGTCTAGTCAACGCGATTGCTGCTTTCGCATGTCACCGTGGACACGGCTATTCGAATAGGTTTACACTCTGCAGAGGTTGTACAGTTTTACCCACGCGATATGCTCAGCCTCCAACCGTTGCAAGCGGAGGAGCGAATCATACTAAGACCCTCTAAACACCTTTCCTGCCGGGCTTTTTCTATGAGATTTACCCCCAAGCGCCAGAGTCCATGTACTAAAGGTCAGTCCCCTTTTTAAGCCTAGGCTGATACTAGCAACCTCCAAACAGAGGGACAGATGGTCACTTGACTGCTCGCTGCTCCTAGCCTCCTAGTATGATGCCCAACTCAGTCGATGAAGGAGAGGTCAAATCTTACCTATTTAGGATGCATGGTTGCACAGGATGGCTAAGCTAGACGGCGCAATGACTCGGTCCTTAAGCGGCCAGTGCAGATATCTCCTGGCAATGAACACTATAGAGGTGACTCAAGTCCCTAGGAGCATCCTCATCTAAAGTACTACTCCACCTGCCCCCGCCAAAACATATTTCACCTATTTTTACACACCACCCTCCACATCCCACAAAATATTAAGGATTTCACAACCATCACAGGATTCACAACTATCGAGAATTCATGGTATATGAGTTATAATTGATAACAATAAATCTTTATCTCCAAGGAGAGGTGTTTTAAAAGCGACATCTCCGAGGAGACGTATTCAATCCTAAGCATGCTAGATATCAAGATGTCATCTGTCATTAATATAGATAACAACAAGTAATCCTAGGGTGATATGTATTTTGGATAATAATATTTATGGCATGATAAGTGTTTAATAGGATTAACTACTACAAGCAGCGCAATACATAGCACATACGATATAAGTCCAGTTTTAAGTTGATCATATAAATTATTTGAAAATATAGGTTCAATATGATCAAGGAAATAGAACTTGCCTTCTCCGAGGTTTTCTTCAAAGTCTTGGTTGTAGTCAGGATCTTCCTCGCTCCTGATGCTTCATGCGCAACACTCGTAGAATTCTGGCGGTTCTGTAATTGCAACTATGATCAGTGACGAGTTATCCTAGAGAAGAACCAAATTTAACATCAAATGGAAATCTAAATGAACCCTAATGGATATCACACTATGATAGATGTGTAGATCACGAATTTAGATGAATTTTGGCGAAAGAATCGTCGAAATTGGAGCCAGAACAGAGAAGTTATCACTCCCAGAAGATTTAATGTAAAATTAAATCAAAAAATTATGAAAGTACATTATTCATGGGTGGGGCCCACATGTGAGACCCACATGACCAGTAGTTTGGGCCCACATGAACTGTCCTAGATTGGGCTGAGCTGGGCTTAGATGGGCCGAGTTTGGGCCTGGATGGGCCGGGATGGGCTTTGGGTTGCATAGTGCTGGCTTAGCTGGCTGCAGAGCTAGGCCAGGCCACTGCGGCGTGGCCTTTGGCGACTGGGCTGACCTGCCTGGCCAGCGGCACGCTAGGCTCAACCGTGGCCCACTCGGCCAGGCCGAGCACGGCCAAAGGCCAGTCTACGCGAGCACGCTGGCGTGGTGTGAGCGGCAGAGGGGAGGGGAAAAACAGCCAGCAGCGAGGAATCCATGGTAGTGCGCACTGGGAAGCTCGCCGAAGTTGGGATCTCGACGAGGTTTCACGACGGGAAGTCAACGTCGGACTTCTACGTAGTACCGCGGATGCGGCGGGGAGCTCATCGATGGTGGGCGGCGATGAGATCAACACCAGATGGTGGCTGAAGAGGGGATAGTGGCACGGGAAAAATTAAGCAGCACCTCCCTTGCACTGGGAGGTGCCAACCTGCAAAGAAAAGAGGCCTAATGCCTCTAGACATCACGACACGATGGTCGGCCACAACATAGAGCAAAAGCACGTCGGCGGTGGACGGTTTCACGACGGCAGAGGAAAAATGCTACGGTTACGCGCGAGAAGGAGCTACGAGGATGCCTACATGTTATCAGGTGGCCTTAAGGGGGAAATGGAAGGCTCGCCGACGTTGAGACAGCGAGAACTGGAAGGTGGCCGGTGGAGTGACGATGTCAAAGCGGTTGAACAGCTTGGTCTTCTTGAGCAGGCGACTCATGTCGGGCCTCCGGCGAGCGAGTAGTGGCACAGGGACAGTGTAGGACTCCTAGAACTCCTCGTTAGCACGTCGACGATGGCTCAGTGATGACGAAGTTGTGGCGGAGAGAATTGGCACGGCGGCGGCGAAAGGGAAAAAGGGGAGGAGAAGGAGCCAAGTGTGCTATTTATAGATGAAAGAGGGGAGAGAAGTGAGCAGAGAGACGGTGGGCACGTGACATCGGGCGGACATCGACGGGCAGCGTCGTGGCGAGGTGGCAGATGACGCCCACCATTTTCCTCACCTTATGGGCAGCCTGCGCCATTTGTGCGCGTGCGCAATCGTAAAAGTCGCGGGCGCCAGGGGCTTTGGGTTGCGGGAGAGAGAGAGAGAGCTGAGAGAGTGGGAAGGGAGCGAGAGCACGCGACCGGTGAGAGAGGCAAGTGGCTCGCTGGCCGTCACGGTGGTGAGATACAGCGAGGCGCGACGCTGGGTCGCGTTGGAGGAGAGGGAGGAAAGGCGCGAGCGATCACTGGATCACCGACACATGGACGGCCATGCAACGCACGGTGTGGGAGCTCATGTGGGAGCAGGCCGGCACGACGCAGGCGAGCTGGGCCCGGAGAGCGCGCAGGGGAGTTGGGCTGAGCGCACTAGGGCGAGAGAGGAAAGAAGGCGGGGCACTGCGCTTGGGCCAAAACAGAGGGAGAGAGGGATTGAGCCCAGGGTAAATATTTGAAAGAAAATTTGGTTTTGGGATTAAATTCAAATGTGTGATTTGAATTCGGATTTGACTTTGGATTAAGATCAATTCAATTAAACATATTTGAATTATGATTTGAGCTTGAATCTTGAGCTTCCTAAGATGATTTCAAATCTTCACACAAAGAACTATAAAAACTTCAAACCCAGCACATGAATCAATCTAACACATAAGCTATTTTGGAAATAAATTTAGTGAGATTTTGGAATACTTAGTCCATCTAATATATATGAATGTATACATATTGGTATATATATACATTGATATACATATACATATTTCCTTGAGTTTCATTAGCTTAATTAAACATAAAAAGTTTTAATTCAGGATGTTACAAAAGTGATCAGCGCGAGTTCCTATTTTGGGTCTAGGCTAGCCCGATATGGACCATTCTGGATGGGTCGACACTTTCTAGGCATACTGCCTTGAGACGGTCATTAAGATTGGTGATGACGTGGACCTTCTCTGGGTGGCCGTTTGGCCTTGTGTCCTAGGGCTACGACCCGGGATTCAGCTTGACCATGTCAATGCTCCTTTTGTCGCGGTGCTGGACCATCTTTTTGTTGTCCAAAATGGTGATGGCTCCCTTAGGACCAGGATCTTGATTGCCTGGTATGCATAGTAAGTGATGGCCATGAACTGGGTCATCGCTGGTCATCCTAGGATCGTGTTGTACGTTGTCACGAAGTCTACCACATCAAACAGGACTCTCTCGGTCTTGAAGTTGTCCGGTGAACTGAAAGTGATAAGCAGCTTGATCTACCCCAATAGCTTGGTCGAAGAGCCAGGGGTGATCTGAAAGAAGGGAGAGATGGTTTCAATGTACTCTTTGGGATCTGCAGGGCGTTTGGTACGTCGGTGAAGAGGATGTTGATGGAACTCCCTTCATCGACGAGCATGCGCCCATTCGGAGATTGTGTATTGTGGGCTCGACCACGATGGGGTAACATCTGGGGTGCATGATACATGCGGGGTGGTTCGTCTGACTGAAGGTGAGGGGTACCTCCGACCACTTTAGTAGCGGAATCGGGCCCAATATGGTTGCACACACCTCGCGAACCACTGACTTGTACTCCCTATTTGAGGAATACGTCATGACTCCCCCAAAGATATGGTGGACCATCTGCTTAGCCTGCTGAAAACCCAGAGCCGAGTGGTTAGGATTGGGCCATCTTCACCATCGTCGTCGCGCCCAGGATTGTGGCCCCTAAGATCTTTGTCGATGATGTCTCGCACGCCCTTGCATTTCGTCAGGTCATGCACGTTGGTGCGGTGCATCATGTAGTAGCCTCTGTCCTTTTTTCCATCCTTCTTTCTGAAGCATCAGCGTGGTTGGCTAGCCTACTCGACTGCCATGACATTGGATGGTTCGGGCTTGCACTTGTTCTTCTTTTTATCCTTCCAACTGGTCCCTTTGGAAGAGAAGGGTTAGCCAGCGGTTGGCTGCTGCTTCATGCCCAAGGGCGGAGCTAGCCGAGATGACCACCGGGGTCATCATCTTTGGACGACAGGATCAACAATACATATGACCAGCCAGGAACAGTAATTTTCCATAGGATTCATGAAATTTCATCGGGGTTGCATGACCTCGATGGAAAAGGCTGGCTTCACCCATGCCGATTTGGTGTTCTCGGGCCATGGCGACGTGCATGCACTTGTCCGTGAGCTTAAAGAGCCCGGTGTTGCTCCGAACCTCTTTGGTAGCCAGCTTTTCGACCATCTTCTGGTCTATGACCCTCTCCAGAACGCGATGATCATGGACTTGCACATGATCTTCAAAATGGTATTTCGGCATTCGGTGAAACACTAGATGTAATCTTGCAAAGACTCGCCATGCCGCTGCCTGACCTGGTACATGTCATCCTCAACCCCAGGTCAAGCGTAGGTTCTCTGAAAGTTAGCGATGAACTGGTCGTGTAAGTCTTCCTAGGAATGAACCTACCCGCGAGGAAGGTTCATGAGCGAGGATCAAGGGGAACCAGTCAGGGCGGTCAGGAAATAGTTCGCCATGACCTTCCCGTCACCACCCGCAGCTTGCACCATGGTGGTGTAGATCTATAGGAACTCCTCTGGGTTGGTCGAGCCGTCGTACTTTTCGGCTAAGACCAGTCGAAACTTATTCGACCAGTGCACCTCTCGTAGCTGGGCATATAAAGCATTGCATCTCGTCCCATAATGGGGAGCCGCTCGTCGATTGGCAGCTTCGCGCGACTGGGGACAGAGCCGACGATCTCATGGCCCCAGCGATGCGGGTGGAGGAGTCCGACGTACCCTCATGAGGAAAAGGTGAGTGGTAGGGCCGCTTGCCTTTTTTATGATCATGCCGGGCACGATCCTCCTATTTTCGGGTGGCCCTCTGGCCTCGGATTACATCGCGGAGGTCGCGGTGAAGAAGAGAGTCACGTAGGTCAGTGGGTTGACTATCCCAACACGGTAGGGTCTCTGCCTCTAGGTCCGCTGCGAACCTTGGCTATCGCGACCTCAATCACTCCTTGTGATGGAAGAGGTGGTTGCCGCCACGGTCTTGTGTCAGGCGGTCTCTACCAAGAGGGTGAGGTCGCACAACCATGGCGCTACTTGTGAACTCTCTGGTACCACCACCGGTGGGTGGCTAAGAAGCACTCGCACAGTCTGCAAGTTCGGCATGGGGGTCATGGCATCGTAGTCGAGCCGCTAATTGCGGATCAACGATATATTACGAGGGGGGAGCCCCGACGCTCGTGTTCTGCGTACGACGTGCATCTATGGTGCGGCGTGAAGGCCTTGAAGACGCCTCCTCCAAGGGCTTAACCTCAGACGGGCACTGAAAGTGCATCTAGCCCTTATGTGTGATTTTGATAATTAGTGACAATATATATGGACTAACAATGGTGTTGAGTTTGTTAGTAGGTTGTTCCATATGTAATGTATTGAGAGATATGCATGGGCTCTAGGTGAATAGTGAGATTGAAAATGCATCAAGATGAATGAGCTCTAGGTGATGCTCGCGTAAGTGATGACAATACATATAGACTAATAATTGTGTTTAGAATTGTTATTAGGTTATTCTATAGGAGATGCATAAGTAATGAATCATGAATTTAAAATGCCATGAGAACAAACGAAATGCATCGTTGTCTTTGAGCTCGTAGTGATACTTATAAGGAGAAGGAGAAGCTCGATAGGATTGGCAATAAACTTGATGACCAAGTTACTTGTGGAGATCAAGTAACTGAAAGTATGATATTGTCAACTAGGTTTTATAGACTAACCCGTGCGCTTTGTGCTTGAAAGTGAGTTGGGGTTAGAATCCATAAGAAAACATAAGTTGAGTTGAGATATTCTATTTGCTAAGAGTGAAAAACAAGATTAGACTCCACATATGATAAAGTGAATTTATTGAAGATGTTGAATACAAAGTGGTTTTCTATGGCAAGACGGTAAAGGACAAGCAAGACTCGGCTGCGATGTACCATCTGGTGGTGAAGGGCAAGCAAATGGCTTGGCGTCGAAGGACCATGGCGGTGGTGGAGAGCGAGTGAAGAGTTTGCGCCAATGGACCGTGTGAGGCCATGAGAAACTATGAATGATTCACATCAATCATATGAAGAATCAAGAAGAGATAGAGCGAAGAATATATGAAAGTTGGCAATCCTCAATATTTGAATGAAAGAAGCGGTACTTGAAAGTAATCAAATGCTTAAATTGGTTCAAACGAGTTTTATATTTGAATTTGAGTATATGTATGTCGTACTATTAAGAGGGATGCAACATAGAGCTAATTGTCGTGTCTCAGTGCTTAAGAGTTTCTAACCAAACCCAAGTGAGAGTTCTTTTTAAAAATCCCGATGTGAAAGTGTGGAAGTGTCCTAATTTGATCCAGTGTATTTGAGGTCATGAATTCAGTTGAGATGTGTAGCTCTCTGAATAAGCATTCCATAGAGTCCAAAATTATCAAAATCAAACTTTATGATCAAAAGTTATCGCCGTTTTTGGAGGGCCAGCTGTATTGAACTCGGATACTCTAAGTTGACCCGGATTCTTTGGGTTGTCCAGAGTCTCTGGGTGAGATTCCGAGCCGAGTGGTCTGTTAGAGCCTTTTTGGTTTACCCGGATACTTTGGGTTGACCTGGATACTCCGGGTTCCAGATATTCCCGAAGAGGTTCCGAGATGGAGGTCTCGGTTTTAGTCTTTTTAGTTTACCCGGATACTCTGGATTGACCCAGAGACTCTGGGTCAGTAAAAAAAGTGTTGTAATGGCTATTTTTTAGGAGTTAGGTATTTATATCCCATCCAAGGTTTAACTTATAGACCGACCGTCGGTTACCGAGCTCGGGCGGTTATCGAAAATTCACGATTATCGCGATAACCGCTCGAAATTCGGTTGAAATTTGAACAAAATTCATTTGCTAAAATTTGAAATTTGATTAAAAAAAATTTGTCAGAATCGACGGTTATCGAGCGATTTTCTCGAATTTTCCGCATTGTCGGTAACCGCTCGGTTTTCTCGATTTATCGAGTGGTTTTCTCGATTTTCAGTGAAGTTCAACAAAAAACCCAAAAATCAATAACTAATTCATCTGAGCTTCAAATCAAGTGAAACAAATTTTGTTGGTTTCCTTGTAACATGATCTACATGATAAAAATATTTATACTCATAAAAAAGTTGAAAATTTTCTATGAGAAAATGTATTTATTAAACCAAGTTAAATGCATAGTTTACTCTTTGCTAATCCAAGAATCATGAAACTAATTTTGTTAGTCTTCTTACATGGTCCTATGTCTTTTAAAAATACATGAACTCATGAATTCATTATTGTAACATGCAGGATTGTGTAAATATGTTACGACTAGATTAATTCATAATTGGACCATCACACCTTTAAAATTAGTGAAACCACTTTTATTAGTTTATTTATACTATGCTTTATGTAAGAAAAATAATAGTAGACATGAAAACGTTAATTATAGTGTTGTTTCTTAACATATTCACTTTAGCGTGTGAACTTTGTAAAAATCGTAGAGAAATTAATAAAACTCTAAATGAAGTGAAATCAATTTTAAAGATCCTCTTAATATACGCCCTACACAAGAAAAATATGTGTTTGTATGTTAAGCTTTTACTTAACATAAGTTAATAACTCAGTCGCACGCTTCAACTTTTTTCATTTTTTTCAAACTTCCTCCCTATAGAATATGATGCAAATGACATTATTTTGAAATGTTTTTTCATATAAGGTCTTATAATTGTGTCTAGTTTTTTAAGGATTATTTATTTATTTTTGATTTTTTTGAATTTTTGAATTCAAATTTGGTTACCATTCGATTTCTGAAACCGGACTGGAGCAGTAAGGTCGGTAACCGTGAATTTTGATTGATTACCATCGATAAATTGAACCCCGATCCCATTACTCGCATCCTTTGGAGCTGCTGCAAGGGCACAAAAGAAAAACCTTTTAGAGCTAAAAGAACTCATTCTTACTCTATTTTAGTGAGAGATTTGAGAAGAAAAGTGAGTTGGGTTGAGAGATTTGAAGATTGAGTGCAAGTGAACTAAAATTCATTTTTGAGCACTTGAGTTCATCGGCAAGAAGTTCGTGAAGCATTTGTTACTCTTAGAGGTGAAACCTCCTAGCCGGCTAGGTGTTGCCCGGCGAGCTCCCGTGCTTGTGGTGAGCCGCGAGGAAGTTTGTGAAGGTCTATCTCTCCTCCGCAAGGAAATAGATAAAGCTAGTGGATCGCGGAAAATGATTGAAAGAGACCTAACTCTTTGGAGCTTCCTCAATGAAGACGTAGGATTCATGATAGTAAATCCGAACTTCGAAAAATAAATCTTTGTGTCTTCACTTCGGTTTGTTTATTTTTGAGCTCTTGCCCTATATTTGTGCATATCACTCGATCTACTTGCTTGTGTGAAATTGATTGTAGGTTTTTCGTGGATCTACTCGGAATCATCACTTGGAACATACGACTTCATTTTGGTTTGAACTATAACTCTTTAGCGTACTTTAATTTCAGTTTTGAGCACATTATGTACAGAACCTAGGAGTTCCGGATTTAACCCAGAGACTCCGGATACTGTGCAATCTGCTTTCAACCTGGATACTTTGGGTTGACCCGGATACTCTGGTGAACAATGTTTTCAAATCTTTTGCTAGAATTGAATAATTTTTGTCACCATAGGATTGTAACTTTCACACTTATTTAAGGTGATTGTGTACTAGTTGAGCCTAGCATATTTAGGATTTTTACTTATGAAAAATCCGTTAGTTTATTTTCCGCTGTAAGTTTAGATCAACGCTAAAAGGGGATGATTTTTTGCAAAAACGCCTATTCACCTCCCTTAGGCGACATCATTGTGCTTTCAGGTACTCCTCCAGGTGGTATTGTAGGCGCTTGGGTAATATAGGACCGCCACTATGCTTGGCGTCGGTCTGGTTTCCCTCTTGATCAATGGCTTAGGGCTCACCTCCGGTTCTCAAGACACGAGCGTCTCTGTTGCTCCCCATTGCATGGTCCATCATACAGACTTCATGTTCGATCTTCGAATCTTTGGACTCCATCATGGTGTCCCATGCTTAGAGCACATTGGGCTCATCTGGGTGTTACTTCATGACAAAAACCTTGCGATGGCTGGGGTCCTCGAAATGGGGCTTCACGGTTGTCACAAATTCGGACATGGGTAGCCCAATCATGGTCTCAAAATATGAATAAACGCGAAAAATGCACCCCTACCTGACACGCCCACTGTTTAGGGATGATCTTTGACAATGAATTCAGGGTGTACTGGAGGACCGGCACATTGCTCAGCGTTTCTTGTGGTTGTTTCGAAAGAACGCCAGAACGCGGGGGATTATCTAGGCTTATACTTTTCATGGGATAATAGTCCTATGTCATGTGTATTTTGTTATAAATTGGGTGAACTTGTTACATAATACATCTCTTGATCTCCCCTCTCACCTTTATATAGCAGGGGAAAAGGAGAACGTACAAACGGACATGGCTAAGCCCTATATCCGGTCTATTCCTGACTATAGTAGACCTACTCTTAGATTATCATGACGGGGGTAGGCATGCCTGATCTGCTCTGGTCGTCCTGCAGGTCTTTGTCCCGTCCACCGAATGATATCACACTTTTCGACGAGGTCATCCCATAACATTAAATGCTATGAGACGGGTCATTCCATCTTTACGTCCGCCCACGACCTTGCTCGCTGAAAGGAGGTAATTAGGAAAAGAAAACATTTGAGTGGATGTTGTTAAATGTGATTTGACTAGTTAGGTGAGTAACTACCCTACGACCAATAGAGGCTGGCCGTATGGTTTTATTTTTGACCAAGGGGCTGGTCGACGGAGACATGTCTTGGTTGCAAGGTGGGGCCATGGTCTTAAGGATATCCATTCATTGGCTGACATTCGACAGTGTGGCACCCGACTGGCGAGGTACCCCTTACCTATTACACAAATAATTTCAAATTCCCTATTTTTAGTATTTGTTTCACTGATCAAACACTAATATACCAAACATTTAAATGTAGTGCTCTTGATACATTGTTACCACTTTTGTTGGAAAAAAAAGTTTTACTTCCTCTTATTTGACAAGATGCTTAAAAATTAACATAATTTAGCTTTTTCTATTTTATAATCTTACTTTAATGATTAAATGCATAAAAAGTCTCAAATAATGATATTATCAAGTAAACACCAAACAAAACATGTTTCGGGGTAATACATACTTTTCATCATACTACATAGAAAATTAGCTTAAATTTCAGAAACAGTTTAGATCAAGATAACGAGCTTCTGTAGACAGTTAAGCTTAAGTGGCTCATGCATATGTCTAAGCTGTCTGAACATTGAGAGTGGATTTTTACAATGTGATTAGACTTATATGGTGGTGAGCATAACTATTTTACTTGTAAGAGGGCATCTGCAACTTCAAATAACTTATTGATGGATACTTGCAATATTTCCTAATTTTAAAAGAAAAAAGTCTGCCATGGATGATGTACATGCTAAAAAAAAGTTATTGTTAGCCTAAGTTACTCATTAGTCATATGCGATCTCAGGTTGCAATTTTTGGTCATATGATGTAAACAAACAACATCACGCTCATGTGAGACAAGATATTACAAACGCTAACATACGAGAGTGACTTGCTGCATATGACATTCGCCAAGTAAGATGCTGATCATTACTCAGAGTCTTAAGCCGCCTAAAGCCCTCCAAAAACCCTAACAACCCTCTAAATCCCACGCCGAGGTGGCCTCCGTAGAAAAACTACCCAAACTGCCCCTACGAACTTAGCCCACCAGACGCAGAAATATCACCGCCGTGCGTGCGCAGCGACGGGAAAAAAAGAGGAGAGCCAACCGACGCGAGCGCCTCACCCAGAGCCCCAGAGGCCAGCGACCACGGGGGATTAGGGGGTGCCGCCCACCCGTATAAAAGGAGCGGCCGGCGAGGTCTGCAGCCTCCCTCGTCTGCTTTACCCGAACAGCCCCTCGCCTCCAAGGGCCAATCATTCCCTCTGTGCCTCCTCTCCCTCGCGCCGCCTCTCCCGGGCGCTGAAGCTTCCGCGCCGCGGGCGGCAGGTCTACCTCAGTCCCCATCCTAATCCCTTATCCGCGCCCAATCCATCTCATCTTGTTCGCGCGTTCCGCTTCAGGGGGTCGATTTGGTGGGGGAGGGTTTAGGGTTTTGATCCCGCTGCAGATCGTGCGCTCGGCTGATGCTTGGTTCGGTTGGGGTTTAGTGGAGATGTCGATGTTTCTCGGTTGCCTTAGAGAACCGTGCTGTTTGGTGTGTTGTGAATTGCACGTTTCCTGTTTTTTTGTCTGGGCTGATTAGATTTGCTGGTGTTGGTTTTTGGCTTGAGCAGGAATATGGCGGGGAAGTCCAAGGGTGGGAGGAACAAGGGGAAGGCGCAGGGCGCGAGCCAGGCCGTCTCGGCGGAGCCAGAGGTTCCCGTGACTGATGAGCCCGAAGTGGTGAATCCCGAGAATGGGGTAGTTAGTGAACCCCCTGCCGCGGATGGTGGTGCTGCCGATGTTGAGAAAGGGAACGGGGATGTAGCTGTGGCTGCGCAGTCTGCAAAAAAGCCAGTTGAAGGTGAAGCTGCCGCTTGTTTACATTCACAGTGATACTGTATTTGTATTGTGACGCTAGAGAATTAATACGGTGGCACAATTCAGAATGAATAACATGTTGTATGCTGCTGCGGTGCTATATGTGACTGTGATTACAGTAGTGATGCTGTATGTATGTGTGTGACTGTGTGTGTGCGCGCGTGAAATAGTAGAAACATATCTGATAACTTGTGTAACATACTCAAAATTTTCCGGTCAAGCTCTATTAGAGTTGTCATGACACAGATGTACCTAGCAGAAGTGTAACAACTTCCTTCAACCACAAAGATGCCAATATCTGCATGTTTGGCTGTTAACATTTTACGCAAATGCCTTTTAGCTTTTAGGTAGCTATCATCTACATTAGGTATTTAGATTACACATTTTCAGTCGATGGACTGTAAGAACTTTGTATGTATGAAATTTTTTGGACTTTGTATGTATTGTTTTTACTATACACACCTTTATCGTTGTGCTTGTATATTCTTGGAACTGGAAAAGGTCCCCTGAATATATAACTTCTTTAACAAGGAAACAATATTGTCTCAAGCAGGAGAGCTTCATTTATACCCTGTTCCTGTTAAGACACAGTCAGGTGAAAAGCTCGAGCTGCAGGTAACTGTAAAAATGTGTGCTTTCTTTCTCTTCTTTTTTAATACTAGCTCTATGTAATTCATGTTATGCTATTATTTACAGCTAAGCCCAGAAGACTCTGTCATTGATGTCAAACAATTTCTCTTGGATGCTCCTGAAACTTGCTTCTATACATGCTACAATTTGATATTGCATACCAAAGATGGCTCAATTCATCAGTTAGAGGACTACAATGAAATATCTGAGATTGCAGATATAACTTCTGGTGGCTGTTCATTGGAGATGGTTGCTGGTATGTAACATGTTTCAATGTCTTCTTTTTGGTTCTTCCTGTGATAATTTGGTTAGATGGAGCTGAAAAATTGTTCTTTCAGGAATATACGATGAGAGGTCTATTAGGTTACATCTCCGACGTGTCAGGGAACTACTATCTCTCTCTACTCTTCATGTTTCGTTATCCACATCCCTAGCTCTGCAGCAGGACTCTGCTCAGGGCAAATCTGCAGGTACATCAGACTTCATGTTGATTTTTTTGCTCTTTTTATCTGCAGGTTTACTGATAATTTGTATATTTAGTATGCAAGCCTCCTGCAATGTTTCTGAGTAGTTCTATGATTTGCATGCGAGTTTTAATGCAATCTGATGTTGATATGGATCTTACTTTCTTTTCCCTTTTCTGTGCAGATGGTGGGAAAACTGCTATTCATGAGCTTGATGGTTTAAATTTTTTGGAGGACACTACTGGCGCTCTCACTTATTTGTTGGCATCTGCACCAGCAGAGATAAAATGCGTAGACAGCATAACTTCTTCTTCTTTCAATCCTCCGCCAAGTTATCGGAGGTAATCCTGCTGATTGCCATTGGTATCTTTGTATCGATATTCTTGGATAGCTTTTCTAGAACCATTGTTCAAAAAATCAATCAGCTAGGCCTAATACTTTTCTGTATAGAAGGACTAGTTCCTATCCTGGTTCCACTGTAAAAAGACAATTAGGCATAATAATCGTCTGTGCACAAAGGTTACTTACCATCCCTTTTCCACTATAATCAGCCCAGTTATTAGGCCCTAGAAGTTCAGAAAGGTGGGGTTACATTTTATAGAACAATGGATTTTATTTTTCATAACCGTTACGTTACGATAAAAGTTTTTTAGTAGTACTTCATCCTTTCAATGGGTGTTGCACAAATCCTGAAGAGATAAGTACGCAAAATCAATATTTGGTTTTGTGCTTTAACATTTTTGCAACTCTCAAAGGGTGAATCATTAATATTTTTTCTTAACTTTGGTCAACTCTGTCTGACACTTGGCTAAATGTTGTTCCTTCTACCTTTGTCTGTATTTCTTTGCTTATATTTATCCTTGGGCTATGCTAAGAATGCTCCACCTTTTTGTTACTCATAAGCTTTGATGTTGCAGTTATTTTATTGTGTGTATTATTCTTGAAACAAGGATCCATATGTTTTTTTTGTTAATGTATATGTATATGTATATATGCATAATGGGGTTAAAACCCATACTCTTGTAATATTGGTGTAAGCTTGTCGCACACAAGTTGGTATTTTGTGGAATTAACACTTGTAGATTGTTTCCCCAGGTTGCATGGAGACCTCATTTATATTGATGTTGTGACATTAGAAGGAAACGAATACTGCATTACAGGAAGCTCCAAATCTTTTTATGTGAACTGTAGCAGTGGAAGTATTTTGGATCCAAGACCTTCAAAACAGGTTCTGGAGGCCAGCACTCTTGTTGGTCTACTACAAAAGATCAGTGCCAAGTTTAAGAAAGGTTTCTTATTTATCTGAATTTTATCTGCAATGCGTTGGCCGTACTACAATATGTTTAATCTGTGTTGACAATTGGACAAATCTGTTGAAGGTTTCCGTGAAGTTTTGGATCATAGAGCATCAGCCCATCCGTTTGAGAATGTTCAGTCCTTGCTTCCTGTGACTTCTTGGTTAGGAGCTTATCCTGTGCCAGGTAAAATTCAGTACATTTCCATGCTGACCATAGTATTGAATACACTTCTAAAAAGCTAGCAGCTGTTAAACAGCATAGGTTTGGTGGTTTGTTTCTATTTTCTCAAATATGTAACTAAATTCTTTGGTGCCAGCGTGGCTTTAACTATGCTATATATTCTTGCTTATGGTTCGTTTTGCCACACCTTTGTGGCATGAAATTTGGCGACAAAGCCATAGGCAAACTAAGTAAAAAACTCTGGTGTATGATAAGTGCGATACGAGGCTAAGTAATGAGTTACATATGTGTTTTTATGCCAGCAGGGATTCTTGTAAAAAAATGATTGATGCTGGCAGGCAGATTGTTTCACATGCACCAAGAACTATGTTTATCTTGTTTTAATTTTACTATTGACTAACTTCATGTACCACATAGGCATTTCAGCCATGGGCTGTGAACTGATTCCTTTTCCGCTGGTGCCGAGTGCTGACCTTGGCTTGGAATTTGGAACTTCTAACACTTCTAATTATCTTGCATGTTAAGAATCGCAGAGTTCTCCATCTTGATATAATCTTCCTATTATAATCTGTTAACGAAAACATAATGTACTTTCCCTATGTTTATGTATAACAGAACATAAAAGGGATGCTGCCAGGGCTGAAGATTCTGTTGTCTTGTCATATGGCACTGAATTGATTGGCATGCAGAGAGACTGGAATGAGGAATTACAGTCCTGCCGGGAGTTTCCTCATGGCAATCCTCAAGAAAGGTTCTTATTTACCATTGCACTTTCTAGGTTGCCTGCTTTAAAACTGTAGTAACACATTATTTCTGGCTGTTGTAGGATACTGCGTGGCAGAGCTCTCTACAAAGTGACATGTGATTTTGTTGATGCTGCTGTAAAAGGGGCAGTCGGTGTCATTAATAGATGCATACCTCCAATTAACCCAACCGATCCAGAATGTTTTCATATGTGAGTAACCGCCAATATAATGCCCTTCACTGTTAGAATAATGATTCCTGTAGCACTTCTGTCCCTTTTTTCTGCTTCAAAATCAGACTGCCTCATATTAGAGACTATCTGTATTATAGTAGCAGTAAGGACAAGGTTTTATGCTTACCAGCTATGCATACTTTTCTATGTGGACTTTTGAAGCCAAAGTTCTTGGGAGTTTGTTGAAAGTTTTATGTGGATGATACTGACAATTTTGTGGAGGCTAGGGATTCAATCGCTGAACTGACACACGTTCCAATTATTTATTCCCTGCCAAGAGCATAAGTATGGGAAAGAAAATAGGTGTTATGGGGAATCGATGATTGCTACATTCAAACGACTGAACAACTTGTATGGAGTGCAATTCTGTAGCTAGGTGTGTCATGCAAACATGATTTGGATGCATTTGATATCAAGTTGCCTGTTTATAAAGTATCCTTGCCTAATATATGCCCGCACAGAGTTGAATTGCATGTAGGATGATTTCCTAGATGCAGTAAGTGCAAGTTATTGTAAATATCTTTTTGTTGCACATATTTGTTAGTGAAATAAAACTGAAGATTAATGTTTACAAGATCGTCCATTACTTTTTTTTTTCTGCTTAAGTGTCTCCCTTTTTCACCTATTTATACTTCCTGGAGTTGGCTCTTCAACTAATCTGGTTCTTTTAAGTTGATGCCATCTTGCCTAGTGTTCCAAGTTGACGGGTACTATATAATTTTTATGTTTCAACTTGCGTGTTATTTTAATGTTTTTATTATGAGGGGGTTCATAATGAGGTTCTTCCGGACTACCAATTAAAGTATCACCCATGACTCCATGAGTGAGAAGTATGTTATTTTTTGTACACTTGTACTAGATTAGTGAATCTTTTCCATTTAAAAGGTTTTACTATGGACTTTTGGCGGTAATGTTATGTTGAGTTATTTCCTTTATGATGATGATATGGATCGATGTGGGCATGTGGCATTGGAGCTTACCATCCTGGTGCAATTTGTACATGCTTCATCAAATCTGGTTTTAGTTGCTTGACAAGGTTGTTTTAGTTTCATTTCCATCGAGGGAAGCTTACCTCTGTTCTTTACTTCAGGTATGTTCACAACAATATTTTCTTTAGTTTTGCTGTTGACTCCGACTATGAACACATTTCAAAGGACCACAAGCCAGACTGTCAAAATGGGTCCAGCAGAAGCATTAAAGCTTGCTCCACAGATGTGGGGGCTAAGCCAGATAAGAACCATGTTGATTCCAATGCTGTAGCTAACTCAAAACCTGAAGAACTTCACGGTGTCTCGGACAATAGTTCAGATGCATCTGCAGAGGCACAATTAGCAGATAGTGAGCAGGCAACCTATGCTTCTGCAAACAATGACTTGAAAGGAACTAAGGCTTATCAAGAAGCTGATATTTCTGGGCTTTACAATCTTGCCATGGCAATAATTGATTACAGAGGTCACAGGGTTGTAGCTCAGGTCTGTATATAAAATATTTCCTGGTATATAGCAATTTTGGAATATTGTTCTTCCTTGATCATACATTCTGTATTTTTTGCTCTTTATTTTATAACTCCTTTTTCTCACATTTATCGTAATGTCACAAACAGTAAACTAAGTTCTCAACTAACGTGCCTTTTTCCAACTATACTGGACTTGTAGAGCATCATACCTGGTATTCTTCAAGGAGACAAGTCTGATTCCCTTCTCTATGGTTCTGTTGATAATGGCAAGAAGATATCTTGGAATGAATCGTTCCATTCAAAGGTCAGCTAGCTTTTTCCTTTTGATCTACAGAGCATTGTTATGCAAGAGTGGACAATTTCCTCTGTTGAAAGAAGCTTGGCAAAACCAAAAATAAAAAAATAAAAAAAATTCTTAACTATTGGACTCTTTGTCTTTCTTGTATGACCCTGGGCATCTTGTTCAGTCCAAGCAAAACTTCACTGGTGTTGTACAGTTGTCTGCTCAAATATATGTTGACTAATATTGCACTGCTAAGTATAACGGTTAATGATAGGAGATGGTTTGTTCGGATAACAAACAGTGATGCTAAAATTGCATACTATACTGAGTATTGCTAACTGAAATTCTATTGTCTCTGTTCCAACATTATTGTTTTGTAAGTTCCAACATCTCATTTTTTTGTCGCATATTTATGTATTTTTGTTGAAGGTAACTATAAGAATTACATTAGCAATTATAAAAGTTTCAGTGATTATACACGATTCTAAAAGCCATGGTGGCAGACTGGTAGTGTCAGTGATGAAGTCAACCTATCTGTTCTTGTTGTCATACAGCAGTACAGCACAGCATTTATTATATGCTATGTGTCAGTCAGCCTGTCCTTGACTTTTATATGTTGTTTTTTTCATGACAGCGTTTTCATTTAAATTCCAAAACTATTGTCAATGCTATTCTGGCTGCTATGTGTCAGTCAGCTTGTCCTTGTCTTTTAGCTATTGTTATTCTCTGACAACGTTTTCATTTAAACTCCAAAGTAAACATTGTTAATGCTATTTTGCTATTACTCTTTTAGGTGGTCGAGGCTGCAAAGCGACTCCATCTGAAGGAGCATGTGGTTTTGGATGGTTCTGCCAATCCTGTAAAATTAGCTGCTACAGTTGAATGCAAGGGCATTGTTGGAAGTGATGACAGGTAATTGTTGTTTTGAAGTTAAACACCAAGTTTTGTTTACCTTTTAGTGTTACCTTTTTCATTTTGTTTTTCAAATGCTTCTTGTTTGGTAGCACCTGGTAAGTAGTTATGTTGGGTCTTCATGGCTTTGTTTAAGAAACATTGGACATGCAAACTGTTGTGGGCCGCACTTACCAGCGCAGGAGGGGCGGCAGGGCTGGCCACAGCAGCAGTCCAGCACCTACCAACTCTGCAGCGGCTTAGAGATAAGCCGGTTATCCTTAAGAGTTTGTTAGTTTCTTAATTAGCTAGTTAGCAGGTTGGTTAGCAAGACGTGTTTGTTGGTTAAGGTTGTTAGTTTGATATGTCAGATTAGTTAGCATCAATTCTTAGGGAGGGCTCTATAAAAGGCCAGGCACATTCTCTTTTGGAATCAAGCAAGATTAAACCCAAACAGTCCACTCATTATATTTTGGAATCAAGCAAGATTAAACTCAAACAGTCCACGTAAGCAGCTGCCCAGAGTCTCTTTGAGAGGGAGAGTACATTGTGTCTATCCTATGAATTCAATCTTCTAAGCCGTATCATAAATAATGTAACTGTTGTTTGTGTCCCCGATCGTCATTATCACATACATGAACTGTAAAAAGTCCCAGGAATGTTCGTCTTTGTTGTGATTTTACGCTTTCCTTTCCTATTATCCTTTTCCATTTACAGTAATAGCAGGTCTTGTAGTCATATCAGTATATTTAGCACAGCTGTTTGGCCTTTTTCTATTATGTAGGCATTACATTTTGGATTTGATGAGAGTGACTCCTCGAGATTCTAATTACATTGGACAGGAGAACCGCTTTTGTGTGTTGAGGCCCGAACTTGTAGCCTCATTCGTTGAGGTCAGCTCGTCGCGTAGTTTTTAACCTTTTTGTCTCACTACCACTGTACTACATGATTTAGTTCATGTGAAGTCTTAATTATATGATTTATGTATATTTGGGGCAGGCTGAATCTACAAAGCAATTCCCTAAGCAGAAAGTTCCAGATACTCCAGAAGAATCTAATGTCCAAGTTGCAAGTACTTCTGATGCTACGGTTGGTGCTGAAAGCAATCTCAGTGTTCTGTCCCTTGCTCTGTTTGTTCAGAAGCATTTATACCTAAATAAGCAACTGACAATTAGTTTTGATTGTGCAACTCAAAAAGAGCAAAATCGTCTAACATGCTGTGTGTTTTGTGATAATCACTTTCATTACCTAGAAGTCACTTCTCCAGTGCCATATAACAAAATTGCTCTTGCCAGTTTTGCCCCACATGGATATTAGATGAGTTGGTGCACTCATATATCAAAGGGGCTAACGGGCTAAGGTTGGATAAAGGAAGGGTAGATACCTTGCTCCTTTTTTTTTTTAAGTTGGAAAAGTATTCCCATTATTTCAGGCTACCTCTGTAGAAGAAGATGACAAGTCTGAGGAAAGCTCCGCTCCTAGAGCTGCTGAAAATGACGACTCAAGTGCTGAGATCCTTTTCAACCCAAATGTATTTACAGAGTACAAGCTTGCTGGTAGTCCAGAGGTTAGTCTTAAAACTACACTTCGTTTACTGTCCATATACCAACAACAACAACAACAACAACAAAGCCTTTTAGTCCCATCAAGTTGGGGTAGGCTAACATGCTACTGTTTTCCATTCATAGGAAATTGCTGCAGACGAAGAGTTGGTAAAAAAGGCTGGTACATATCTTCTAGACATAGTGATCCCAAAATTTGTTCAGGATCTTTGCTCCCTTAATGTCTCCCCTACGGACGGACAAACTTTAACTGATGTACTGCATCTCCATGGGATAAATGTTAGGTATCTGGGCAAAGTGAGTCTCTAAGATGATCCAGCTTAAATTGGCATTACATTGCATCTATTCATTCATAATTAATTCCTGTCTCAGATTGCAGGCATGATCAAACATTTACCGCATTTATGGGACTTGTTTTCTGCTGAGATAATAGTCAGGTCTGCAAAGCATGTTATCAAGGTAATATATCTATCTTGATTATGCTAGCTGCTGCTGTCAGGGTTTTCTCTTGTGTCTTATATGAATGGATGTGTTGCCAATTTGTTTAAATATTTAAGTGTGTAAACATAGTTAAATGTAAATTAGGGCTTTTCTGGCTGCCATAATTGAAATGAATGCATATTATTGTGATATCATTATTATTTCTGTGCAATGTCAATGCAGGATGCATATTATTGCGATATCAATCCTCTAAGTCCCCATCATCATATTATTGGATCTACTTGTATGTTAACCAATTTGTTTGTTTTCTTTCATTCAAGGAAATACTGAGGCAAAGCCCAGATCATGATATTGGACCAGCTATTGCTCATTTCTTAAACTGTTTTGTTGGCAAAGTTTTGGTTGCTTCCACAAAGGGTAGTCTTGGCAGCACACAGTTAAAAACTCAGAAGGTATGCTATCCCAAACATAGCAATCTTGTGATATTCATATGCGCTTTAAACTCTACTGTCGAATATTGAGATATCATCAGACATTTGTGTGTGGATAACTGTGTAGTGAGCTGGTATTATAACTGTAATCAATGGTTGGTATCATCTTTTTTGTATTCGATTTTTCAGGGTCAGGAAAATAGTCAGACTCATAAATCTACAAAAGGCCAGAAATTAAGTCACGGTGCTGCTTCTGCTTCAGGAAAGGGCTTATCAGCATATTTGCATCTAACCTCTGATAAAATTTGGTCTAGCATTAAGGAATTCGCAAAACGTAAATATCAGGTACTTGTTACGGTTCCTGCTTTTGTGTTTCTTTCGGTTTCTTCTGTTTTTATTTGAATAACATCACTAATGGACTTCATTTCTTTAGTTTGAAGTGCCAGATGATGCTAGGGTTGGGGCTAAAAGGGTTGCGGTGCTTCGCAATCTTTGCCAAAAGGTAAGCACCATCCCACCTTGTTTGACACTTCTGTCTGTATCATGAAGTATGATTATTGGTTTAGTACTCACTCAGAAAATTTTTCTTAGTAGTTCGGGTTTAGTTCACACAAGTTCCACTGTGTATGTTTGGTAAATGATGACCTACATGTATAATACATGTTCTCTGTAGTAGAGAATGCCAGTTGAGATTATCATATGTCATCGTTTTTTACATGCATTAATTTCAGTCAGTTGCTGTTCTTTGCGCATGTAACAGGTAGGAATAACAATCGCTGCTCGCAAATATGATCTTGAAGCTTCAACTCCATTCCAACCTTCAGATATATTGAATCTCCAACCAGTTGTCAAGCATTCGGTTCCTACCTGTACAGATGCAAAGAACCTTATGGAAGCAGGGAAAATCAGGATGGCTGAGGTATATATATATATATTTTTACAAACTGACCTGTATACTTGTTTGATATTCTGTACTATTTTCATCATGTATACTTTTTTTTAAAAAAATGTTACTATTACTAGTACCTTTCATTATTGTTTTCACATCATCTTTTTAGTTGGATCTTGTGGGTTTGATCTCTAGCCTACCCCAACTTGCTTGGGACAAAGACTGTTGTTGTTATACAAATTTTATTCTTGCATCTGTGCATTTCAGGGAACACTGAATGAGGCCTATGCACTGTTTTCTGAAGCTTTTTCACTGCTTCAGCAGGTATACACACAAGCTATTTAGCATGAAACATCTGCAGAACTTCTGATATTTACTTGACCTTTAAAATTACAGATAACTGGTCCCATGCACAAGGATGCTGCAAATTGTTGCCGGTAACATGCTAACTTCTTGATATAGCGCTATTGTACTACCCCCCTTCACAAAAGAGTGTCGTTTTGGGTAGCGTGCAGTCAACACATTTAAACTTTGACCATCAATATCTTTTTGAATATTTCGATTGAGCTTTTGAAAATGGTATATCTAGATGTGTCTTGAAAAGTAGTTTCGAAATGTTACAATTTTGCTATATTCTGCATACATTTTATACTAGTAACTAGTGGTCAAAGTAGTGTATTGGTGACCGTGTCGATGTCCAAAACGACACTTTTGTGTCCGGAGGGAATAGTATTTACTTTCATAAGAGATCACACATAATGATAATTTGAATATTCTAATTGATATGTTACACTACATTCTGCGTTTCCAAAGTTGTAGATCATGCTATATACTACAACCCAACTATTTTTCTTCCATCTGAAATACTTCTTACATAAATTGATAAGAAAACTGTTACACCAGGATTATGATTTTCAGTCAGATGTTCAATCGCTAATATGTAAAACATGTTTAGAAGTTGAGCATTATTCGTATTCAAATATTTATTTCTCTCTCTTTGTTATAGGTACCTTGCTTTGGTTCTCTACCATGCTGGTGATACAGCTGGGGCAATTGTGCAGCAACATAGAGAACTTATCATAAACGAGCGATGCCTTGGTCTAGATCACCCTGACACAGCCCACAGGCATGTTCTTTGTTTAGTTTTATTCTTATTGTGATTTTTTTGATGTTATCCTTAAATCTAATTTAAAACTGAACTTCATGCTACCTTTGCAAAAACTTGTGAGCCAGTCTAAATCCCATCATTTATACTAAATTTTTAAAGCAGCCGTGGAGATATGACCTGATACAAAGTATTGTAGAAAATTTGAATAGGAAGGTTAGCTACTGAGTAAGTGGTACTTCAGTAATGCAAGAAATATAAGTAGTTGAACATTGTTCAGCTTGTTAGTGTTAGAGCATGTCTTTAATTTTATGTTTGTAATATTAATTTAAGAACAAAATGATCTCGTTTTTATTTTATATTGACATTTTTTCGTAACCATATATTTTTCTTTCCTTTTCAGTTATGGTAACATGGCTTTGTTCTATCATGGGCTCAATCAAACTGAACTCGCACTGCACCACATGTCCCGCACACTGCTTTTGCTAAGTTTGGCATCAGGTCCTGATCACCCAGATGTTGCAGCAACTCAAATAAATGTTGCAATGATGTACCAGGATGCCAACAATATGAATACTGCTCTTAGGTATCTTCAAGAAGCGCTTATGAAGAATGAGCGGCTTCTCGGTCCAGATCATATTCAAACAGCTGTATGCTATCATGCTCTTGCCATTGCATTCAGTTGTATGGGCGCATACAAGCTTTCAATTCAGGTTAGTTTTGACAGAAAATGATTGGCAAAATAATGTTTCAAACTGTTGGCATGATGTGTTGGCTTTTAATGGCAGCATGAAAAGAAGACATACGATATACTGGTAAAGCAATTAGGGGATGATGACTCGCGGACTAAGGACTCAGAAAATTGGTTGAATACATTTAAGGTTCGAGAACAGCAGGTATCATATCTAGAACTGAAGATTGTGAATATTTGTTAAATTGGTTGGTATATTTGTTTTACGAAGTTTGCAGTTCAGCATGAAACTGTCTAGGTTGATTCCCATTTGACCTTGAGATTCTTGTGCATTGCCTAATAAGCAATTATGCTATGCAAAAAATTACCATAAGAAATGCAGAAACTGTCTTGTCTTCTGCTCTGCATACCTTTCTCTTCGTTGCATGCCTGATATTCTTCCATGGTCCATAGAAGATAAGTCTTTTTCTTTCCACAGGTTAATGCCCAGAAGCAAAAAGGCCAGGCAAATCCATCCTCAACTGCTATTGATTTCTTGAAGGTAAGCTTATTAACTGCAAGCCCCCTGTTATGCCCGCTGAAATTTATCCTAACTGTGTGCCCGAATAGCAATATGCCAGAGAGCGTTCACTGTCAGACCAAGTACTTTTCTATCCAGTTTGTAAACCTTTTTTTTGTTGCATTTTTTTTGTTATTACTTGAAGTGAATAACAAGTCCAATAAGTGTATTATTGTATATATTCATCTCTGTGGTTTGTACTTGGTTCTTGGTATCATCCAATACTTACCTTTTGATTTGACAGGCAAATCCTGCATTTTTACAAGCAATGAAAGCTGTTGTGACCCAATCAGGTGATGGATCGGCGAATGTCAACAGATCACTCAATGCTGCAGTAATTGGAGAAGGTGTTCCCCGAGTAAGAGGAGTTGATGAGCGAGCTGCTCGAGCAACTGCAGAAGCTCGGAAGAAAGCTGCTGCAAGAGGCCTTAACGTGCGTAATGGACCTGCTACAAGTAATGCGTCTGAGCTACATCAGATTCTCAATCTGATCAACTCAGCTGCTTCAGCGTCTGCTACCTCTGCAACTGCAGACGCACAGAAGCCGGCATCCGAGGGACAGGCGGTGAACAATGGACCTGCTCCAAACGTCACTACAAGGGAAGCGAAGGATGCAGATACTAACGGGCCATCCGCGAAGTCCGGCGGTAATGCGCCAGTAGGATTAGGGACGTCACTGGAGTCGAAGAAGCAGAAGTCAAAGCAGAAATCATAGGAAACAGCGGCTAGGAAAGTTGTTTTTTGCCAACAATTTTGGGCTTCTAGGGTGATATGGGTTTTTACCCCCATAGGATTGTCACTTCCACATGGTGGCAAGAGTGAGTTTATTTATTCTTGGCTCTTGGCGGGGTTCTTAGGATGGATCCAATAATCATTACGATAAAGGAGAATGGTTTTGGCATTGATAGACCACTGATAAGATAATGCCTAATCCTTGCAACTAATAAATTTGTAGTCAACACCCTGTCAGTGCTTAGGTGTTAATTTTTTTGTAAGCTAGCTATATTAATTTGTTCAAGAAAATTGACAAAGAGCCATCAGGTTAAACCCTTTCTATAGAGTGCGTTTGTGAGGGTATTTACACCCCAAAGGGTGCTTAGCAAAATAAACTACGAAGGGTGCTTAGCAAAATAAACTACTTCCTCTTGACATGTGACACGAATCAGGTTTAACATTGATTTCTAGCTGATCATAAGCCTACTTGGCGCTGGGCACATAACATCTAATTAGTAGAGAATACAACTATCTGAGGACCTGCTTCCTCACGCTTATAGTTACATCTATATAGTGAATACGATCATTTAAACATCTGCAAAGTGGTTCTTACATGTCTAATGACCTGGCTATGTTTTCTTCTCAAGCAACCTAGAAAATGCTTTCTACATGGAAATGGCTTGTTGAAACTGCGTTAATCGACAAGAAATAACAGAAGAAACTGCGTTTATTGATCACAAGAAAGCAAATCAAAGATTTATTCTGAGAGTAATGTCCGTCCCTCTCAAACATCAGCGATAAACAAGTTGCCATGGATTGGCAAAGGAACCGAGTGCAGCAGCAAAACAGACATAAAACTACACCAGCTTCAAAATTCACCGAGCTGATGGTTTGCAAGATTCGTGCTACAAGTACAGAGCATCAATCAATGAGCGGGCTTCTTCTGCGTTGTGTAGGCATAGTATTCTTTTCCATTGTCCACTCTGGTTGTATTGCCGCCAATGTCCAGGACAGCAGAGATGAATGCCAGGCAGGATCCTCCAATGAGGGCTGACTGAATGCTCCTCCCTGCCAAAGGGGCATTTACAGATTAACACAGACATCAGACTTGTCAGCCAATATACCGGATTTGCATGCAGCGGTATGGAATATGCATTGTTGACAACTGAGTTTCTTGCATTTCATCTTGAGGAACAACATAGTAATATCAGACGGGAACTATTATTAACCGGTTACAAAATAGTAACAAACCAAGGGCACTAGATTTATCTAGCTATTCATCACCGGATGCAATACCGAACTTACATTAAGGATCACTTCATTAGAATTATGCTCATCCATGGGTCAATACAATTGTATTTCTCATTTCTAAAGGGGTCAGGAATTGACATGTACTAGTGCTAGTTAGGTTCTTCAATTTGCAGTCAAGAAAAATACAACAAATTAATATCCAAAAAGGAAGCTAATCGTTGCACTATGAAACATGTGATGCTCAAAAATAAACTAAATTGCTCATAGATTAGACGAAATGCTGTGCAGCAGATGCTCAGCCCGCACCCATAAATGCATTAGCCCTTATTGTCTAACTAAACCAAACTGATGTTACAAGCACACCACAGTATTGTGCCAATTTATCATGACTGCACACAGTGCTTCATACACCCAGATTACGGCTCCTTACCAATAAAGGCATTTAAAGAAGTGGTAACTCATACAACTGGAGTTTCCAGCAAGAAGTAATTTGGAATGAATAAACATCATACAAAATCAGCTCCTAAGTAAATGAGCATGCTATCATTTTATTGTATGATGATTGATAGGTAAGGTATTTATCTCACGATGCCAAGACATTCCATAAATTTAATGGGCTGTTATGTATAATTTAGCCTTGACTGAATTGATTCATAGCAACCACAAAGCTACATAATTAGGTAAAAAAAACTGGAACTATTTTATGGTGAACCTTAGGTTGCATGCTCTTCCAAGAAGAAACTTGTTTAGCCTTAGCTTAGAAGACTTCTGTCCATAAACTTCAGTGCGATCACAGCTAAGCCAGGGAACCCATCTTGTGAAAGCAAAGCAATTATTATGTGAAACAAATGTTTGACCCGTATCTGTCCACACAATAACTCTTACTGTGTAGCTACCAGAAGTCAATCGATATAGTAGCACATACTATGCCATCATCCAAATTTAGAATGAACCAATCCAAAATGCTCCAGACATCTAAATGATGTTATTCAATCAAGAGAAGAAAATCTTTTTAAAACGACACATTTCTCCATATATCATTTACAAAAGAAAATTAGATGCTCTGGAGGTGCATAAGATGGTAACCAACATCCTATAACTATATGATGCACCGATCTAGTCAAGTATAGTCTACTGTCTACCAGCTAACTTCAATAGTTATCTATGGATGTAATGCTCATGGAGCTATTCCCAAAGTAATGCATATTGCCAGAAGAGTTATTCAGTGACATGAATAAAACATTTTTCCACAATTCACACAGAGAAGATATTTTTAGCCATGAAGCAATTAATTCCACGATCCCAGTTTCTTTCCCTCAGCTTTCAACTGAAGATCCACTAACTAAACCCAACAATCAATCAGAGCCTAGTTTGTGAAGATCACCCTATTATTTCCATGACACAACAACACTAACACGATCCCAATTCCAAGTTTTCCCTACAAATCAATATCGACCATAAGCACGCAGAAGTAACGCAAGTATCAATATGCATTAGGAGTGACAAGAACCTACAAACCAAGGCTCCCCAGGTGCATTTGTTAAAAGCGGCTCGAGTTTCTAACCTCTGTAGCCGCAGACGGTTGCTCCAGCGACGAACGCGCCGACGGCCCCATTGACGAAGTCGCGCTTCTTGCGCTGGCTCTGCACGAGCTGCTCGACGCCGATGTAGAGGCCCCCGACAGCGGCGAAGGTGGCCCCATAGGTGCCGCACATCTTGAGCGTTCGGATGAGGCCCGGGAGCGCGACGTGGCGCTCCACCCGCGGCACGTCGTACCAGGTTGCTACGACGGTGCCCCAGATGGTCCCCGCGGCGAGCCCCGTCACCGCGCCCTTCACCGTCTTCGTCACCGGCGAGTCCTCCTCCATCCCTCGCTCCTCCGCTTCCTGCAGGCGCACCAAAAGCCGCGCGCACTCGAGACGGTTAGCCCAACCCTAGGTAGGACGAGACGGGATCGGGATTTAGCAAGAGCGCGCGCTGGTTTCGGGTGGTGGTGGGGAGTGCGCGGAGATGCGAGTGGAGGAATGCGGGTTTGGGAGGGGAGAGGTGAGGCGACTTACCTGGGGAGGCTGCGCTGCGTGTGCCGGCGGCGGCCGCGTGCCGAGGCGGGGTGCGGACGGCAAGAGGCTTCGCGGTGAAATGGGAGAATCGCGTCGTGGGAGTGAGTGAGCCGGGGCGAACTGGCCTCGGCGGGTCAGCGGTGCCCGACCGCAGCGTTGGTGCGGGTTTGGGCCTGGTACGCGCGTGGGCTGCTTTGGAAAACTTTGGTGTGTGTATATATATATATACATAGAACAAACTTGTGTTACTCAACTGCGGCTGATCGAAACTCCAGTGAGTTCAACACCTAAGTGAAAAAAATCTTCCTACGATTTTTTTAATTTAATTTAATTTTATCCTGATTATGATAATTTTTTCATATATTACATCCATAAAACCTACTAATATATATTCTTGACAAATATGTTAGTCCTATTGACTATATTGTCATAATCACCAAAATTACATTCATGATCTAATATAGCCATTTTCGCTACATAAATATGGTAGTAGATGTAGGATTTGGAAGTGTTTTATGTAGCAACCCACTAATATTCTGTTGCAGTATAGTGGGCTATGTTTGTAATAAATTTTCTATTATAGATGTAGTTTTACATAATTATTTATATTCTGTCGTGATAGTGTTAGAGTTTTTATCGATGTTTGCCAGGTATGTCAGATCAGTGACAGTTTAGGATTTTTTTTATGGGGATAATGAAATATTGTATGGTCGAGAAGGTGTAGTACTGTCTGTATTTCAGTCAATAGATAAGGGTATCTCTAGATCTATAAACAAAAGTATCGAACACTCGCACACATGGTTGATGCAGGGTTTTAAAATAGATCATGAGGTTCAAGAAATGACTATTAGTATTGTGGGAAACTGTCTGAGAGATAGTGTGTACTGGGAGATTTACCCACTTAGGAAAGATGAATTGTAGAAGATGTAGCTGCATGATGTTGTGCACAGAGGTTGACCTCCTATATTATTTGTGCAATGAAAGAATAAGGGGCCAGTTGAGGAGATGCAAGATGAGGGGTACAAGGAGAAGGAGGGTGATGATGAAGAGGATGCCGATTTAGATAGTGCACATTCATTAGATTATCCGACTGAACCGATTGGTGAGTCAGACAAGGAGGAATGAATTCCTTCTCTAATTTAATAGATGGAGCAGGATAATCTTGAGGCTGACGAATCCTCTGAGTATGATATATCGAATGATGAGAACGATACTTCGATTCTCGCTGACTAGAATAATCCTAACTTCAACAACCTTGTGGTGAATGAGGGGAATCAAGTGGCCTGCGAGTATACGTAGAATGAGATGACCTATGGTGCTATGTATCCTACCAGTTAAGCCATGAAGGATGATGTGACTCAATAAGCGACATCGCTTCGATGGTAGTTTTATATTGTCAAGTCAAGCAAGAAGGAATATGATGTCAAGTGCATGAGAGGTGTCCGTGATAGGTGTATGGCTTTAAGAGGAAGTGGGTTGAGTATTGAGAGGTGTCAATTGTAATGGACCACACTTGCAAGATGCACGAACTTGAGTCTAGCCACATGAACATCACTTTAGCCTTTATCGTCAATATGATGTATGCTTAGATTATGAACAACATGAGCTATGAACCAGTGTCCATAATCAGACAAATCGAGGAGGAGTATAAGTACACTATCAGCTACAACAATGCATGAAAGGCAAAGAGAAAGGCAATTGAGATGAGGTTTGAGACCTCCAAAGTGTCATATGACAACCTTTCACATTTGTTGCAGACCATTGCTCGAAGGAACCCTATGACGTATTATGACATTGACAAGTACCCGTTGTTATCAAAACCTGGCAAGTATGTCCCAAAATGATACTTCTTCGCATTAGGACCATGTGTAAAAGCTTTCGAGCATTGTCAATATATCCTCTACATCAATATCACTTTCCTTACTGGCATGTACAAGGAACATATCTTGACTGCTGTTGGAGTTAATAGGAACAACCAAGTGCTATCGTTGGTCTTTGCATTTGTGGAGAGTGGGAACACCAATAGTTGGTATTGATTCATGTATCGTGTGAGGATGATAATTGTTAGTGATCGGTGGAACATGTGCCTTATACATGACCGACATGCCATGATGCTCATGGCAATTCAGGATCTGCAGAATGAAACAGACAATGGCATGATAAGACCTATGTGGCAGATCTACAGAGTAGGTGGTGCATGAGGCATTTGGGTATAAACTTCTTCCATCAATTCGGTCAAATTGTGGAGGTTGCCCATCGTCGCCTTCCTCCTCCAACGCGTCACCGCGCCTCGCTGTCCCACGCCACTGCGACAGCTGGCACAAGCCACTTGCCTCTCTCACCCATCCCTTTGCGCTCTCCTGCTCCTTCTCCCCTTCTCCTCTCCTCTCTTTCTCTCCCGCAGCCAAGAGCCTGACGTCCATGACTTCCGCCACCCACGCATGTGGTCGGCACAACACGTCCATGCCGCAAAAATAAAGGTGGGTACCACCTCATCACCTCACCACCGCTCGGCTTGTCGATGACCATGTGACACAAGCGTCGCACCGCCTCACTGCTCCCTCTCCCTCTATAAATAGAGCCACCGATCCTCTCTCTCTCTCTCTCTCTCTCTCTCTCTCTCTCTCTCTCTCTCTCTCCCCCCCTCCCTCCCTCCCTCCCTCCCTCCCTCCCTTTCTTCCAATCCACCCCACCGCCGCACCATTGCCACTCACCACCGTAGCTTGCTGTCACCGGTCCACCACCCACATGCTGCCAAGGAGCTCCAGGAGGACGACATCATCCCAGTGCCACTCTCTATCGACCAAAAGCCCGACGGGAGGCCGTCCGAGCCTTCAAATGAGCTGCACCATCATCGCCTCATCGACGAATCACCTGCCGCCACCTTGCCCGTCACCATTCTTGCTCTCATTGAGCATCCCAGCCCCCTCACAAACCCTCCTAGTTAGCATGTAGCCATGCCCGTGCCTTCTTCTAGCGCGTAGCCTTGTGGAACCATGCTTTTGTTTCCGTCGTGGTGCAAATTCTCGTCGCCAGTGTGCATGTGCCTCTGTGTATGTGGTCTGGCCATCGTGCCGTGAAGCCTAGGGGCACTAGGACATTTTTCCTTGCAGGTTGGCCCCTCGTAGTGCAGGGGAGATGCTACCCAATTTTCTCGCACCGCTGCTGTCTGCTCCGGCCACCATTTGGTGTCGCTTCCGTTGTCGGTCGTCATCGATGAGCCCCTAGCCGAGTTCCCCATAGTGCCTAGGTCACCGGCGTGAGCTTCCCATCATGGAACTCTGGTGACAACTCCACTTTGGCTAGCTTACCAGCATGGCTCCACTGCATCGCTCGCCGCCGGCCTGACCTTTCCCCAGTCGCCACCCTGCTTCGTCCTCGCGCCCGCACGTGTGTGGCTAGGCTACTGTCCGTGTGCCACACGGCCTGGGCGAGTAGGCCGTGGCTCGACCTGGTAGCGATCGTCTTGCTAGGTTGGCCCAGCCACCAAAGGCCTTGCCCCAGTGGGCCGACCTAACTTCACAGCTTGCAAACTGGCTAGCTCGACCCGAGTAGGGCACAGTACTATACAACCTAGTATTATGCAGTCCGGCCCGAACCCAGCCCAAATTGGCCCAACTAGGTATTGTTCATGTGGCCCTAGTTACTGTTCATGTGGGTCCCACCTATGAATAGTGCTATTTTTTATTTCTTGATTCAATTTTAGATTAAATCTACACGAGTCATAACTTCTCCATTTTGGCTCTAATTTTGGCGATTCTTTTGTCAAAATTCATCTAAATTCGAGATCTACCTATCCATCACATGGCTCATTTGGCTTTCCATTTGGTGTTATTTGATTCTTCTCTAGTATAGCTCCTAATTGATTGTAGTCGTAATTACTGAGCTGCCAGAGTTTTACGAGCAATGCGCAAGGAGCATCAGGAGCGAGGAAGATCCTGACTTCAATCAAGACATAGAAGAAAACATCGGAGAAGGCAAATCCTATCTCCATGATCATATTGGACATATGTTTTCAAGTAATCTACGTGATCAACTAAAACATGACTTATTATCGCATGTGCTAGTGTTTTCTTTAAAACTTATGTAGTAGTTAATCCTATTAACACTTGTCATGCTATAAATGTTATCATTCAAAATATATATCACCTTAAGAATGACTGTTGTTATCTATATTAATGACAGACGATGTCTTGATATCTACCGTGCTAATGATTGAATACGTCTTAATGAGCAGGACTTGACTTTTCTTCACTGGACTGAGTTGGGCATCATACTAGGAGGCTGGGAGCATCGAGAAGTGACTATGTGGTCCTCTATTTGAACATGTAGAGACTAGCAAATGCTTAAAAAGGGAACATGATGTTTGATACAAGACCACTAGTACTTGGGGGTAAATCTCGTAGAAAAGCTCGATAGGAAAGGTGATCGAAGTGTCTCAGTATGATTAACTCCTCCGCTTGCAACGATTGAAGGTTGAGCATATCGTGTTGGTACAGTGTACAAGCAGAGTATAAACCTATTAAAATAGCCATGTCCATGATCATAGACATGTGAAAGCAGCAATCACGTTGACTAGACTCCGGGTGCGTGTGTCTTGATATCCTTGTGATGAGGTTACTGGCTTAATCCTCCAGGAGCTATGTGGTAGTAGAGTATACTAGATGTGATGATAGAGACTGTGGAGCGAGGTATAACCCCTCCCATCACCGAAAACCCCACAGATATAGCCTGTTACCTTGTTTGTGAACTATGTAAACTGTTTTGAAGTCAATCATAGATAATACAATTAGACTCCTACATAAACTGCTTTAAGCTCAGAACTAAATCGTAAAGCCTTATCCTTGAATTACCCCCTTTATGCATCTATTGACACCTTGAAGTAATATAGGATTTGCTGAGTACCTTCTGTACTCACTCTTGCTATCATTCAGATAAAGAAGCCGATGCTGACTTCGCCGGAGATGCAGGCGAGGATGAAGAGAAGTTGTATAAGTCACGTTCACACCCTAACTACTTGTGGCTATGGGTCCTTTCTTTCTGCCGTGTTTTGTTGGCCGTTTGACCAGATTTGTATTATGATATATGGTTTGTAACCTTTTGTACTCTGAACCTTAATATTTACATTCGAAGTTTGACTGTGATACTACAATTGTTATACTGTGTGTATCAGCTACTTGATCCAGGGACTGATACTGAAGGCATAGGAGATCCCGGGTTTGGGCTCTTATAGGTGCCGTCCCGAGACGCACACGTTCCACCTCCCGTGTAGCGTGATGACACCCACGATCGAGGACATGTCGCTCCTGATGGGCCTGCCTTACATGGGTGCCATTGTTAGGGCTAGGGACATGGGCGTGGGCTGGCGTGCCAAGATGCTCGGATGCTTCTCTGTCGTTCAATGGAGGGACGACCTTTCCAAGGACCAAGAAGCACAGCCCGACGAAGGTCTTTCTCATTTAGTTTGTAGTACGTATGTCCTGTACTATTTTGTCATCTCCGTTACATTACTAACGGATGAAGATATTTGTAATTATTCATTTTTTGATAGGTGGGCAATATCCTCCCACTAGCAGGCAATAAGGACGTGTCCCGCCACCTGGAGACGTACCTCATGTGGTTGTTCGGGTGGGTCATGTTTACCAAGATCTATGGCAACACGGTCTCGAGGAGCATGATCCCCTATGTCAAAGAGGTTGTGAACGCCGACCCGGGGGAGGTTTCGTAGTACAGCTGGGGTACTGTTGTGCTGGCTGCGACGTATCGCGGACTATGCGACGCATGCACAAAGACCAACAACTACGCGATCCTCACTAGGTGTCCCCTACTGCTTCAGATGTGGTTCTACAAGTGCATCGCCATTGGCATGCCCGTTGTGGACCATAGCGCATACCAATTCGCTGCGGACGGTGTCGACGGCCCGACCATAGGGTCATTGTGGTGCAGACGGAGGGGAATAGCTCTGAACTTTGCACCAACTTGTTAATTAATTTCTTTCTCTATTTGTCTAACTTAGTTTGGTTGCACAACCGTCTTGGTCTAGTGTGCAAACATAGTATGCGTACCCGAACTTTGTTCACTAGTTCAATGAGATGACGGTGAACGACGTTCGCTGGAGACCATACATGGAGAAGGAAGTACATCAACACGCTCTACTTGGAATTTCGATGTTGTGCTTATAGGATCGGGAGTACTGGCTCACATGGTATGCCCTTGTCTGCGATATCTACATTAAAGAGTACTCACCGCATTGTGTGATGTGATAGTTTGGGGAGTTCCAGCCATTCCCTCCGATGACTAGAACCATGTCTACAAACATACACAAGTGCGTAACAATATACTTACCTTTTTTATTGTACACACTGCAACACGTTTACTCATATGTTTATGTTTTTTAGGTTGACGTGTAGGGGACTCATAGCACGAGCATGTTTGTGACTCGTGTGCAGACGTGGGTTGACAGATGAGATCATGTTGTCGAGAACATCGTTGACGAGGATCGGCCACACTCTGAGGAGGCGTACACGGAGTACCTGTCCTGGTTCATGGCTCGGACACGCACCTGGGTCAAGTACACACTGACTGAGCTTTCGAGGCACGTCCCCAACATTCGCGACACGTATCTGACACACAAGGACCACGCATTCGCTTGAGGTACATACAATACTACATGAATTCCTCATTTAGTACACTTGTTGCTAAAAAAAATTGAGTAATGAAATGAAACTTTTATTTGCAGAGGGACATTCTGCACCAGATTAACGTCGAGGCACGAGCAACTAAGCTCCGGATCGATAGAGGCCTTGAGGTCCCTAGGGACGAGGTGAGTGCAGCGTTAGGCTGGATTATTCAGCAAGTGAACTCAGGGCGCTCATCTGCAGGTCATCCTCAGACGTTGAGATAAGAGCACACCAGTCCACTCCTCTCCCAACATGCCCTTCCATGATGTTCACCGAGCCGTTGCACCCACCGGTACGTCCAACCTTCGTCACCGAGCCGTTGAGGCCGTCTTTCACGTCGACTTCTCAGCAGTACAACAGTGGCAGTTCGGCATGGTAGCCCTTCTCCGGGGCCAACTGACTCGCACTACAGTGGTATACGGGATAGGCATTCTTTCTCCAGGGCTGCTGACCCCTGCTACAACATCATAGCATCCAGGCCAGCCTTCACCGGCGCTCGTGACCACTTCTACCTCGGTAGCGGGTCCACGCAGCCTTCCAGTGCAGACCTGGGTCCTTTGACTTCTCAAGTCCTTGGCTCGGGTACGATACTTGCTTCGTGGCTAATCAATATTATGTACGTAACACTTTATCGGAGCTAACATGTTATGTTCGTTATTCCATGTGCAGAGATTGATGATCTATGGGACTTAGACGCGCAGGGTAGCTACATGGAGTTTCTCACTAAGGAGGGTACTCAAGGTCCCTGGGTACTCATACATCTTCGAAGAGAGTGAGGAGCTTAGTGCATCGCAGCTATCTGGCACACCACTTATGGGAATACGGCCCTCCCAGGATAGCTACACCACTCCACCGCCTGCTGGACAGCCTACGCGAACGATTGTGCTACCCGATCCGCTGATGTACTTAGCTGATCAGGTGAGAGGGCAAAGGTGCAGGGTCCCGAGGGAGGATGCGACCAGGGGGGTCGTCCCCAAGAGGGAACGTAACCTATATGGTACTAGATTATTATAAGTTTAATGGTATTATGTTATTATTGGTGTTATCATACTATGGTAGTGCCAATGTAATGCTACTTTCTTCATGCTAATATGTTATTGTTACTGTCATAATATTTTTTTTATGTACCGTACTTTTGTTTTCTGATTCTATTTGGACCATACGCTCGTACTACAATTATTCCGTAAGAATCATAATAAACACATCGACTGATCGTATAATGGCATATACAATACCCCTAGTGGTGTACTGGAGTTTTGCCAAACATGCCTTAGGGAATGTAAAAATGTCGAACATCAAAGGGACGATACACAAATTACAACGCCATCCTGAGTGATTCTAATCGTACTGACTTAGAGTAAATTGTGCTGAGACTCCTGAGTCCTAATAATCTCCAGCACCGTATTGTGCTGATGGAGGAGGAGGAGGAGCATCCCTATTGTGGCACGGGCAGGTGCACCACGGATCGATGCATACAGAAGTGTCCTCCAGATGTATTATATGAGGACTTGACATGTTCTCAACCTCCCTCTGCGAGTCAAAGATTTGGTCTCGCGGGTGGTGGACGTAATCTTGGATATGCTGAAGAACACGAGGATTGACCCATCTCATGTATTGGCAGTTCTTAGGGTCGTCGTCGGAGGCCTATAGAAATGTGAATGTCATAATGTATAATATTTTAAAAAATGGATATGGACGTTCATGGTGATATAGTTCTCACCCTACCAAGAGAACATCAGAAGAATCGATGCCCCCCATGAAAGCTCCCATCGTACATCTGAACGACGTAGTTGTAGCCATGGGAGCACTTTGGCCAGGGCTCAGTTGGGTGCTCGTAAATCAGTTGGTGACTTGGAGGACGAAAATCTCTCCTATCTTGCAAACAGAAGTTGTACAGAGGCTCTTGGTACTCAGTTGGACCAAATAAACCCTCTCATCTCACTGTTGACCTCCCCGCCCCCTTCTTCCTCGCCCCCTCCCGCCCCTACCCTCCATTGATCGTTGTGGCTTAAGTTTCTAGATACATGAGCCTTTTATAAATACGTTGTACCAGCATACGTCCTTTTACTATAGCGTAATATTACTATCAAATTTGTGTTACATGCACACATCTAACCATGAAAACACAAATTGACGTCTTCTATAACTTTCCAAATTAGTAAGCATATACTATATTTTCAGTCCTATCCTTTTTTGACCTTGCCTCTCACCAGTAGTCTTTTTAGAGCAATATTTTCCAGAATTAGACTTTTTAGATGTAGCCTTTCCAGAAGTAACTTTTTTAGAAGTAGCCTTTTCAGAAGTACACTTTTCAGAAGTAGATTTTTTAGAAGTAGATTTTTTAGATGTAGGCTTTTCAGAAGTAGCATTTTCAGTTGATATGACCACAACTTACTGCATAATCAACTGCTTTTCAGGGCCAATTTCTGTGGACTTAGTCCATGCACCAGCATGAATCTGTTGTATAAATAGATTATCTTCTGCCCACATGTACAATCAAACCAGTATCCTCAACCTCCAAAATTCGACCGAAAATGGCATCTGATCCATTCCCCAAGAAATACATGATGGATACTACGCCTGATGGGGTCCAAGTGCCAATGTGCTAGTGTGAAGACCTTTGTAGGGTGATTAAGTCCTCCGAGCTCCTACACCTACAAAAGAAGGTTCTTCATGTGTCGTAACTATGAGTACGATCCACCTAGGGGAAGCACCAATATTGGCACCCGTCACCAGGTAATAACTTCTGGCCGAACTACTCCCGAAACAACTAAGACTTACCACTTAATATTTTGTTCATCATTGCAGTCACCGCCACCACTACGTGACTTCTTACAGTGGCTAGATACTAAGCAGTCCAAAGCGGATGTATTCCTCCTTCACACTGAGTATCATACCGCTTGGAGACGCTTCCATAAGATGAAAGCCGACGAGATAAGGAAGGCTACGCGCAAGCACATTGAGTAAGAGTAGCAGAAGATGAGGGATGAGTGTAACCACATGATGACGGAGGCCCGTGAGGCGGAGAGGGAGAGGAAGCGCGAGAGGGCACGACAGGCGTGTGAGGAAGGATCAGAAGCGGAAAGGAAGGGAAAGTACTCACGTTGCGCTTAGTAGACCAGATGTTGTAATCATGTTGTTTACATTCCCTAAGGCATGTTAGGTTTAGACGCGGTACTGGTTTAGGTTATAATGATCGTGTACCGTACATGCAACAGCTGTGTATGTCACAGTTCCCATTAAATTTACTGTGTTCAACTTTTAATTACTGTCAAATCCGAGTATCCAAAATACCGCACAAACATTTAATGGTACTAGACGATTCAATGACAATTTTTTTTTTTGCATATTTTGTCGCAAATTAAATTAATTCAGGTAAAGCAACGTGTCGCCCGTTCATCGGATGAGACCAAGATATTGCCCAATGAACTGGCGACATGATGGCTTTCTTCGGTTTTTTAATGCTCTGACCGCCGGGCTCCACGTGGTCTCGCTCGTTCATCGGGCAGGATCTTGTTCTCAATCAAATCTCGCCCAATGAACGAGCGACGCTAACCTGTTGCTACTATTTTTTCAAACGGATATGTAGTCTTACAAGAATGCTCAAAATGACAAGACTTCTAATCGTCATTTCGAGCATTCTGGCCTAGACAACCTAGTGAGGTTAACCGGATTGCATGGTGAGTCAGGTCACTCGTCTCTGGTGATCGGTGAACTGGTTGATTCACCATTTGCCGTAAAGTTTTCCCAAACTCGGGGTAAGGGCAAGTATAATGGCACCATCTTATAGCCATCTCATAGGTTTCCACGTAATCTTAAGATCTAACAACTTGTATAATAGGTTTTCTTTTTAATTATCTTATAGATAATCCATGAACTCTTAATTTATGTATGAACCAAATGGATGTTAAGAGTTACTTGGCAATATCAATTCATATAATGGTGCAGAAGTTATGGCTACGGACCAAACATGCCCTGAGACACTAGGCTTCAATGTCCAAAAAGTACATATCACGGTCGGATCCGATGCTAAGTACATCTCTAACCATACAATCAACTTCGAGCTATAAGAGTTTTTCATGTCATCTAAAGATAGTTCAATAGACAATCCTTTCAATAGACTAGCCTTAGCATGTACTCTCTAAATTTAATATGGTAACATATGATAAGGTGTTAAAAATCTGCATGCGTATTGTAGGCCCTGTTTGGATAGTTTTTTTCTGATTTTTCTCTGCAAAAGCCAGAAGTTATCCAAAGAGATGGCTTTTGCCTCTGGTTTCTACTGGCTTTTGGCTAGCTAAGGAAGCGACTGTAGCTAAAATAAACTAAAAACTGAGAAACAGACTGAGAATAATTTTTCTAGCCTTTAGTATGCTAAAGAACTAAAAAGTTTATTTTAAAAAATAATAACTAAAATTCAATAATCACAGCGGCTTTCTCAACTCGTCAGAACCTCTAAAATCATGGACTACCTAAATAGGACCATAGGCTGACTACTGATTAGTACTCTAGCTGCTAGTTTCTCTAGTTTTTTTCTTTTCTCTCTCCTCCACGTAAAAATATCTGACCTAAGCATATTTATAACTAACTGACATGGATTATGTCTCATTGAAATGTGTAATAAACCGTAGTGTTTTGGTACAAGAGGGTGCAGCTAGTGGTGTTTTACCATCACTCTGTCAAGTTCCATACTTTAAACGGACTTTTTTCTTTTTTGAGGGTGGCATTAAGCAAACTGTTAGCATGTAGCTGTGCGACAAATATACGAACTGAACAAACGGCAATCATGGATGAATTGATGCGGCTGGCTTCGCTCGCAATCGCAGCACGTGGAGTCCGGATTTTGCTGCCCGACCACCAATCCTTCAAATCTTCAATCGTGTTTGACCCAGGGGCCAGGGACATGCGAACCCCCGGACGACGCGTCCGCTCCACGACCACGAGATCAAACGCGCCTCGCACGCGCCGCCGGCGTGGTCTCACTCGATCCCACGACTCCGGGTTAATTAAATTTTTTTCACTCTAACTGATAGCACGCTTACAAAAATCATTCTCTTCAAATGATGTGCTAAAATGTCATGTGGACCCTACAAACCTCACTCATTTGCCATTTTAAGGTATTTTCCTCCGTCACATGACAATTTTCTTTTGTTTATTTGCCCCTGCTGACTTGGAAACCGAGGGAAAAGATGTTTTCACCCCTCATGCTCGTGCTGCGCCTTGGTGTGGTTGGATCCGGTCGCCCATGTGGTCCCTCACCTACTTCTACTGCGCCGACGACATCGCCGAACGCCACCGCCGTGGCTACCTGTGGTGCTGACTCCAGTAGACTACAATGGCCCCCGACGCCATAGACTTACTTGTCTCCAACCTCAACGCCGCCGTGCACTGCGAGCTCCAACCGGGAGAACTGGGAGGCGGCTAGGGGGCGCATGTGGGAGGATGCGTCAGCCTTGGTAAGGAAGGCCACGAGGAGCGTGGTGGGGTCGTCAGCCTTGATGCCGACACCGGGACTGAGCCATGGCTTAAGCAGCGCTGGGGTCAGAGAGGAGCGCGACGGGGGCCACGTAGCTCCCGCTGTTGAGCTCGACGCTCGCCTCGCTGAGGTACGCCACGACCGCGAACACCATGGATCCAAGATCCAGACCCACGTAGTTCCCATTGGTGTCCCTGAACTGCTCGTCTGTGAGCATGTCGAACTTGACAGCGGCGATGTCGATCCCGATGGAGACGTCGATGTAGGGGTCGGCCTCGTCGAGGGCGCCATCTTCGTCGATGACGACGAAGGCGAGCCCCAAGCTGATGGAGGAGGGGTTGAGTGTTGCACTGCCAGCTGTCGTGCAGGCCCTGGCGTTTGTGCTGACCGTCAGTGAAAGAGGAGCGCCGCCTGCACCGCAGCCACCGCAGCAGCGACACCACCTTCTCCTCTTCCGTGCTCCACCTGTTGGCTTTTTCACCAGGATCGAATAACCACGAAGAACACAAACACACAAAAGAAAGACGAGATTCTTTCTCAACACACGCTGCTATTTTATTTCTCACATACGCACATATTACAACTTACGAACACAACTCTTTTCTCACGGCACCTCTCTCTTCTCCGGGGCACATTATAGGGTGCCCCCTCTCTTTATTATATAGGAGCCAAATACTAGACTCCTAATCCTACTCCAATGCAATCCTATTCCTACTAGAACTCTAATTCTACTTCAACTCTCTACTTTAACATGAACTCTCCTACATACCAAAATTAAACCTACCATAAAACAAGATTAATTTCCAACACCACCACGGCAGTGTCCACCCGTAGATCACCACCGCCTCATTCGCGGCCTCGACCACGAGCAGCAGAAGCATGGTGGACACCTCGACGACCTCGCTGTACTGGAGACACATCATTGGCACGGCAGGGCACGCGCTGGGGTCGTCCACGGTCTCCTCCACCTCCCCGGTGGCCTTCTTCTTGGCCCGCTCCATCTCGAGCTCCACCTGCGCCCTGCCCGCCTTGGTCATGACCACCTGCAGCGTGCGTTCGAGCTCCACAATCCGTGCCTCCCACCCGTCGTCCCCACAGTGTAGGATGTCCTCACAACGGCGCAGGAAGTCCTTCAACAAGTCAGTTGTCGATGGTGTTCTTGGCAGCGTCGGCATGCTGGCTCGTGTTGAGGAAGCAGAGCTCGTACAGTGGCTCCAGCAACGCCATGGGGAGCATGTGGTCGCTCTACGATGACCTGTACCTGGACGTGGCCTACGACTGCTCATCCGAGCCGCAGTGCGCCAATGCCAACAACGGCGTCGTCACTGTCGTTCGGTGTAGCATGGTGGCCATGAGTGGGCGGCGGCCGTGGCAGTGGCTGGGCCCCATTGGCCCTCACCTAGCGTCGAGGTCCTGGACAGTGAGCTGGGAGTAGGGAAACGAGGCACGGGAGCTCGTCGAGCAGTGCATCGGCGGATGAGAGCTTGGCTAAGGGGTAGAATGGTCATTTCCCGTGATAATCCACATCAGCAGTGCCAAAAAGAAAGAGAAAATACCACATTGTGGTGAAAAATGGTTCAAAGTGGCAAACAAGTAAGGTTCTATAGAGCTCAGTTAGCATTTTAACACATCATCTTCAAAGAATAGCTTTTGAGAGCGTGCCATTGACTAGAGTGGTAAAAAATTAATTAACCCACGACACCCGGCACGACCCGGGCGACGCCGCGCCGTGGTCAGCCTGTCAACCTCGGCTATTCGTCGCCGAGCTGGAATTCCCAGCATGTGCCTAACGATTTCGCGCTTTCGGGGCCGTTTCGTTGGAGCCCTGCACAAAGCTGCCTGGCCAGCAGCAACATCTAGCCAGGCCATGCCAGGTTGAAACCAAACGAGCCCGAGCGGGACCGGCCCCCCGGGCAGGCGGGCCGACGCATCGACCGACTGATGATGTCGCGCGAGCGCGACAGCACCACAGCGCCTCTGTCTGCGAGGCGCCGCTTTTCGCGTTTGCGCTCCTGCGCTCGGGCTCCTCCTCGGCCGTGACCGAGCGTCGGGCGAGGCCCCCACGTGCCAGCCGCGCGGCGGCAGCGCGCAGGCAAGCCAGTGCCAGGGTGCCACCACCGGGGTCGGGTCGCAAAGTGCCGCAGCTTTTGCCAAAAGCCCTCTGCCGACCTTGTCCCGTGTCGGATTCGAACCAGGGAGGAGGGGAGGGTGCTGTGAACTTATGCTAAGGTGATCCAAGGAATCGATCGGCATCGAGGCCTGTGGTCCGTGGCATGCCATTCCACTGTGTCAGGATCACGATATGCTCATTTTTTTTTTCACTTCTAAGCTGAACTGAGTTGAGAACCAGTAGCTGGATAATAGGAAACGAAATGACCGAACGCTACATCAGAGGAACGGACATGGCCAGTGGAGTATTTCTCTGCGAGAAATCTAATTCAAATATTACTCCCCGATTTTTTTGTAAGGAAATATAACTCGGATTGAATGCAAGTATAGATCGAATTTCGCTAGACATGGATGTCCTACAGTCTTACCAAGCCTGACATAATTCATAAATCGAATCGGCATCTGCATTCAAACCTCGAGTCATCTCGTGTTCCCCTTCTAACTTACCTACTACTGTGCCACACGAGCTCGGCTGTAAACATTTCCGTCGGCAGGTAAGGAATTAGGGTTTCACTCATTTTGACAAAAGAACTTGCTTAACACACTCCAACTTTCTAAACTCATGCTATCAATGGAAAGACTCCCTCCTCTCTTGCTCTGTATAAGTTACTTGTCTTGTTCTCATATATGGATACGAACGATCAAATCCGACTATAATCCATGTTGAGCTAAAGGTACCCAGATATACAATCCTTATCCAAAATAATCTATTGCCAGGTTCAGTAACCTGACTAATCGAACAAACTATGTCCATTTTTATCTCCATTCAGAACTGAGAACAGCATATAGCATAGTCTGTAACAGTTCCTCAAGATAGCTCTTCTGTCCCTTTTCGTTTCCAGGACTTAATAAACTACAGATAGAGTTACAGTAAGAGATGCAGCAGATGAAGCAAAATTGCAGGAGCTTCTGCTTGTATCACCAGTAACCAGTTGTTGTAAAGAAAATATCTGGTACAAGCAGAGCAAAATAGCATTCAGCCTAGAGCAGGTTAACAAGGTAGGTATACCTTGTACCATTAGTTCAGATACTTGCATCAAACAAAATAGCATTCAGCCTAGAGCAGGTTAACAAGGTAGGTATACCTTGTGCTTAGTTCAGATACTTGCATCAAACAAAAATTTGAGGCATGCGACCAGTACATGCTTGTTTACATTTTTCAGCACTGGGGAGCAACTAAAGATGAGGATATAAGAAAATTTTGAAAGCTACCTGGTACTGAAAATCGTAGGGATGCTTCACTTGCATTCTAGCCCCGCCTCCGCCGCTCGCCGGGGCTTGTTTTTCCTCCGGCTTCCATTCTGCCTGAATCCATTAGTCCTTGTTGATTCATCACTGCTTGATCGAATACTAGAGTTATTTTCTTCTACGACAATATTAGAGCCCTCTTTCAGCGGCCTGCCTCTCTTGTTACCAACAGCTGCAGTGCTGTTTTTCAGCTTGGCATCGTCAACTTGTTCTTCATCTCCATCGACCTTTTCTACAAAATTTTCAACATCTGTTTGATCGATCTTATCAGCAAAGCGCTTTTGGGGCCTTCCTCTCCTCTTTCTTGCAGGAACTACTTCTTCACCACTGCTTCCTTTGTCTTCATGGCTCCTGACAATGGTTAACTTCTTTCCTCTGCCTCTTCCTCTACCCATAGATGCAATCACTGGAGGCGCTGGCTCTGTTGAAGCTGCTGCTTCTGTTTATTGATTGCTTGTTGGAAATGGAGTATTTCAAAGAGATAACTTGTCCTTTGGTATCTAGTTAAAAAGATGTACTAGAAATCTGCAGAAATAGAATCAAGAGCATGCTGTGAAATCTAATTAGTTCAGAATCAAAAATCTTATTGGAGCGTGGATGTAACAATGAAGTTCTTTACCATTTGCAAGAGAACAAAAAGAATGGATTAAGAGGTTTATTGAGATCCATGGCAATCGAGAATTCGAGATTCGATAAATTCAAATCAAACAACATACATATATCCAAATGAAAGCTATATAAAACAGTAAGCAATACGCATCTAATCAATATAAACTAAAAAAAGTGAACTTTTTTAATTCCTGAAAGCAATCAAGAAACAGAAATAAGGACTGATTCAACAGCCGACCTGTTTCTTAGATTAATGGATTGATGAAAAACAAGAATCTGACCTTCCATAAAGCTTGCGTCTACTCCAAGCAGCATCATGCATCCCATTTCTTCAAGTTTGTTGGCTAAAAGATGGAAGCTTTGCTGGTGCTAGAGGAAAATAAATGCCGAGTACCCAATGGATCGATGGTAGTCTTTGGTTTGTGATGCCAGAAGTACCGCAGATCAGGAGGTTGCAGCAAAGATTGAGATGTGGTGTGCGGGAAGCAGGAGGGAGTCTATCAATGAACAGCTAGCGCTCTGGAGTTCTGGATGGCGAGCTCCAATAGCTGCTGGGGCAGCAGCACCGGTGGGGTTAGAGAGAGATGGGGGGGGGGGGGGGGGAGGGATTTGGTTCTTTTCTTCAGGGTTTTTTAAATACATGTTGGGGAGTCATTAGCTGGTTGTTTATGCTTTTATTTACAGTCTAGAAAAATGAGAGAGAAAGAGAGAGTGCTTGGTTTGTTGCCAATTTCTAGATTAAAAAAAGGTTGAGCAAGAAGATCCCTATGGACGCGGTTAATTTACCATGATGGGATTTTTGTTCCATGCTGGTGGAAGTTTTAACACCAATAGGACCAGTTACCTCAATACCTGACAATGTGACATCCTAGGCCATTGCTTCGTTCCGAGAGAAGATGCCAGCCACAGTTCTATCTGAACTGGCCCCAGGTGAACCATGCTCCTGTAAACTGGTGGTGGTTTCAAAGAGCAACCTTTTTGTAATTTTGTTCATGATCTTAGCCAAGTAAGTTTTGTTTAGGCATCATTCATCCCAACAGCTCAACAATGTAGGCTTTCAGTGCTTATTATTTTAAAATGTACCAAGCCATGGCTAGTCCTTATGTATTTACCATGCTACACTAGTGTTAGCCGTAACTGAGTCAACACTGTTAGGGCCCAACAGTAATAAGAGGGCATTTCTACTTGCCATACAGGTGATTAGACAAAACAAAGCCCACTTCAGCCATTGCGGCAAGCGGCTGTCTTAAGCTGTTCTGAATCCTGACACTACGATTGTTTTTCGTTTCCCTTTTACTTCGAATCTGAATCCATCTTTTTTCTTTCACAACGGCCGACTGTGGTATATGGATTTATATCAAGGGTTTCTTTGTACAGATCAAATGCCCCAACTAGGAGGAACTGTGCCTGCCCTACAGGCCATCTGGCCCCTGCAATGGCACTATCGTATTTCTGAATGCATAGACTGTATATTGATACGATTTTATAGTGTTGCAGTTTTGCAGAAAATGTACTTTCTGCTTTTGATGTTAGGTCCTTGTTGAATTATGTCCGTTTCTCCAAACGCTAGCTTGTGATCTGTTTGTTGTTCTGTACATGCTTGTTTGGACAGCTGTTGGTTGACCAAACAAATTTGTGAACGTTTGTACATTCTACACTAATTTAGTACAACTGAAGAAATACTATCTGCAGCCCCTGTGGTTAGGTGTACCTACTCAGTGCGTGCAGAGGCCATAACTTATTTCAGTAGATTTTTTATAAAAAAAATTTATTGGTTTTTATCGTCATATCAAGTAGATGCAACAGTATATTTTTGATCTCTGCATAGCGGAGATGCACAACCAATAAAAAAAAAGAAAGTCAACTAGAAGAGTGCAACATATTAATAAAAGAGTAACACTTCAACGCAAGTCTGCGGTGGAGGAGCATCGAACCACAGTCTAGATTGTCGTCTAAATCAGGTAAAAAACTCACTGACCATCCACTTTAAGTGCTCACGTACTGCTACTACATCTCTGGATGCTCCCATCGCTGTAGAACAGACTATGTACAGAAGCTAACGCGTACAAGTATAAATAATCTGCAAAGGAGAAAAAATTTCTTCTTGTTAAAGATAATATTATTTATGCATAGCTATAACGACCAACATAAGGCAGCTACTGCCACCATTATTTTGGCTTTCTATTGTATAATAAGATTGTGGAGCAAATTGGCAAACATATTTGAAACACTACGCGGTAGGTAAAGATTTGAAACCATCTAGACAATAAATCATGTAGATCAGGCAAAATGATAGTAAAAAAAGATTTGCTTAATCGTCTTATCTTTATAATAAAAGCAACACTTCTTACTACTTGTCATGTCTTTTAGATAAATTATCTTTAATTAATAGTACCCCTTTACGTAAATACCAAAGGAAATTTTTTATTTTTAAGGGTACCTTTATTTTCCATGGTCGCCTATTCATAATTGGAGTGTCCCTATGTAGTAGAGCGTGATATCAGGGAATTCGCATAGAATTTTTTGAGTAATTTAGGTTCCATAGAAACTCAACTCACCCTTATGATAGGTTAATATTGATAATACATTGAAGTAATTCATCCCACGCTATCAACTTTGAACTGTTTAGGTTCTTTTGAAATAAAATATACTATAGGAAGGATCGTAACACTTTGATAATTATATCGTGCTTCTTTCACGTTATGTTATATAAGTAAGGATATTGGTTTTATAGTGACAAGTTTTTCAACCATTGGTCCTACCACAACCAGATTTGGGATCCATCTTTTATGATGAAGGTATCAAAACAAAAAGGTATTGTTTAACCTTCATTAGACCAACCCAAAAATAAGAATCTTCTAGTTTCCGATTAACTTGTGACAGGTTTGGAACCGAGGTATTTGCTCAACGGTAAATTTTGCCAGATCCTCTCTTTGTTTATAGAGCCATTTACAAAGTAGAGCCGTATTTTGAATATCGAGGTCTTAGATCCCTAAGTTATCCTGATCTTTGGATTGACACAAGATACTCTGTTTTGATAAACAATATTTTTTCTTCTATTTGTTGTTGTGTCAGTAAAATATATAACAAAAATAGTCAAATCTCTTTAGTACCTCACGAAATAAGGAAAAAAGACATCATATATATAAGAATGCTACTAAAAATTGAATTTAGGAGAACAAACCCGACAATAGATGTTTTCTTATTCAACTACTCAGTATCTTTTTGAATCGTTGCTTGACCCCTTTTTAATACGAATTTTTGAGCTTTCGAAAGTGAATTAGAATTCACATGTAACACATGGAAAGTTCACCCGTAGCGCGTTGCATATTGGTCCGCTTTGTCCTAGGCCGAGCCAATGGAATAACGCTTACTTTCTCTAATTAAAAAAATCTGCAGCCCCTGTTTTATCGGAGAATTCATTTCCAGATGTATGCCAAAGATAATGTTAGTTGGCCTCTAAAGCTGGAAAAGTTCCGAAGCATTACCACGCTGCATCAGGATACATGAGATGCGATGAACAAATAAAAGCCTGCGTGTCTGATCACTATCACTGTATCTGCATGTGCGTTTCATCAGCAAGAAATCAGCTGGATGCAGATTACACTGAATCTGAGCAGCAGATTTTGCAAATAAAGCGAGGCGGATTTGGACCACACCCTTGAAGGCACGGCATCCTCACACCATCTGCCGACAGAAAGAGCGGGCAATGATCTAGGCTCAGGCCAATTTACAGGAGGATTACATCTATGCAAAGCCGAGTTTGAGCGAACTGGATCCGGCTTGGATAGCCTCATTTTCGATTCAAATTAAGTCTGTTCCCCTTTAGAATTTGATCATGCATTACTGATGGCAGGATGGCATGCTCAAGAACACCACGATGACAACGATAGAAGTAACTTTGAAAGCTTCTCCGTATCTGGTTGCTCATCATATATTATGTTTCCGTAGCTGATGAACAAATCTCTGAAAACCAACTTTGGAGCTGAATCTATCGCTGTCCGGCCGAGATGGTTCTGAAGAATATAGTATGGACTTCCAGAGTTCTGTGCATCTCAGCCTTTCATTCATCATAATTCATGAAGGCCACTTCTCACCAACTTGACAACAAAGGAACAAATCACGAAAAGACAATAGCATAATCTATGTTAAAAGATATTGTGTAATGGACGTTTCCCATTTCGGTACAAAAATCTGGACTTGTAAGGATAGTGACCGCTCACAGGTAGAAGCATGAGTTCATAAGCATCTTGGCCGAGAAATATCTGGAAGAAGTTGATAATAAATTGATAATGATAGTATAGGAGTGCAAGTAGCAACTGGATGACTGTGTCATGATGGAAATGAGATTATCCTTTAAAGCCTTGATTTCAAAGTCAAGATTACATCGGCTTCAATGAAAAAAAATCAGATTACATTTAGTATACAACACACAGTGTACATCGCTTCAAAAAACAACAAACAGTGCATATGTGCAAGATGAGAAAATGCACATCATGAAGGCACTATTTTTTCTCTCGAATATACAGGAGAGTTGCGCATATTTTTATTAAGAAAGAGAAAACGAGTTCAAATAGTTATGGTACACAACGACCTTAGAAGGTCTAAGGGTTTAGGCATAAATAGGCTATATTACATGAGAACCAACAACAACAGGAATACACGAACCAAGAGCTGGTTAGATCAGCGAGCCAATTCTACGCAAGCAAGTCAAATGACAGAGAGTTCCAATGCCTTGGTGTCGCACCATCTGTTGTAGTCCTCCCAGATGAGGGCCACCATAGAGTCGGTAGAGATGCGGTGGTTGTTGAAGATAATATCATTGCGTGAAAGCCAAATTCTCCAGGTGATCAGGAGTATGAGGGAGTCGAGCCCTTTACGTAGTTCTTTAGCCACCCAACCGCGGAGCTGAAGCCACCAGTCAAACAAAGTGGTCTCGGTCTAAGGGGAATGAACTCCCAGCACCTGCCACCATGCCTCCCTCACCACTAGGCAGTGAAGAAGCAGATGATCGGTGGTCTCAGGAAGTTGAGAGCAATAGGCGCACGAGTCGTCTGACTGTAAGCCATGCCTTCGCCTTTGGAATGCCGTCCAAAGCCTGCCAAGGATCCTGAGCCAAGCAAAGAACTTCACCTTCCTAGGTGCCCAAGTTTTCCACACCAGCTTAGCTGTGCCAAATCGTATACTTCCCTGGAACATCAGCTGGTATGCTAAACTGGCAAAGTAGCGAAGGAATGGATAGACCGGCTGCCAATCCATGCATCAGTCCAGAAGCAGGTTGATTTCCCATTACCCACCTCGAATATGGTAGAAGCCTCAAAGATAGCAACCACTTCACGTTCGTGCTCTAGAGGGAGAGCGGCCCAGGGTCTGGAGGGGTCGCATCTCTGCCACCAAAGCCACCGGAGGCGCAGAGCCAAGCCGGTGAGCCGTAGGTCCTAGATCCCAAGCCCTCCGTACTGCAACGACTGGCAAACCTTATTCCAAGTGACGGAACAACGGCTGTCGGACACAATTTTCCCACTAGCCCAAACGAAACCGTTTTGGATCTTATCGATCTCTTTGATCACCCATGGTGGGACTGCAGTATGAGAGTATGTAGTGGTGTAGCAGACAGCACCGATTTCACCAAGGTGGCTCGGCCCGCCTTGGAGATCAACCTACCTTGCCATGTAGGAAGCTTTGCCGTCACACGGTCTATCAAAGGTTGCAAATGGCTCTTACACAAGCAACCAACTGTTAGGGGCACCCCCAGATACCCAATGGGAAAGGAAGACAGGCCGCACGGGAGGTGTGCACGGATTAGATCAATGTCTTTGTTGGTGCAGTTGATGGGTACCACCGTACACTTGTCGATGTTCATTTTCAATCCTGTGGCCTCCCTGAAGAAGCAAAGGAAGGCGAGATGTGCATGAATGTCATCCGAAAAAGGAGAAAAGAAGAGCACCACGTCGTCGGCGTAAAGCGAGCAATGATGCAAGATGGAGCTGTGTCCAATCGAGTTGACAACAGCTAAGGAGCCGGCCTTAAGCAGAATGCAAGCCAGAGTGTCCATAACCAACACAAACAGAAAGGGTGAGAGGGAGTCGCCTTGATACAACCCTCTTCCATGGCGAATAGGAGGTCTGGGAACTGAGTTGAGAAGGACCCGAGTTGATGCCAATCCCGAAAAGCCTTTATCCAGCTGCACCAATGTGGACCGAAACCCCAAGCCCGTAGAACTTCAAGAGGAAAGCTCAGCTGACAGAATCAAACGCCTTAGAGATGTCCAATTTGAAAAGTATCTTGAACTGCTTGGGTTTCTTTAGCAAACATGCGATGGAATGCACCAGTTTGTAGTTATTATGTATGGATCTACCGGCTATAAAGGCACTATGATTGTTAGTGATCAAAACATCCAAGCAAGGAGCCAACCGAAGAGCGAGGGTCTTGGTGATCAACTTGCTAACGATATGGGAAAGGCTTATCGACCAATAATCGAATGCCAAGAAGGCGACTCTCTCTTAGGCAACAATGTGATGAGAGCATTGTTTAGATGGTGAAGGCCCCTTGTGTCGACTAAACCGAAAGCGCATATTGCCAAAGACACGTATGCCTTTATGATAGACCATGCAGTGTGATAGAACTCCGCGGTAAACCCATCCGGGTCATGGGGCCTTATTGTTCAGTAGCCGTTTGACAGCCCCTAGGATCTCGTCCTTGCTATAGGGGGCGTCCAGCAATTGCAAGTCCTAAATCAATGGAATGTTGTCTTGGTGCGGCGATGCCAAGCATGGACTGAAACTGGTGAAACAGCGCCTACTCCATCGCCGGATGGGTCAACAATAGGCCATCATTCATGAAGAGAGAGGTGATATGTTTCTTTCGTGCACGAAGGCCAGTGTATGAATGGAAAAGCCTCATGTCGGCATCACCCTCGCGCAACCATGAAGCTCTTGAGCGAAAACGAGCGATCGATCGCTCGAGGGAGGTGAGACCGAGGCAAATGACCTTGAGGTGTTTGCGCATCTGCAACTCGGCCAGCGTGAGAGCTCAGCCCTACTGGGCAGCATCCAAATGGGCAACCACCTCGCGGGCAACCAGGAGGTGATCTTTGATGTTGCCAACATTTTTGCTGCTCCAACTCTGCAACTCCCTTGTTGTGCATCTGAGAAGGATGTCTAAACATAGTAGAGGAGGTTTCGAGTGCTCATCTTGTCTCAGGACCCACCCTTTCTCGACCGCGGATAGAAAGCCTGACATCTTGGTCCAAAAGGCCTCAAAGTGGAAGCGTCGCCGATTGCTAGAATGCAGTGATGTTGAGAGAAACAAGGGATAGTGATCGGAGCAGTTGGAAGAAAGAGCTTGCAAGAAGCAATCCGGGAACACGTCGTCCCACTCCATGGAAGCTAGCGCTCTGTCGAGGCGTATGAGGGTAAGGGAAGAACGTTCGTTCGACCAAGTGTAGCGGCGGCCAAACAAATGCATGTCCTTTAGCTCATGGTCGGAGATGAATCTATGAGACCATGCGATAGAGCACCTCTTGATGTTACTGTTATTTTTGTTCGAGGCAGCAACAATCATGTTGAAGTCTCCCAAAACCAGCTAAGGGCCCAGGAGCACCACACAGATATCAACGAGCTCATTGAAGAATCAGGTCTTCTAAGCCTCTTTAGTTGGACCATAGACGAACGTCAGGAGGAAAGAACCCTCCGGTTGTGACGAGATCCGAACGCTGACAGAGAATTGCCGAATCTGGACATCGGCTGACAACAAGCAACAAGAATGCCCCCTCTAGTATCCACTACTGGAAAGAAGGAGTACCCAGAGAAAGCAGAGCCGCATATCTCATTAAGTAGGAAGGGGTTGACTACATAGAGTTTGGTTTCTAGCAAACAGACAATCGAGACATTATGGTCTGCTATCATAGTTCGTACAACGTCACAATGGGCTTTGCTATTGAGCCTGCGGACATTCGAACTCAAGAAGTTGTGGTTATCCATTGATGCTACAACCACGTGGAAATGACCCCCTAAGAAGCCTGAGCATCAGCATCATCCACTAGAGCCGTGGACGCCAGGCCAAAGTTGGGGAAGAGCTCTTGAATTGCCTGGAGGTGCTGTGCGGACAATGAGTTCTCAAACAAACAAATGTAAGCCTAGTGCAGATGCGGGGTGACCGAGTCACCTTCCCCTAGAAGGCTGAGCCTATGCATCAACAGGACCTCCCATCGCTTGGTCGATTGGGTGGCCGAAAGACTTGACTTAGCTGCAAGCTAATTGCTTCTCCTTGGACCTTGGTCCGTACGTGGCACCAACACTGGTATATGGGTAGGCGTCGCTAATGGGGCAAGGATTTCCTTCGTGGGCCCCTGAAAAAAGGAAAGCACCATAAAGCTGACTCTGTTGTGGGGCGGGACGACGCACGCAGCGCTGTCGCTGATAGTTGAAGCATCTCGCCGTGCCGGGGTGGTACTGCAACCCGTTCGACAACGGACCCTGCATCGTCCAGACCGCGATGATAGGCCGCGCGAAACACATCACCCAAGTGGGCGGACACTGCGGCCCACTAAAGGAGGAGTGAGAGGCGAGCGGCTCGGGGAAGGTGGGCTCCTAGAAGAGTGATCCGTGGTCTCATGAGCACCGAGCTCTGCTGCAAAATCGAGGGATAAAGGACCCTGCTGCCCCGCTGGACGACCGGTATTGGAAGTAGGACTGCGTCGCCTAGAGTATACCAGCTTGACATGTTGATTCGCCCAAGGCCGATATTGCCACGAACTGTCCCCCTGACACGGGGAAAGGCTTCATTTGTCATTGGGACATAACCCCTAGAGGGAGAGACCTCACGAGCATGAGAGGGGATGACAACTAGCTCATGTGTCCCAGCCTGCGACAACAGAGATGAAGACATGCAAAAAAGGGTACACCACACCGTCCACGCCGATGAGCGGGGGTATGGGAGCTGAGGTTTCCAAGGACAGCGATGTGCGAAAAGGCGACAACCCGCCGTCTGCTCCTGTGAGCGGGGACATGGGAGATGTAGTTTCCTTGGATGGTGTGCTGTTGAAAGAGCCAAAAACGACATGCGTTGATGCTGCCTGAGGTTGAAGAACACCAACCGCCCAGAGCACACCGCGAGAGCGGCCACCAGTCGGCATGGCATTAGCACCCACTATTGTGGCAGGCAGCGGAAGGAACGACACTCATCTCCCTTGGGGGAGACCTGAATGACCCATGCCGGTTGCCAGATGGCCATCGAACTCCTCATCCCCATAGTTGGACGGAACGGGGTCGTCGCTGCTGGAGGAAGACGTAATGCGAAACTCTGTCACAGATACGATGCGGACCTCTACACTGTACCTGAGTCTCCTCATCTCCATGATGTACGGTGGAAGCTCACCGAGGAGCTGTTGCAGCTCGGAAACCTCCATGGTGATGATACTGGGAATGCTTTGTGGACGGTCACACTAAGCGACAATGCAGAGGATAGCGAGGTCAACCCGCTCAGCCAAAGGCGCCTCATTCTCGAGCTTCTTGACCCAACAATGGTGGCCAAGGATCTGCTGAGCCATGGAAGCAGACCAGGTGTGAGGAGGAATGCCTCGTAAGGCAAAAGGTCAGATCGCCAACGGATGCGAATGCCAATCTAGTCTAGGGTCAAAAAAACCACGCAGCATCCGCGTCCGAGGCCCTACCGCTAGCGGTGAGAATGGAGTCCCGAGCGTGTTGAGTTCGGCAAACCACCAAGAAGTTGTCGAGGTAGAACGTCATGACGCTAAACTCCACCTCTGGGATGCCCACTGAACGAGAAATGACATTAGCGAGGTCACGAGGCTGGAAACTACGCCTAGCATGATCCGCATAAGCGAGGAGCGCCCACTGGAGACAACTCTCGTCGATGGAGAATCCAACCAACCAAGGAACGATACAACGCTCTAGCGTCAAGTTCGGAGCAGCACCCTCCCCCCCAGCATGGATGTGCTAGGACCAAAGGCCTCGGAGCCAGTCCTCGGGCAGACCAAAGAAGAGGAGAGGACCAAGGGCGCCGAAGGGGAAACCATCAGAGTTGGGCCCAAGGCCGCCGACCTCGTGGGAGTGGAAGCCTCAGAGCTGGGCATTTGGCCAGAGGCAACGGAGCCGATCGGAGTGGCAGCCTCCGCCGCAGAGCCAACCGGAGTGGAACCCACAGAAGAGAAGCGCAAGATTTGCCGTCGGTGGCCAGACTCATTGGACCCATAGGAGCAAGGTCTAGGACGCTTGCAGTCTTTTGCCTAATGTCGGAAACCTTTGCAACGGAAGCATCATGGAGGCAGGTGACAGTTCACCCGTCAGTGCGTCCACGAGAGGCAGTTAAGACATCAGCTGTCGAGGATGACCGGTAGGCTGTGACGAGGTGGGATAGGCTGCTTGTAGCCAGAGCCACCCTTCACCACCGGAGCCCGACGGCGGTTAGGGACCAAGGTCCAGCCATCCTCCGCATCTTGGGTGAGCAGAGACGCGGCTGGTCCATGGTGAGGAGGGGAACAACCAAGGGATACACCCATGTCGACTCGCACATGACTGCGAGGTGCGGCCCCAGAAGCGTACGCCGTACAGGCAGCGGCCATGAAACTGGAGGGAGGCGCTAGGTGGGGGGAAGGCACCAAGCACTCGAGAATGGCCTTCCCCTTGTTGACCGCCAACACACCGGCATTGGGGATCGAAGAAGACATGCACGGTGGTGGCAGAGGTGTTCTCTTGGCCGAGGAGGCAAAGTTTGGTGTGTCTTGCAGCCATCGCTATTCCTTCATCCTGCCTACGAAAGAGTCGTCGGGGCAAAAAGGGGAAGCAAATGGAGACAAGGGGGAGGAGAGGGCGGGGATGGCGTCGATGGAAGCTGGAAGGGGCGAGCCAAGGCCAGTGGACACCGAGCTCGGGGTGAGCGCCGGCAGAGGGGAAGGGGGGAGGGGACGACATCTCATGAAGGCACTATTCAAACACCATGTTTTGCTCATCACTACATTTTTTGCAAACCTGCACACAATCACAGTTAATGCTATTTGGGCAAGGAATTGATAAAATTAACGATAAGATCTACCGTCTGGGCATCAAAAGCAGGACCCTCCATTTGGAAGTGTCCAGCTCCTTCAATCAAGTGTGTATCAACCCGTCCAACCGCAGACATGAGCCTGTTTTGCAGCTGTTTCACGCTTGTGAAGCCGTCTTTGGTTCCCATGATGAATAGCTTTGGTTTCTCAGACTTGAGTATAGCATCATGATGCCTCCCGAATAGGATTGAGGCCATTAAACCAAATGGGTACCCGATACTTACATAACCAATCACCTGGTCAACTTTATCAACTGCAGATCCTGCAATTGGTGCCCCTACATCAAGAAGTTACATTTAGATACATGACCAAACACGATCCAACAGCTGCAACAATGGCTGAAGAAAACTTGTATGCAGAATAGAGTCATCTTGCTCTTTCTATGAAAACTAAACTATTTCATTGATTTCCATCCAGTAATTCAGTCACAATTGAAGTGCCCAGGGTTGACATAAATAAATCTTGATAGGAGTTCAGGATGCCTGTACTGGGTACAAGTTGGTTAGAGGGAGTGAAGGTAGCATCAGCAAGACGCACAAGTACACCACATTACTCACATAGTCACATTTCAGAACTAATCTTTAGTCTAGATTACAAGAATGCTATCAAAATATGTATAGCACATATAGTGGCAACCAGTACGTACAGGAAGAAGAAAGACACCGAGGTGGTGGGGCCACTTCACAAAACGAGAATTTGCTGAAGGATAGTGTTGGCAACCTAACAAGAAAACCTTTTGTCATTATATTTTCTTCAGGATAGCTGTCAGATATTTAAAGCCCCAAATAAGAGTAGATGAAAGATTAATACCTAGCACAGCTAATGCCAGATTCAATGTTTTGAGTTCATATACTGAAATAACGAAATTCCATAAGGCCAAACATTTGAGCCTCCTATTTTCATGCAATACATCACCCACAACTACTTGCTTACAGGCCCATGTTCCATTTGGTTAAATACAGCTTCAGAAGAGCTAAAATTGTTTGGTCACATTTGATTTATTACCACAGCCGTCTGCATGTACGACGGCCTCACGCTTTCATGAACTGAACAAGTACGGATCGCGACAGGGTTTCGCCTTGGGGGACACCAGAGGAGTCAACCTACCAGCGGAGGATCCGACGAGGAGGACGCCGCGCGGCTTGATGTTCTCGCCCACCCCGGCAAACGGCGACGACGTCCCCGACCTCGGTGAACCCCGTCAGCGACGCTCGGCCCGTGGACCGCCCGGCCCCGCGCATGTCGAAGGTGACGGCGGTGTAGCCCCGCCGCGCGACGCCCTCCGCCATGCCGCGCAGCAGGCCCTGCACGCCGCCGAGGATGGCGTAGGGGTGCACCAGCACCACCGCCACGTCCTCCGCCGATGACGGCCGCTTGAACAGCCGCACGCTCAGCTTGGCGCCGTCCGCCGTCTTCACCGTCGTCCACTCCATCACACTCGCCAAGTCCACCTGGCTCGGAGGGTCGACCAGCCTCCTGTCCCGATTTGATCTGCCTGCATTACCTCCGGCTGGTTTCGGGTGGGTATGTGGTTGCCGCAGTTATTGCTGCATGGGCGTGAGTCCATGATCTCAGTTTTATGGGCCACTCTTTATGTTGGGTGTCACATGGGCCTCTTCCATGGATGGGTGTGTTCTTCAACCAATTCGTGCGGGTCCAATCAGTTCGTGATGTTTTTATTTAATTGCAAAATCCTACTTGCATGACAGTGGGCTTTTATTTATCTACTCATATGAACTTTTAGTTCAGTTTTATATCTGCAAATTTAAAATGTTTTCAAATACCCATTTGATCCGTATGTTGTTTTGATCATCACGCGTGTGTGCCACATGGTCGTTAATCCTGTTACGTGGCCTCCGTTGACTCATCCAGCATGGCTAGCATGCGGATTGGCTCATCTCTATAACTCTCACAGCTCGGCTCCATTGTATCTCTCCTATCCTAACTCTGAGCTCATTGCCCAGCGGTGATCTGCCTAGCGTTGAACTGGCCAGCGCAAGTGGGCAACAGGACACGGGCGACATGTTTAAAAATTTTAAAAATGTTATGTTCCAATGTTTAAAGTTTAAAATATTACCAAAAGAGTTACGACAAATTATGTGGTATAGAAGATGCTATCATCTAGCTCTCCAAAATATTTCAACTAAAACAATTACTTATGCAATAAGAAAAAAAACAAATTTTAGGATCTCTAAAATTTAACTTTTTTATTTCGGAATGTTAAAGTCATATTTTTGTCTAAAAATATTGGATAGCTAGATGATAGCATCCTCTTATCATAGATTTTTTTAGAAATATTTCGATAGTGTTTTAAATTTTAAAGTATTGAAATGTAATATTTTTTAATTTTTAAATTATCGCTCATTCGAAGGTGACAGACCTTCGTTCACCGACCGGAGATAGGAGTTTAATTTATAATTTTTTAAATAAACACATATATTTACTAATTTTTTTATTTAAAATGAAAAAATAAAAAAGTTCCGTGATGGCCAGAGCCCAGATGGGTGTGTTCAATCAATTGGCCGGTCTGGCCTTAGGTCCTATTTATTTTGGATTATAAAAGTTAAATTGTGATCAAAATCTAAAAGCTGAAACAAACAGCTGGATCGTAAAAGCTGGATTCTAATCACAATCTAAAATCTGAAACAAACAGCTGGTTGGAAAAGTTGGATTGTTACAATCCAACACACAGATTGTAACAATCCAGCAATCTGCTTTTCATCAGATTCTAACAATTCACAATCCAGCTTTTTACAATCCAGATTTTACAATCCAGCTCCTTATAATCCACAATTTATAAGCTGTTTTTCACAATCTACAGCTGAAACAAATAGGGCCTTAGACGGGCTTGGGCGGTCGGTCCTTTGGGCCAAGTGGTGTTGGATTTGTCTTTGATGTGGTAGGCTGTGGCTGCAGCCGACGTACGGCCACCAACCTCGGCTCCAGAATCCGAGGGCACGGAGTCATTCACGTCCATCCAAAGTGGCGCGACAGCTGCAGACTGCCTTGCTAAACATGGGCTGTCAGTCACAGTCTTGCAGACACGTAGTGTCAGCCAATAATTAACAGCTGCTCCCTTGTGGCTTACAGCTGCGAATCTGTGCGGGTAGCAGCAGTACTAGCATCGGTTTAAGAATAATTGACGATTTTAATTTTACTATTTAAAATTTAACTGTTTGTCTTTTTTACAAATATTTATATAAATAATTTGATCTACATAACATGTTTAAAATACATTGATAACATATTTACTGATACTTTTTTCGTTTTATTTAATTAAGTATTTTAAATAAATATTGTTAGTCAAAGTTTTAATAGTATAAATCAAAATTATTCTAAAATGGAGTGAGTACATAGTACTTCTGAACAGTGTGATCATGCTATCTCCGTGCTAAATGAAGTAATGAGTACATAGTACCTCACAATTTGACCAAACATAATACATGCATGCATGAATATACGAATTTACACGATCGTGATATGCTCAAAATATCAAGTGCATCCCCTCTGGTCCCTCTCTTTTTCTAGTTGGACTGTTCTTGGTCTTCTTCTTTTTCGATTATGTAAGCACCATCATATATGCCTATAATATTACCATTTGAAAGCACATATGTAGTGACGTGTGTGTCATTTGTGAGTTTTTAAGATTTAAACTTTGATAAATAGAGTTATATTTTCATCATATCATAAAGTGGTTCTCGGATCGTTCTTAGGTCTATGCTCAACTCAATCATGCATGCACGATGTTGTTATCAACATCTGATGGACTTCACCAACAAACTTTTTCTACCGCTTCCTCGCAGAAAAAGAAGGCCTTTTTCATTGCCTATTTTCATTTTTACCTAGTTACATCCAGCGATTTTTTTTTCCTTTCGCCAGGAAGATTCCAAAGAGGAGCAACCAAAGTTAGGCATGAACAGAAGCCAGAACACACAAAAGTCAACATGCATGCATTACCCATCCCTACACCAACAGCGACAAACCATAGAATTCATATATGATAACAACACGGATCAAGAGGCACACACAAAGATGATCTGGTCCAGTGATAACTTATCACTTTTGGCTCTATTCAGTGATGTTTTCTGCTTCAGCAGCCGCAAAAGAGCAGACTTTCCAGTGGTCCAAACACGCGACGACAACAAAAGCAAGCTGTCAGTTGACTCCAAGACCTGTCTGTACTCCGTAGTGCTCTCTTACTGTGCGTATGCGGCCGTCACACGGCAGTACCGTAACCTGACGCAATATTTTATCTCGGTTACGACCACTCTCAATTATCTATTGATTCTTTTATTTATTTTATATTTTTATTAACTTTTTAACACAAATTTTTTCTTAATATAAATAAATGAGCAGGATATATAATATATGTACTCCCTTCGTTTTTCAATACTCGTCACTTTTAACTAAACACGTATACCAAAATATATCAAATATAGTATAAATTTTAAATGTAAAATAACAAAAATACTCTTAAAAATTAACTAAAATATTCTACAACCTACCGTAAATAAGTAGATACAAGATATTTTATTGAGATAATATTGGAAACCGTGTCTAAAAACGTGAAGTGATAAATATTTAAAAATAAATAAAACAATAAAATAATAAATATTGAAAATCGGAGGAAGTAAATTTTTCCTTCACTCGTCTCACTGCCGCAGTATAGCTGCTTGTGTTTCTTGCAAGATTCCTTGTCAGATGGTGCCGCGCGATTGGCTGTAATGGAGTTGGCTTTGGACGCTCCGCATGCTTCTAGTACTCGCTATCACTGCTGCGCAGACTGCTGGCCAGCTGCACTGTGCCACCGACAAGAAAAAACACTGTTGCGGGCTTGCTGCGGTACGTCAGTTTTGGCGCGGCGACGTCGAGAGCGTCCGGTGAGCTAGCTGTGTCGCGCGCAGGGTTCACCTTACCGACTGTTATCGTGCTCGGACGGTAATTGAAAAATGCGTGATAATCGAGATTAATGATTAAAAATTTAAAAAAATTTAGAGAAAATTTATGTGGCAAAATTTAAAATTTGGAAAAAAAATTACGATTTTAGCCATTCGGTAACCGCTCGGTTTTGGTGGGTTACCGAGCGGTTCGGGTAGGTTACCGAGCGATTTTCTCGTATTTTTGAATTGGTCGGTTACCGAGCGGTTTGGGTCGGTAACCGCTCGGTTTTCTCGATTTATCGAGCGGTTTTATCGAATTTTAGCGCAGTTCAACAAAACCCCAAAAAAGAGCTCAACCTTGTAAAATCAATAACTAATTCATCTGAGTTTCAAATCAAGTGAAACAAGTTTTTTTTCCCTGTAACATGATCTACATGATAAAATTATTTATACTCATAAAAAAGTTCAAAATTTTCTGTGAGAAATTGTATTTGTTAAACCAAGTTAAATGTATAGTTTACTCTTTGCTAATCCAAAAATCATGAAACTAATTTTGTTAGTCTTCTTACATGATCCTATGTCTTTTAAAAATACATGTACTCATAAATTAGTTATTGTAATATGCATGATTGTGTAAATATGTTGCGACTAGATTAATTCATAACTGACTCATCACACCCAAAAATTAGTAAAACCACTTTCATTAGCTTATTTGTACTATGATTTATGTAGGAAAAATAATATTAAACATGAAAAAGTTAATTACAGTGCTATTTCTTAACATGTTCACTTTATACTTGTGAACTTTGTAAAAATTATAGAGAATTTAATAAAACTCTAAAAAAAAGTGAAATCAATTTTAAAGATTCTCTTAAAATACGTTTTACACGAGAAAAATATGTTTTTGCATGTTACACTTTTCATTAATGTGAGTTAATAACTGAGCCGCACGCTTCAATTTTTTTTTTCATTTTTTTCAAACTTTCTCCCTATAGAATATGATGCAAACGATATTATTTTTGAAAAAAAATTCACAGAGAGTTTTAGAATTGTGTCTAGTTTTTTTTAAGATTTTGTTTTGAATTTTTGTATTATTTTTTTTTTCAAATTTTTTGAATTCAAATTTCGGTTACCGTTCGGTTTCTGAAACCGGACCGGATAGAGAAGTTCGGTAACCGTGATTTTTGAATGGTTACCGACGCATTTGTGAACCGTGGTCGCGCGACGCGAACGGGCAAGAAAGCTGGCGTCGTGCTGTGTAGTAAGTATATCATGAAGTAGCTAGTAGGAGTAACATATTTTCCTAAAAAAATCATGGAGAAACAGGCCCGTGATAAGTCGTATGTTAAGCAACTAACCCTGTTTAGATAGTTTTTTTTTTTTGCTTCAAAAACTAGAAGTGATCTAAATGGCTAGTTTTTTACTCTGAATTTTAGTGGCTTTTAGCTACCTGAGAAAACGGTTATGATTAAAATAAACTAAAAGCTGAGAGCAGATTTTGATGATTTTTCTGATTTTAAGTATGTTAAAAAGCTAAATATTTATTATAAAAGTTAACAACCAAAATTCAACAGCCACTGCTACTTTCTTATCTAGGCAGAAACTCCGAATCCACAACCTATACAAATGGACCCTAAATTAGCCATCCATCGTCCCTGAAACAAGCCTGTCGGAGGATTAACTCCTGTCGCAGGGATCCCGAGAGACCCCTTTTTAGAGATTCGGCCGGGGGGATGATCCTGAATAAGTTTGTCGGAGAAATAAATGGGAATGAATGCAACGACCGGTGATGGGGGAGATGACCTAGTGCAAAAAGAAGTAAATGCACCGGAACTTAGACAGGTTCGGGCCACACGGGGGCGTAATACCCTACTCCTGTATGTATGCAATAACTGTCCTGAGGAAGTCCCTCAAGGATGTTGCTGGTTACAAGAATATTGGCCTAACTAAGAGCTTGAGGCTCCTTATTTTTCGTTCTTGGTGCTGTGCTTGGTCTTCTCCGAGAGAGCTCGAGTTCGTATGTGTGAGTCCATTGCCTATTGCCTGTGTTGGTTCCTCTCCTTTTCTCTTCTGTGTTGCCGGCTATTTTAAGTACCTGCCGGCCGAGATATGTCCCGAACGGGAAGGAGGGGGCACAAGTTCCAAGACGCCATGACTGGGAAAGGCGTCATCATTTCTTCTGGGTGAAGTGACCGGAGGTGAAAAAAACGCCGCACACCCGGTCACCTGTCACCAAAAACGTCCTGGCAACGGGCGCCGTGGAGAGGACCCACCGGGCAGCCGCAGAGCAACCCGGCGTGGCCGCCCTGTCTTGTTCCTCTGCCACAGCAGTGCGGCAGACGGAACGCCTTGATCCTCGCGATGTTATCCTAAGACAAACCGGACGACACGGGACGGGACCTGTGCAATTAATAACCCCATGTCTCTCTGCCAAAACATGGCAGGAAATGACGCTGCGGCGGGAGCAGTTGGAGGTGCCAGGCCACGCACACTCATTAAATGCGGCCTCGGACCTCTGACTGGTGGACACCTCATCGGTGGGCCCCTCGGGGGCCTTTCTAGGTCGTCGAGGCACCGAGTGCTCGGGGGTACTGTTCACCTCCCCGAGCACTCTCTCCCGAGAATGCCTATCTTTGTCCTCGGGGTACCGGGTGCTCGGGGGTACTATTCACCTCCCCGAGCTCTCTCTCCCGAGCACTCTTTCACGAACCTTCGGGGAATCGAGTGCTCAGGGGCTGCCACTTGCAGCCCCAAGAACTCTCTCCCGAGCACTCTTGTATGGATCTTCGGGGAACCGAGCGCTCGGGAGCTGTCGCACGTAGCCCCGAGCACTCTCTCCCGGAACTTACCTCTTCTGATCGTCGGGGGACTAGGGTGCTCGGGGGTGACCGGACACCTTCACGAGCACTTTCTTTCCGGTACTTAGACTCCGTGGATCATCGGGGAACTGGGGTGCTCGGGGACCACTGACTGTGGCCCCGAGCACCTTCTCCCGAGACTTGAGCTTTTCTCATCCTACAGGAGGGACCTCGCGGGATGGCGTCATGTGGCGGATGGCTGGCCTGGCCTCGGGACTCAGGGACCCCCAGTTCCTGATACATCGACAATGCCACTTAACTCCTCGATACTTAATTAGTGGGCTTTCTTAGGTCATTGCATCCTTTCATCCAAAAAGCCCTAAAATCACTCATCATGCTAATCACCTGAGAAATTTAGAAATAACACAATATAGGCATATTTGATCATAGAGAGCAGCACGTGGCCAAAAGATTAAAGCATACATTTGCCAAGGCCGCAATCTGGGCTTTCGCGAGGGCACATCATTTAGTGTGCTTGCGCAAGAGTAGGGCCTTCTTGCTTTTTCTTTCTTTTTTGGGCGAGGCGGTGTCCACAACCTGGCTTCGCCGCTTGCCTTTTGCAGTTTTATTTGTACTTAGCATGTCAGACTTTCTCGCTTTTTAATATAAGAGGCAGCTATCCTGCCGTTATGTTTAAAAAAATACTTCCTAATTATCAGACGTTTGAAAACGAGCTCAATCTCTTAGGCCACGATGACGGAGGGGTTAACAATAGGAGCTAAAGGTTAGCAACATTGGTTAGCAACAGCGATTTCGGAGATCGCCGATGCACTACTCATGCTTCAAGGGATGCCCGAGGAAGCAAGCTATCATGGCTGTGTTGATCGACGCGAGGGCAAGGCAACGAGGCGACAGGGAAGCTGCCGACTGCAAGTGGCGAAGAATGGTCGGTGAGTGATGCCAGTGGCGGGAAGGCAAGGATGTGGCCTGGTGACGCCAGGTTATCGTGGTGGGAGCGGATTCGATGACCAGGATGTCGGCTAGAGATGGACAGTAGAGACGGGAGGGTCGGGGAGCGCTATGCGAATGGCTCGAGAACAGTTGCATGAGTGAGGGGAAGAAGATAGACGAGAGCTATCCAATGGTAAATTGATGGTCGAGCTTCGTCACTCGAGGGAACGTTCATTTTTAGTCGCACGAAGAACATGAACCGCCTTCTAAAATAGATGACATGTACATGACTAACTATGTTGAGGTAGCCGAGAGCGACGTGAGTAGCCGTGGTCGACGTAGCTGTAGTCAGGGTTATCATGTTGAGGGAGCCACACATGAAGCCACAGGCGCAATAAGACCCCATGGTGATAGGCGTAGGGTGTCCCGATGGAAGAAGATGGTGACGCGGATGAGGCGATCGTTGAGAAGAAGTCAATGCCAAAGTCGACGTAGTCGAGGCCGTCTAGGATGAGGCATGCTCCGAGTTTGCTAAGCCCGAGAACACGTCGGGGACAAAGGGACTCATTGGTGTTGCCAAGACCAGGCACACGAAGGTAGGGAGCCCAACCATACGCTAGTCTCTGAGAGACCAGCACACAAGGTCTCAACGGTCGTGGTGTGCATAGTGGCGAGGAAAAGAGTGTCGATGCATCTCGCGGTTCCTAGAGTAGACGAAGGAGTCAGGGAGGAGACTGTGACATTGACGATGAGGTTGTGCTAGATGAATGTAGTAGAGGCGGAACCAGCAGCCAAGAGTGGCGACGCCAGTGTCTGAGAGAGCGTGGCGGTGGTGCTCAATGAAGTTGGCGATGAACACTCGAATAGTGTGACGAAGACCAAGAGCGCCAACGACTAAGGTGATGACGTGCTGAGAGAGACAGCATCGATCGGCTGAAGCGGCATGGCACGCGGGACGGCGATGAAGGGCGACGATGGGATCCTCCATTCGGCCGGATCGCGTCAACAAGTGCACAACAGTGCTACGGAGGCATAGACCACGGGTGGTAGCACTGCGGCCAAAAGGTGACAGCCTAGATGCTCGAGAAGAGGGTATGCGCATACTCGAGGAGGACATGGGCCGTTGCAGACCAGCTGGGATGAACTGGGTGTGATCGGTTAATCAGACTGAGGGCGCGTGAGGTGGTCATGGTGAAGGTGTCCAGATTGGTGGAGGTGACGATGGACCGGTGTGGATCGCCATGTGGATAGGGCAGTTGAGCGTCGCACACCCATATGTGCCGCACGGGTGGAGAAGTAGTCGGGCGCCGTGGTCGAGGGACATGGTCGGATGACAATCCAGCATGTGGACGGGATCGGCGTGTAGGCGTGTGTGTGGTCGGACACGTTGGCGTGTCGGTGATGTCGACGTGGTCGGGTGACATGTCGACTGTAGCAAACATGTCTTAGGGAGATTGTAGTGGAATATTTTTAGGGCATGTATGTGATTTTAGTGATTAATGATAACATAGTCAATGAAACTAACATGTTTGTCAAGTATATATTTTAGTAGATCTCATGGATGCAATACATAAAGAAGTCACCACAATCGGGACAAAGTTTGATTAACTTGAAGAAGTCACAGAAGAAAATCCCTCACTGGATAGTCTGGTGTAGAAGAAAGCGTACACACCAAAGATTTATCTGTAGAAAAGAGAAAAACAGATGCAGCCACCGAATAGTCAGGTGTTGGTGAAAAAGATACACATCGGAGTATCATCAGGGTAGTTCATAACCTGTGCACTGACCAGATAGTTCGGTGATGAAGGATATAAAGTATCGGAGCAATTCTTACAAAAGCGATTCCAAGTGCTGAAAAATGTAGATCATGTGATCGGATAGTCCATTGAATGTATTGTGTACATCGGAGCATCATCCCAGAGCATTTCTTGTAGAGGAGGTGTGAAGAGTAACTGCATCGGAGGCTTTCACCAGAGTGTTTTACACAGAGAAGAAGTGGTGCAGTTTGACTGAAGTTAGCTCACAAGAAAGTCTAGTGATGAAGTTGAAGAATCCACCAGAGTATCCGGTGTTCAGGATGACTTTGAGTGGAATTCAGTGGCTAGTTAATGATGGTGTACTCACTGGATTATCTGGCAATTGTACTTCTGTTGTCACCGGACAATCCGGTGTTAACAACTTTTCTTAGTCGTTAGGTTAATGGCTATTAGAGGGCAGACCCCCGATGATCGACTGAGGCGGAAACTCCTTCGTGCAGAACCTGAAGATACTTGGCTCAACGTTACCTCTCAGGTCTCCTAGTATTATGCCCAACCCAATCCAATGAAAGAAGAGTCAAGTCCTGCCCATTCAAGACGCATGGTTGCACAGGGGTGGCTAAGCATAACGGCGCAATGACTCGGTACTTAACTGTCCAGAGCAGGTATCTTCTGGCAATGAACACCACAAAGGTGACTCAAGCCCATAGGAGCATCCTCGTTCAGAGTACTACTCCACCTGCTCCTGTCAAAATAGTTTTCACCCATTTTTACACATCTCCCACCATATCCCACACAATGTCAAGGATTTCACAACCATCACGAAATTCATAACCATCAAGGATTCATGGTATATGAGTTAACATTGATAACAGTAAATCGTTATCTCCGAAGAGGTGCATTTTAAAAGCGACGTCTCTGAGGAGGCATATTCAATCCTAAGCATGCTAGGTATCAAGGCATCGTCTATTATTTAATATAGATAACAATAGGTAATCCTAGGGTGATATGTATTCTAGGTGATAATATTTAAGGCATGGCATGTGTTTTCTAGGATTAACTATTACAAGTAGTTTGTAAAAGCATACATAGCATATGAGATAATAGTTCAGTTTTAGTTGATCATGTAGATTATTTAAAAATCATAGGTTCAGTATGATCAAGGAGATAAGACTTGCCTTCTCCAAAGTTCTCTTCAAAGTCTTAGTTGTAGTCAGGATCCTCCTCGCTCCTGATGCTTCCTGTGCAGGACTCGTAGAACTCTGGTTGCTCTGGAGTTCTGACTACGATCAATAACAGCTATACTAGAGAAAAATCAAATAACACCAAATAGAAAACCAAATGAGCCCTAATGGATATCAAAATGTGACAGATAAGTAGATCTCAATTTTAGATAAATTTTGGCGAAAGAATCGCCAAAATCAGAGCCAGAACGAAGAAGTTATGGCTCCCGAAAGATTTAATCTAAATTAAATTGGAAAATACCAAAGAGTACTATTCATGAGTGGGATCCACAGGCGGGGCCCACTGAACAATAACCTGGGCCCATATGAACAGTGATCGGTGGGACCCATATGAACAGTGATCAGTGGGACCCACATGAACCCTGGCACAGCGCGAGCGGCGGAGGGGAGGGGAAAAGTGGCCGACGGTGAGAAATAGCGGCGGAGCTGCGCCGGAGTGCTCGTTGGTGACACGTTCCTGCCAAGGATTCACGACGACGAGCAGACGCCGGGATACTACGTGGCACGGTGGATTCAGAGGGGAGCTCGTCGACGGTGACCGGCGACGGAAAAACTACTAGACGACGGTCGGAGGAGAGTGCATCGGCGTGAGACAATTGGGCAGCACCTTCCCTACACTGGGAGGTGCCAACCTGCAAGGGAAAGAGGCCAAGCGCCTCTAGGCATCACGGCACAACAACTAGGTCACATAACAGAGCTGAAATACGTCGGCGGTGAGCGCAAGCATGCGGCGGTGACAGCCACACGATAGCGCACGGTGATAAGCTAAGAGAAAGAGTGCGGACAGCTATACGCTAGCGAGGGGACTGGGAGGCTTACTGAGCGCAAGAGCGGCGACAGGCGGGGCGGCAGCCGATGATTCGTCGAAGAGGCGGTGGCGGCGCTATTCTACTACTGGCGCGAGCAGGCTCTCATCAGGCTTTTGGCAAATGGACGGCAACCCAGGGACAATGGCAAAGTCCTGAAGCTCCTCGGTAGCACGTGGTTGGAGGATCGACGGCGGTGAGATGTGGTGGTGTGTAATGACGATGGCGGCAGTGGAATGGGGGGGGGAGGGAGCAGATAGGCTAGGGCGGTGCTATTTATAGCGGGAGAGGGAGAATAGAGGGGCGGTGCGCGTGACGTCGGGCGGGCGTCGGTGGGCAGCGCGACGGTGAGGTGGCAGAGCGGTGCCCACCATTTTTCATGCGGAGTTGGCACTCTGCGCCATCCGCTCGCAAGCGGGGCGCGAAAGTCACGCGGCGCCAGGCCCTCGGGCTGCGGGAGAGAGAGAGAGAGAGAGAGAGAGAGAGAGAGAGAGAGAGAGAGAGAGAGAGAGCGGAGAGGAAGAGAAAGAGCGGAGAGGACGGTGGTATGGGGGGAGAGCAAGTGGCTCGCCGGTGTCACGGTGGCGAGCGCCAGCGAGGCCGTGCTGGAGGAGGAAGGAGAGGAGCGCGGTGGGGAAGCGATCGGATGTGCGACGCGTGGACGGTAGAGAGACGCGCGGCACGGGAGCGCACGTTGGGGCAGGCCGTCGTGGCCCGAGTCGGGCCAGCGCGCGTGTGGGAGGAAGACAGTCGCTGTCACGGGGGAGAAAACAGAGGGCTGGGCTGGTTGGCAGGGCCGCGCGGGGGAAGAAGGGAGAGGAGAATCCGGCCCACGAAAGAAAAAGAAAAAGAAAAGGAAATTGGTTTTAAGATTAAATTCAAATGAGAGATTTGAATTTGAATTAAACTTTGTATTAGGATCATTTCAATTAAATATATTTGAATTATTATTTGGGCTTGGCTCTCGAGCTTTTTGAAGATGATTTGAATCAAAGGATTTGAATTCAAATTGGGTCCGAGTTGGAAAGAATCTAATAAAATATTTGAATTGGGAGACATTCAAGTCAAATCTCCACTCAAAGAAGTATAAAAAATCTATAAACCAAATGCATATGAATCAACTTAAGGTAGGGATTACCTTAAAATAAATTTGGCGTATTTTGGAATACTTAGCCAATTAATACTAGTATATATATTCATATACATATTTTCTTGATTTTATTTGTTTTAATTTACTATAAAATTTTAAATTTGCACTGAAATTTTCTATTAATTAATATGCTAAATTTAGGATGTTACAGTCTCGGTCTACACATCTGTGGATTGTCCTCTGTTGGCTGCTAGTGGCGATGATTTTTCAGGTCCAGTTATGTTTGTGTCGACTCGAGCACCCCATAGACGCCTTGTTAATGTACTATGGAGAGGGATAATCACAGCTTTCATTGAATTATTCCTTTTTTGGGTTCAGTAGTTCTTATATTAAAAATATTAAGATATTTTATTACTTATTTATCGATTTGTGTCTGCTAGCTATATTTCACTTATCTTTGATATGATACATCTAATAATTTTTTTCGTTTGCACAGGCTCACTGGTAGGGCAAGAGTAACAACCCATAAAATTAATATGCAATGGGCATACTTTCTATTCTTCTACTTAAGCATGAGTTAATATATTTTTTCAGATACATGCCACAACTCGACAACAGATCATGATGCAAAATATGTAAACTATTTTTTACATTATATTTTAAAACTTTTACAACGCAAAACATTCAACTAATATATTAAAAAAATACCCATACGCTGATATGACTTCGGATCTAACCAAGGACTTAGAAGTCTAGAATCATAATTTGACAGGACGCTGTACTGTACTACCTTAATTTTCAGACGTCACGAGGAGCAAACAACGAGCTAAATAAAGCGAGACTGCATTCGCGTGCAGCGGCATCAGTTAGGTCGCAAATGCCACTCAGACTCAGGCTCGGTTTGTTGTTGCAGTGGTTTTTCAAAGCTTTTTTTAAGACCATGTCCCTTTATACCCAATGTTCATTGTACGTCTCCATAGGGTATATTGGATGGGGACTCGAACCTCTATCGACTTACTTTTATCTTAGAGGTTTTGTCATCGAACTACTACCTATCTGCAGTAGCTTTTCAAAGTTGGTTATTTATTTTTATTTTTTGATGTAATTTTTAGTTTGAAGTATTGTTTTGAATGAAATTATCAGAAAAGCAGCCCGTTGTATTAATAAGAAGATGACCTCACATGTTAAAAAAAAGTTTTTAACAAACCCAGTAAATTGAATTATTTTTTAGATTTATAACATAAACAATCATACTTGAAACAACAAATATTCCTCTATAATTATATTACACAACACATCACACCAACCGCAAACAGACCGTTGATGGATCCTGATGGACTGATGGTACATCGCACCAAACATCCACATCGACGCCCTCTAATTTTCTTGCCTAGGAGTATATCATTAGTCAGGGGATGCATCTAGATCACCTTAATTTTCACGTGTTTAGCTACTTACGTACAGTCTCGGCCTTCTTCTGACGACTCACGAGACTGGGTTAGATCAACTCAACGGGGAAAAAATGTTAGGTCCCGTTTGGTTACAATACGTGAAGTGATTTCGTGTGTGAATTAGCTCCCGTGTTGCTAAACATTCTGTCTGAAAGTGAATTCTGCGCAGAAATCACTTCACGATTTATATGGTAAGATGAGAGTAAAAAATCTAACTTTCACCTAATTCTCAACTGATTCTTCTTAATTTTAACATAATATTATCTCAAGAATCACTTTCACTACTAACATATCAAACGATTTTATAAATAAAATCACTTCTACTGTAAAATCACTTCCACTCTATTTTTCACTACTAACATATCAAACGATTTTATAAATAAAATCACTTCTACTGTAAAATCACTTCCACTCTATTTTCACATAAAATCACTCTCAACGTAAAATCAAAACTCTAACAAATAGCCTTTAATTTCACACTCAGCAAAAGCAAAGGGAGTGCGAAGATATTTTCCCCAAGATTTGATGGGCTAGGCAGTGACGAGCCCCGGCTCACACGATCTCCGCCTTTCTAGGGAAAGGGGTCAAAAGGACAGCTGGCTCGGCTCATGCACACTGCCACATGGTTCGGCCGGCTCGCTTTCCCCGCAGGAGAAAACGAAACCTGCCTCCAACACTCGCCACTCGCTCGTCGTACTGCCCCGCTCCGGCTCCCGACGTTCATAAATACACGGCGGCCGCGCACCCTCATACGCCGCACCTATCCGACTATCCGGTCCCCTCGCCGTCTGCATTGCCGCCGGTAGAGAGATCATCGATCGTCTGCCTTGGCCACCACTGCACTGCACGTATCGGCTGCTTGTTGAGAGAGAGAGAGAGAGAGAGAGAGAGAGAGAGAGGCCGTGCTGCTCGCCGGTCGCGGCCATTCGCTCGTGCCGTTTGCTCCGGTAAATGACTGGAGGCCTGTCCGGCGTCGTCCTGGTGTCCGAGGTAGAGGTGCTGGCTCCGGTGGTCTCGCTCCTGACGTGCCTGTCGTCCCCCTCGGGCCCTCGCCGGAGGAGGAGCCGCGCCCAAGAACCGGTGGTTCATCAACGAAGGTATATATGTGTATGTATTTACGCGCAAGAACAAATTGTGTACCTCTGGAAGCGCAAGATTATAGTACGGAACTCAACGAGACACGCTGGATTGATTTTGCTGTAGTGGTACAGCTATAGAACTGTTTTTTGTTGTTGTGCACAATATTTCTGAAATTATTGGTGTGAAGCCACCTTTGCATGGTTTACACGAACACACAGACCAGATTGCGATAGTGAATACCTGTGACGGTGCATGACCGTCTCCACTATACTTTCTTTTGAAGGGCATGACGATCCTAAGCTACTTGGTTTAACACTAGGAATAAGTTGGTACATGAGGGACAAAAAGCAAAAATTTGCATGCTAACTGTCCGGTTGTTAAGCTTTTACAATTCATGTATGGTTGATTCATAATCCCTAACACGAGTATATCGATCACAGGCTGAATCTTGCTGGCAGTACAATCTTGCAACGGCTTCCATAGAGAAAGACTGAAGAATTTCTTGAAGAATCTGTAGAAGTGAATATTAAGCAAACAAGGTATACTGTAAAAGACACATATATTCAGCAGTACACAGGCTCTGCTAAATCTATTGTTGCACGCTCCAGCGTAACATTAACAAGAAAAAAAAAACATACTGTTCAAAAACAAGTATATTTGGACTTCAAGTTCAAACGGCAGGAGACAACATGATAAAATCCGTAGTCAAAGTATGTATTGTGCTACATAATAGCAGTCCCCAGAATACATAAATAAGACAGACAAACAACTGCAGCCCATATGGGTATGTGACTGTAGTAAACAATACTCTAAAGTTCACAAATTATAAAGAACCAAAAGAAAATGTGACTGAAATTCCTTGTTACTGATTTCTGGTTTATTTTCTGAACCACTGAAGCAGTCTGAGGGTCAAGGTTCAGAAAGCTCATTGAACAAGGTGATGGATCCCGCCACTGTCGATTCGAAATGGGTATCTCGCATCACCGAAGATGGGTCAATGGACAGACGAGGAAACCCAGCTATCAAAGCAACCACTGGGAAATGGAGATCTGCTATCCTGTTGCTAGGTAAAATTTATGGTTTACCTTGTTATTTTGTTGTTAACATCCAGAACAGTCGTGTAAATAAAGACAAACTAGTGATGAAAGTACTTCTCTTGATTCCCAGTATGATGCCCTCTGTACATGATTGTTATATAGATTTCATTTTGTAAATTGACCTGGAACAGAACCATCAAATCTGTAGTATAATTCATCACGGTATGCCCTGTCATTTGCAAGCATATTCCCACGACTGCCTGAGTTGAACGCAGTTTTAAACTCCAAACTGGACCTTCAACAAGAACACTTCAGTTGAATGGCAGACCAAAACTCCAAAGTGAGGGTTGCTCCACCAGTGGAAAGCAATTTCTGTACTCTTCAGGTTTCCCACTACGTTTTTGCCGTTATCCGTTTACTCTGCTTGAGCGCCAGTAACACTTGTTACTCTGTATATTCCAAGCCTGACTTCACAACTCAAAAGACTGACTATGTTTAATCTTGTGGCGCATTACTTATTTACCTTCAGCCCTATAAGCCACCTGAATCTGATTGATAATGTTCTGCTCAAACCGGTAGAAAACTAAAAGTTGGATTGAGATTGACTCGATTAGCACCTATTCTTGATGCAGCCAACTACGGGCTCGTGACGTGCGCCTTCTTCGGCGTCGGGGTGAATCTTGTGGTGTTCCTGCGGCGGGTGCTCCACCAGGACAACGCCGAGGCGGCCAACAACATCAGCAAGTGGACTGGCACGGTCTACATCTTCTCGCTCATCGGCGCGTTCCTCAGCGACTCCTACTGGGGCCGATACATCACATGCGCCATCTTTCAGATCATCTACGTGACGGTGCGATCATTTTCAGACACTGATCAGTGAAGGTTCCTCCTTTTGTGTTGTTGCAGTGATGTTACTTGATTGTGTTTGCTCTTGAGCAGGGCCTTGTGACACTGTCGCTGGCATCATGGTTCTTGCTGGTGAAACCCTCCGGCTGCGGCGCCGTCAAGGCGCGCTGCGACGAGCCGTCGGCGCCCGGCATCGCGCTGTTCTACCTGTCCACATACATGATCGCGTTCGGCAACGGAGGGTACCAGCCTTCCATCGCGACGTTCGGGTCGGACCAGTTCGACGAGACCGACCCCAAGGAGGCGCGCTCCAAGGTCGCCTTCTTCAGCTACTTCTACCTGGCGCTCAACGTGGGGTCCCTGTTCTCCAACACGGTGCTGGTGTACTACGAGGACTCGGGGCGCTGGGTCATGGGGTTCTGGGTCTCGGCGGCCGCCGCGGGGCTGGCGCTCGTGCTCTTCTTGCTCGGCACGCCCAACTACCGGCACTTCAAGTCGACCGGCAACCCGCTGACCCGCATCGCGCAGGTGTTCGTCGCCGCGTTCCGCAAGTGGCACGCCGAGGTGCCACGAGGCGAGCTCCTCCACGAGGTGGAAGGAGAGGACCCTAAAATTTCGGGCATGCGCAAGATCCTTCACAGCGACGGGCTCAGGTTTCTCGACAAGGCGGCTACGATCACCGAGGAGGAGTACGGCGAGCTGGAGAACATGAAGAACCCGTGGAGGCTCTGCACGGTGACGCAGGTCGAGGAGGTGAAGTGCGTCCTCAAGATGCTGCCCATCTGGCTGTGCACGATCGTGTACTCGGTGGTGTTCACCCAGATGGCGTCGCTGTTCGTGGAGCAGGGCGCCACCATGAACACCAACATCGGCTCGTTCCACATCCCCGCCGCTAGCATGTCTCTGTTCGACATCCTCAGCGTGCTGGCTTTCATCGCCATCTACCGGCGCGTGCTGGTGCCCGTCATGTCGCGACTGTCTGGCAACCCGCAGGGGTTGACCGAGCTGCAGCGCATGGGCGTCGGGCTCGTGATCGGAATGGCGGCCATGGTGGTGGCGGGCGTGGTCGAGGTCGAGAGGCTGAAACGTGTGGCGGCCCCGGACCAACCGAGCTCCCTAAGCGTGCTGTGGCAGGTGCCGCAGTACGCGCTGATCGGGGCGTCGGAGGTGTTCATGTACGTGGGGCAGCTGGAGTTCTTCAACGGGCAGGCGCCCGACGGCGTGAAGAGCTTCGGCAGCGCGCTGTGCATGGCGTCCATCTCGCTCGGGAACTACGTTAGCATCATGCTGGTGAGCGTGGTCACCAGCCTCACCGCCGGGGAGAAGCGGCCAGGGTGGATCCCGGGCAACCTCAACTCCGGCCACCTCGACAGGTTCTACTTCCTCCTCGCCGCGCTCTCGCTCGTGGACCTCGCTGTGTACATCGCCTGCGCGGTGTGGTACAAGGGCATCAAGCTCGACAGGGGCGACGAGAAGGCAAAGGCCCCGGCGCATGTTTAGCCATCGGGCCTGGGCCTTTTCGGTGTTCTGGTTTAGAGACGTGCCGGGCGGGCAGGCGACTGTCTGGCCCGTAGAAAATAAAATGACAAAAGAACTTGCATGTAACCATCCTCTCATTGTGGATGGCCCATGTTCTATGTCCTTGGTGTAACTAACACCAAGAATCTAGCTAGTCTCTAAACATTATGCTCTGTAACTTCATGGGAAGTATTACTAGTAGCACTACTTATGCATGTATGGATGTCAACTGAACGCTCGACTTCTGAATTATGGCCGATCCAGAATTCCAAATGGAAGAAGGCTACCTAATGCATGTCAGAGTTAGCAGCTTGAGCCGAAGGCAGCTACTGCAATGCCATCACCCGCGCGTAGAAGCCGTTTTGGATACCCGGCACGTTACACGCGCGGTGGCGCGAGAACATCCACCAGTCCATCACCACGATTTTCCAGGGGCCGCGTCCCTGCGCGCCACTGCTCGCGCGTCTGAGCACCACCACCGACGCTCGCTGCATGCCGCCGCTTGGGCTTGGCTGTCTCGCACGCACCGCCCTCGTCGTCGTGTACCCGTCAGTCCGCCCCACCATTCTGAGCTGAGCATTGTCACACGCGGCGTGGCGTTGGTGACACGTACAGAGCATGCAAAGGTTCCAGCACCGAGCTCGCTTGGGTTGCTCGCCTAGCTAGTGGTAGCCTGAGCTCTGATCATTGGACGTGCGCTCGCTGTTCCATAAAGTTTTCTCTCGTGCCGATATCGTATGTTGCTTGTTCCTAGTGTGGCAGGCATCAGCTGATCGAGTTGGTAGTTGCCATCTATGCATAGATGGGTATCTTTCAGTTCTGGAACTCGGTGTTGAACAGGATGTCTGCATGATGATTGATGTTGCTGGCGCATTTGGATCATCGGTGTCCCCAGTATGCATGCTCACCAAACATTTTTTTCAGTCCCCTTTTCTCTTGCGTGTATAGCTGACCTCTCTGGGCCCCTGCTGGTGCTGGAGGTCTACCAGATGGGACGGTTAAAGATGAAGTTTTCCTAAAATAAAAAAAAGATGAAGATAAAGGAACAAGACGGAGAGGCCAGAATAAATTTATTCCTTCATTAAAAAAAGCAGTAAGAAGTGACGGAGCTTAAACAAATTTGTAGAGGGGGCCAAGCTTATAGATACATGATTTATTTAGTGCTTTTGTTTGTGAGCAAGTGATTATAACTATTTTTTTACCTAAGCAATTTATAGTAGTAGGAGGGGCCATGGCCCCTTCGGCCATCAAGAAGCTCCGCCCTCATTAAGCACGCATCATCACAATCACATTGGTTGTAGCAGACCAACCAGAAATGGAGGAGCCCATAGGCCAGAGCGCAATATTTGAGCCCATTGCACGGGAAACACAAATCAAAACTGAATTCATGCATCACGACAACGCAGGACAAAACAGGCATTTTAAAATGCTGCATAGCATCAAAAGAGATACTGTATCTCGTTACAGTGAAGTGGTACAGAAATTGATTAAGAGTTCCCTAACACTTACTCCCTCCGATTACAAATATAGGTCGTTTTAGACTTATGCACAAAGATTAAGAAAGTAGATCGAACGATCTTATTGTCCTTTATTTATTTTGTATTAGAAAAGATAACTTATTTATTTGTAAGAGTGATAACATTTATTAAATAAAAGTAAGAAAGAAAGAAATAAAAGAGAAAAAAGTGCATAGAAGTTCGAGAATGATCTATATTTAAAGAATAGTTGATGAAGCTAAAACGATCTACATTTGCAATCAGAGGGAGTAAAATCAGAAGGCATGCCATATTTTTGGACGAGAAGTGTTGGACCATCGCAGCTTTTGTGGTCCCACTTGATGAGTTCGTCCTCGCAACCGCTAGACACAGCTTGTGGGAATCATATGCGCACATGTTTCTCCGCCACATGTGGTTATTGCATTAGGATTGATTGGATGTACTGAAATCAATTTGAATGTTTGGTTTCTTGCCAATCTATCCAAAATCATTTCACGTGGACATAGTCACCAGAAAAGAAAAGACCTCTCTCTTTTTAGGACCTTTACAGTACCCTCAAATCAATATGAGCCCTCCATTTCTTTCCATCTAATGATTTATAGGTACTTTATACTAGTGAAAACTCCCACCACTAATCTATTATTATCTGTGACTAGTATTAGCAGATTGATGTTATTATGTGAAGAAAAAGTAATGACGCGTTAGTAATTTCGTGCATATAGTAGGTAACGTATTAAGGATTGATTTATTTGTTCCTTAATTTTGAGATCGATTAATTTTCTTCCATATATGTTCTTTCATGTTACATGAATAAGACATTCATTCATTTCATTCGATCCCATTCACACAAAGCCATGGCCGCCACATATGTCACCCAGGTGTCCATCTCGTCGAACCCCCTCTCATAGTCGTTGATCCCGCCACGGACCAGCAACGAGCGCGCGTCGGCGTCCGCTGTTGCGACTGCTGCTCTTCTACAGCACCATATCGCAAGCAGCCAGCGCTTCGCTATCCCATTCACAACCGGAGACAGCTTCTTTGCCGAGTGCCTCAGGCACTCAGCAAAGGACGATATACACTCGGCAAAGGGCGCTCGGTAAACAGTTTGTTGGCAAAGATCTCTTTGCCGAGTGCACTTTATCGGGCACTCGGCAAAGGCTTTGCCGAGTGCTAATCTGACACTCGGCAAAGGTCTCCGCTTTGCCGAGCGCCAGTGAATCAAACACTCGGCAAAGGTGGCGTCTGTGCTGAGTGCCACCGGGAGGACACTCGGCAAACAGGCCATCTTTGCCGAGTGCCTGGACCGTGGCTCTCGGCAAATCTGTGATGTTTGCCGACTGCAATGGCCTTTGCACTCGGCAAAGCATGTTGTCACTTTGCCGAGTGTCATGGCCATTGCACTCGGCAAAGTGACTGAAAACAGCCTTTTTTATTTGTTTTTTACATCCCATCCAAACAAACAGAAGATATATATATATATAACAAACATCACCAACATCACATATATAACACCAACACCACATATATATCACAAACGTCACATGTCTCACAATATATCACAAATAAGTTCACAAGTAATCCAAGTGCTCCATCATCTACAACCATAATTGCAAATAGAAGTACCATTAACAACCACAAGTATCATCACCAAGATGGTCAATGAGACTGATTTGGTGAAGGATTCGCTGAAGCATGAGGATCGTTCGATGCCGCCGATTGATTCTGCACAAAGGAGAAGAGATTGCATGTGTGAGACAAGATAAATATATACCATACATGAATAAAACTTTCATACTCCACTAGGTTTGACCGTAAGCATGAACATACAAACTAAAACATTTATACTCACAGGAGTAGAATAGTGAGGAGGTGGAGGTGGAGGTGGAGCGAATAGTGAAGGTGGCGGAGCTACACTCGTAGCGGCGCCAAGACTTTGCATGTACTGAAGAATCTCCACCATCCTCCGCTGCTCGGCCTCCCGCTCGGCCTCCACCCTCTCCATCGTCGCCTGCATTTGCTCCCGTATCCTCCTCTCTTGTTCCAACTGGGCCTACAATATATTCACCCTAATGTTACAATAATGCAAAGGAAAGGTATGAAAAAACCAATGAACGACGAATAAACCAGGAATAACCTCGAGTGCCTCCACCCGGTGGTGTGAAGTGTCCTTCCGAGGTCGTATGGCCGGGCTCGTGCTGCTTGCTCGAATCTGGGAGAGACTGGGAGTAGCGGCCGAGTCGATTGCGCCGTCGCCAATCCAGTATCGCCCATGCTTCTTGCCTCCTCCCACCCTCATGACGACTTCTCCATCAAGGTCCTCGGTGCTCGGATCGTACTCTGGCCCATGGACCTCCCTTGCCATCGATGTGTACTCACTAAGGCGGTTGTGGACGGTCGCATTGCTGTACGCCTCGGGCCCGTCCTCCGGGTTGTAGTCGACGTCGGACGTCGCCTTGCCCTTGTGGGCCATAGCAAATGCCTTGAAGATGGAGCAAGGCTGGCCACCATGTGACGCCGACTACGAGAAAAACAGCAAGATGATTAGAAATCATGCAGAATTGAGCGTTAGAATAAATAAATGAATTCGCGTACCCATGTTTCTGCGTATCCGCTGAGGTTGCGGCTGCCTTGATGGTGTGCTACACCTGGCATCATCAAACGCCGCTCCCGGCACAAGTTGTGCGTCTCCTCCCACTCGCGTGAGCACCACTTGTCCACCATCTGTTCCCAGCACTGGGGATGCGCGGCGCACCAATAAGGAATCATCTACAGGCCATCAAGTACATGACATATCAGAAGATGAAATTAAGCCTACTTAATCTCAAAAGGAATCAGTATTAATGTTCTGTATTTACCTGCAGGTACTGGTCCCGGGTCAGCGTCATGGTTCTTGCGTCCCTTTTGGTGACCTTCGTTTCAAGGACGGTCCCGTGATAAGTTACGACGGCCTGGATGCGCGCCTCGTAATGCATGTCCACGACGAGTTTTTTGCAGCATTTGGTAGCCACCGCATCCGCCCTGGCCTCATGTCCGTCCTGGCATCTAAAGAAATCCTGCATACAAACACGATGTATCCATTCATTATTTCAAGAATGTCCAATGAATACGATGTATTGAGCAATGTAGTGCGAGGAAGATTTACCCACAGCTCTTGCTTCACCCGCTAACATATATAGCGGCGAGTAATATAAACATCAATTGCATCTACACGACGTTCCTACTATCTAATAGGTGAGGATAGATCCTAATCCCACGCGAGGATCCGTAGATGAGGTTAGTTTCCATGCTCTACTCCTATTCGAGACAGAATTTTGGCAGCACCTCCCCGCTGTTCTCCAAATACACGTCCTGCTAGGGAGAGTGTGTATCCGGAGAACAACAGGGAGATGATGCCGAAACTCTGTCTCGGATCGGAGCAGACCATGGAAACTAACCCCACCTACGCATCCGCGGGCCGTCCAAAAACGTGGACAATTCGAAACAGATACGGTTTTAGATATGAAAATATCTGCATATTTCCAACCGTATCTCTTTCGAACGGGAGACGCCTAACTGGGTTACGTGATCTACGACCATGATACGGAAAGAGGGGTTATACCTAGGGTGACGGTGGAGTCAGGCTAGCGGGGCCGTGGCGGGTCGGTGCAGTGGCGAGGCGACGCGGTGCAGGCAGACCCGCAGCGGCAAGGAAGGCGATCGGGGTCGCCGAGGTACTCCGGCGCCGCTCCGACTGGCTCTTCTCTGCAAAAAAAAAAACATAAAACTGTCAATACAAAATTTCGGCAGCACCTCCCCTGCACGGTGAGGTTTCCAAAACCTGCAAGAAAACCAACGGCACGATAGCCGACATGCACAAGATTATATCCAACCACATATATATAACAATGTCACAACCACTCCTACGACTACTTAGACTACCACCACTGCTACTCTACCACTACTACTACCGCAACTACTAGTAATACTACGACGACGACGACGGTATGGCATACCTAGTGGGCGTCGTAGGGCGGCGGTGGTGAAGGGGCCAGGGCGCCGGTGGACAAGGCGACGGCTGGGAAAGCATCGGGGACGTGACAACGGCGGCCGGGGCGCCTCCTCCTCCTCCTCCTTCTTCTTCCTCCTTCCTCCTTCTTCCTCCTCCTCCTTCTCTTCCTCCTTCTTCCTCCTCTCCTCCTCCTCCTCCTCTCTTTCTCCTCCTCCTCCGGCGGCGCAGCGCTGGGGGCGGCGCGGGCGCGGGAGTGGGCGGCGGCGGAGCGGGGCGCGGGCGCGGGCGGGGGCGGCGGCGGCGGCGGCGCTGGCGCTGGCGCGGGCGGGGGCGGGTGCGTGTGTGCGGTGTGTGTGGGCCGGCTGGGCCGGGGGTTAAATCCCCCCTTTACCGAGTGCCCCCGATCTGGCACTCGGCAAAGAGGGGTTTTTTTTAAAAAAAAATTAAAATTATTTGCCGAGTGCCAGACGTCCTGGCACTCGGCAAAGAGGTTCCTTTGCCGAGTGTCATGTTTTGACACTCGGCAAACTCTATTTTTTTTTCATTTTTGACCTCCAAACTTTTTCTGCAGTCCTCATACAATACCTGGTACTCCATGTTCCAATGTGGCACATTTCTCGGACTTTTTCTATATTTCTTTAATTTATTTCAATTAATTGAATTTTCTTGGATAATTCAAATTATAACTGCTAGTCATTCGAATAATGAAAAAAAATGAATGAAAAAAATGATATTCATATTATTTAGTATAATGTGAGGCCGTATCCAGGAACAGACCACAAATTTCGAACATCTTGTTCACGAAACATGACCACGAACTTGCGGTAAACTTCTTCGGAGATTCTTCGGTTTGCAAGCATCGTACGTGACAACTTGCGCAAAACCTTCTCAAATTTTTATCACAGCCTCCACATATGATATCATGACATCTTGACAAGTTTCATGATTTTCGGACTTCGTTTGCTTTTTATACAATTTAAAAACAACTCGATCGCAAGTTCGTGGTCATGTTTCGTGAACAAGATGTTCGAAATTGGTGGTCTGTTCCTGGATACGGCCTCACATTATACTAAATAACATGAATATCAGTTTTCCATTCATTTTTTTCATTATTCGAATGACTAGCAGTTATAATTTGAATTATCCAAGAAAATTTAATTAATTGAAATAAATTAAAGAAATATAGAAAAAGTCCGAGAAATGTGCCACATTGGAACATGGAGTACCAGGTATTGTATGAGGACTGCAGAAAAAGTTTGGAGGTCAAAAGTGAAAAAAAAATAGGGTTCGCCGAGTGTCAAAAAATGACACTCGGGAAAGGAGCCTCTTTGCCGAGTGCCATATGTTTGCCGAGTTCTTTCTCTCTGACACTCGGCAAATAGCCTCCACGAACTTGGAGCACCAGGTATTGTATGAGGACTGCAGAAAAAGTTTGACCACCAGGTACTGTATGAGGACTGCAGAAAAAGTTTGGAGGTCAAAAGTGAAAAAATAGGGTTTACCGAGTGTCAAAAAATGACACTCGGGAAAGGAGCCTTTTTGCCGAGTGCCAGATGTTTGCCGAGTTCTTTCTCTCTGGCACTCGGCAAATAGCCTCTTTGCCGAGTGCCAGATGTTTGCCGAGTTCTTTCTCTATGGCACTCGGCAAATAGCCTCTTTGCCGAGTGCCCGATAAAAAGCACGCGGCAAAGTCTGGGACACTCGGCAAAGAAGCCGTCTCCGGTAGTGATTCGCTACTCGCCTGCGTAGTCCCGGCCATGCACGGCTTCGCTCCATGCCGTCCGTCCCTCGTGGCCCGCCGCATCCAACAGTGTAGTTGCTGCCAAATTAGGCTACAGTCGTGTTCCTCTCCTCCTCCTTCCGCTCTCTGCCTCACCCCGAGCTTGCGCAGCCCGCCGCGGAGGCTAAACCAAGCCGACCATCGATATTGCTCACGGTGAGCGAAGAAGATTAGGGCACAGACACCGTAGATGTGTTACAGAAGAAAGACCAAATTAACCTAAATGGCAGGGCTAATAAAACTCTCACGTAACATAACGATTGTAAAAATACCCTAACAAATAGATGACTAGATTTGATGTATACTTGCTCCCTACAGACGAGTAGTATATGGTACCGTAAAGGCTCTCCTTTTTTTTGGCGGGGGGGGGGGGGGGGTTGAACAACACCAGAAAAGACTTCCGAGCATTGAAGTAGAACACTTTCACATGTTCGTAGTGACACAGGTTGGACTACATGACTCAAATGATTTCTGCACAGCTAACGGGAATGGACCGAGGCGATCCGCTGATCAGAAGTAGAACACTTTCACTTTCAGCGTGGGAACATCGGCAAAAGGCAAAAGAAAAACACGGACAGCAAAATGAAAGCAGACAGCTCTATGTAAAGCACTGCAACAAGGAAAATCGATGATGAGATATATCCTCAAAACAAATAAAACAGCCGGAATTACACTTCATATGCGTCGATCTGTCCGAGCACGTGTAGTTCCACCGACCAATCCTTGGTGCCTCGTGTACTGCATGTTCTGCCTGTCTTTGACGATGCATGCGTTAGGTTGAACAACGCGCGTACCAAACCCCGAAGAAATTCCAGTTATTAACACGACTTTCAGATGATCGCTTACACCGTACTCGTGAGATCTGCACTCTTAAGTATCTTATGAGACTTCTAAAATTGATTCCCTATATCCTTATAGATAGATATCTTAAAAATATTTACTCATAAAAACTTTCCTCCTCCACCATATGCTCTATTTTTAACTCTCTATATTTTAAAATTCTTTTACGTAGGTAACTTCCAACCGTTCGGCTACACAGCCTCATCTCACTGCCGCCCCTCCCCTTCCAGCGCCACCCCTCCTTGTGTGTGTGATTGGAACAAAAAACATGATCCTTTACTGTGGTGATGCCGTTTCACCGTCGATCCAAACTGACATCTACTCGGTAGTTTCTTTTGTTAGTAATTAATTGATATTTTTAGAAGTATCATTCAATTTGAAGTTAGAATCAGCACAATAATTTACTATTAATATTGTCATCTAAGTGTTGCTGCGCCTCTCCACGGCACAACGGTCCGCTCAACATAGGGATAGGAGGGCACCGACAACGAGCACCTCGCCGCCTTGGCGGTTCATGGTTTTTGGTACAGATCCGGCCGCATGAAGGCTGGGCAACACTTGCTACCGAGCCTATGGAAGGGAAAGGGGTAGGCTGAGGCCTTACTAGCACGACAGGGGCTCGGACGACCAGAGAGGTGGATGAAGGCGGCGATGGGTTTCTTCTCGGCTCTGGCAGTGTAGATCTACACAAAGACGGCATTGTCTCCCACCTCGCGCTCCTAGCAATGAAGCCCCCGATGACAGCTAGCAGACCGCGGGCGACGACGTGCAATGTAGGTGATGGTGGTGGGGATTTGGGCTTTGGGGAGATGTCCGACGAGGGCGGCGTGGGATGTACGGCGGTCCGACATGGTAGGGCATCGGAGGGCGGGCGGCCGTGCGTGGGTGGGCTCCGGTCTGGCGAGGGAGGGAGGGATGGCGCGGGAAGAAGGCACAGGATGGCCGAAAATGAGGATAGGGAGTCGACTCCCGTTCTCAAAATCTAGCGAGTGGAAGGGGTGGGATATGAGCTCGATAAAGATTGGGATCAAATACAAAATTTGTTGGAGAAAAATTTTGAGTTATAACTCTAAATTTAGTTATAGAGAACTAAATAAAGAGGCTTTGGAGACGCTCTTAAGCCACCGAAAAATGTAGCCTTCATCTGTATATCCGTGCCATGTCTAGTTGATTTCGTGCGTAGTTTTCCAGCCGGTTTCGCATAGAGATACCTGATTAACCCACCTAATCTGTGGGTCTAGTCCATATTGTTTTTGCAGATCAGATCACGTATACGTGCTTGATCCTCCTCACGGGCTGTAAAACGCCACACCTCGCTGCCTGTTTCAGGCGGTCAACACTGTGGGCGGTGACCGGTGTTGCGCTACTGAACGATTGTAATCCTGCGCCACATGCAAGACCAGCCAAAAATTCACAGGAAGCTGCACGAGACAAGAATCTCTGCACATACATATTCACGTAGCAGACCGACACTGCCGTTGCATTTTTGTAGCACAAGTAGTCGACTAATGGATCATACAGTGGCGAGGTATATGTAGTAGCTACAGTATACGGCAACTTGGGTCACATGCGTACAATTAAAGTTGTTGCCGCGAATATTTTTTTGGAGTCCTGGATGGGACAAACAGGATATAATAAATCGGTGAGCTTGTCCAGCTGCGAGATAGAATACCTCCACCATGTAGGGAATTCATGTCGAGGAAGTGGCAAAGTCAAATCACACGTATTATCCAAAAGCAAAGATGATTAATAAATGGTTTTAATTTTCGCATCCAGGCATCTTGTTGCAGAATATTCTAATGCAAAGTAGTTTCACAGGGGTTTCGGTCAGGTTCTCTAATTACTTTTTAGGTAAAAAATATTTTATTATTCTAACCTCTATATAAGACATGCACATAACTATTTATTATTATATAGTTTCAGTCATGAGCTACGAATAAAAGGTCGAAAATAGTAAAAATTATTATAAAATTAATCAAAAATATGATGGAAAGCCTTCTGAGACTGAGTTTGTTACTAAACATCTACCCACCAATAATAATTTGGAGTTGAGATCTTACTTTGAAGCTGTAAAACACACGAGCTGGCGGATTACCCGAGCCCCGAGGGCCGACGAGGATGCCGACCTCATGGATCTCATGGGCGTGATCTGCTTGATCCAGTTCAGGACACGCCGTCACGTGGCTACCATTGCCATCATTAAGAAGGCATGAAGAGGAGCTATTGCGTCTACAGGAACCACACGACTGATATAACAAAAGCCATTTATTATATCAGAGAGGTCGATTTGGTATATATGTGCATGTAAGTAAACCAACCATATCTAATAATATCCTTATTCTTTTTTACTTGTTGAGTTGACCTTTAGAATAAGGTCTGATCGTTGTTTTTTCTAACTATTTGTTATAAAAAATTCTAGAAAATATAATCAATTGAAAGTATTTTCCATTATCACAAATCAACTAATATTATTTTTATGTGATAAATCTTAATATTTTTATGTATATAGGTGGACAAAGTTCTAAAGTTTGATTACACATATCCCTAAACATTATCTATTTGACAACAGAAATATTAGAAATATGATTAAATACGTTACATATGAGTTGACAAAGTAGTTAGCAGTCGCAAAAAATGTCTACACATAACAACAATCTTAGCTAATAGCCCGCACAAAAGGTTCTTTGGAACACATGAATGGAAAAAATACAAGAATAGGAAAACACATGATTTTGACAAGAATACAAGCGTGAAATAGCCGATTGCAAAGCACGGTAGGAATGACCGACGGAACGCAAGTAAAACACATGAATCAGAAGAGAAAGAGCTACACAAATGATTTTTTTCAGGAGATTCGCATGGAACAAAGCATTCCATAGAAATTTCGTTAGAGCTCGAGAGGTTCATTCCTCTGTTACAAATGGCCACAAGATATTTTCGCATAAAAACCGATGCTTTCAAATTCCCTTTATTTTTCATTTGTTTCAAAAGGGTGATAATATTTTGCTAGTGAAGTCTTGGGAGGAGAAATGTTCAAGCTAAAATGAAGCGCACGGCTCACTTTCCCCACAATGCTATCACAAAAAGCAATATTTTCTTTTGCAAATGTGACAAGAGAAAGAACTCAATATGCCAAGGAGTATATACATAGGGCAATTTCTCTTGTCAATTTCTCGGGTTTATATGGGAAAGGTAATTTCACGTGGGAGTGTGGATATACCGTTTATCTCGTTTTTTATTCCTGTTATTTAATATCTATTTATTTGTTAATTCATATTTTTTACCTACTCTCCCATATAAATCCTAATAGAAATTAACAATCTTGCCCGAGCAAGTGGAATTTTTCCTTCCGGTTCGCATGAGGCGTTCCCGTCTGCCGGATGCAAGCAATGGACGCCCCGCGTCCCGTGCGGCGTGATCTGGGTCACGCCTCCCCTGAACGAGCGAAACAGAAAGCTACACGTGTACGGGGCCAGATTTCCCAAAGGTCGACGTGGTTAGTGCGTTCCATCTGGGCCGCCGGGCCCACGCGCCAGGGAGGTTGCGGGTGCCGCGACGAGGGGGACGGGTGCTTTTATATAGCGCCTCCCACGGCGGAGTCGGAGGCGGCCAGGCTCCTCCTCCCCTTTCGCATAGACCACCACCCGTTCCTCTCGAGGAGAGGTGAGGAGGAAAGGGGACAGACGAGGGAGAGGAACAGTGCGGTGTCCGCCCGATCTGCTCCGGCCCATCCCAGTTGTGCCGTCCTTCTCAGTCTCAGGTACCCGCATTAGCGTTCCCTGGTTGCTTTTTCTTGTCACTGTTTCATAGATTGTTTCGATTCGGGTCGATTGGCTTGTTGGCCGGCTGTCGATCTGGCTGCCGAACTCGCCGTCGCGACGGCGGGCCAAGCTCGTCGTCGATCCGTCGCGTTCGGTTTGGGGAAAATATTGGGGGTGCGGCGCTGGGGAACACGCTGCAGGTTCGCCGTTGTGGCCGGTGGCCGAACTTGCCGTCGCGCGTGCCGGTCGAGCTCGACGTTGATCTCACCGCCGCGCATCCGTGAGGCCTTTTGATGTAGGTAGTTCCATAGAAATCGCAGCAAGGGCGCTTATTTTTTTGATTAGATCTGTTGGATTCTGCGAGTGTTCATATATGTCTGTGTCCATCGGGAGTTTGGGACCATGATCTTTGCCCCTCTGCCGTTACCACTCTTTTGGGAAACATGACATGCCACCTTTGGCCCCAATTTTTTCGCAGTTCCCGTTAATCTTGATGGAAAAGCTGGCACTTTTACATCTTTTTTATTTTACCCACAAAGGCCACCTCTTTCTCTCTTTCGGCTGCTTTTCAGGAGCCCAGGCCCCTCCATCCATGCTAGGCTTCGTCGCACCGATGCTCTGCATTTGATGGTCAACTGTTCTGATTTTTTCCTGAGCTAAGCGCGGGGTTGGCGATGACTCCACACGATAATTGACCTTTCAGCACGATCGATGGTTGTTTCCAAAGAAAAATGATGTTGCTCTGGTCACTGATTGTGAGTTTGTGACATAAAAAAAACCTATCTTTTCTAGTGGATGGCACATGCTTTCTCGTTCTCTATTTGCTGAGAACTTAATGCTAATTTAGATAGAAAAAATGGTGAAAAAAGAAAGGCCCTTTATTTCACATCTCAGTCATGCGCTCGGGAGCCGCCGCCGCCTGCTAGGACGGGGGTGCGTGACCTATATAAAAGGGAAAAATGCACAAACCCCCCCATAAGTCACTCTATTTTTGAGATTCACCCCCATAAGCCATTTTGTTGCAAAAACCCACCCAACAGTAATTTAGATTTGCAAACCCCCCAGCAATTGTTTAATCCAGAAAATAGGTTTTCTTTAATATAAAAAATATGTAAATTCTTTAATAATTTAGATAAAGGTTTTGAAAAATGATTCCTTTGGTGAAATAAATGAAATGAAATGTTTTTAATTCTATCAATCTTATATATATGTTTTTCAATGATAAAATAAATGTTTTAATTATGAGAAAAAATTAGAAAATCTAGAATAATGTTTTAATAGGTTTTCTATATTTTTAATTATGGAAAAATGGTAAATAATTAGAAAATAAAGGGAATTTTTAATTTTTCTAGGTTTTCTATGTTTTTAATTTTAGATAACACATAAGGCAAACGTATAAGTTGCAATGGTATAAAGGGAATCTTCTCTAATTTGTCCGACCGGCCTACCCATTGGCATGGCACTTGTCGCATTCTAGCGCTCGGCCTCTCTTCCGTAGATGCAAAGAGTTCGGCAAGATTTAGCATCAGTCTCCATTGATTTGTCGTTATTTGTGAACACAAATAATAAATAAAATTATATCCTTATTCCTCTAAGGGACATAATTAAAACATTTATTTTATCATTGAAAAACATATATATAAGATTAATAGAATTAAAAATATTTCATTTTATTTATTTCACCAAAGGAATCATTTTTAAAACCTTTATCTAAATTATTAAAGAATTTACATATTTTTTATATTAAAGAAAACCTATTTTCTGCATTAAACAATTGCTGGGGGGGTTTTTGCAAATCTAAATTACTGTTGGGGGAGTTTTTGCAACAAAATAGCTTATGGGGGTGAATCTAAAAAATGGAGTGACTTATGGGGGGGTTTGTGCATTTTTCCCTATATAAAATGGCATCGTGATTAACGACGCTCCACCGTCAGATTCCGTTCGTCGTCCTTGGACGGTGGCGATTGTCTCTTCCTTAGCATGTAGGGTCAAAACTGGAATGGAAAAAACTTGCCTGCTCCGGCTCGCTGTAGTGCTGCGTGTAATCCTAGCGTCAGGCCACTGGTGTGTGTCTGCGCAACGGTACAAGGCACAGGGGTCACCGCCTGCAAAGCCTGCATGGGTGGCACCGAGTCCAGGTCCACATGATGGCCTGTCTCACTCTCCAGTTCGCCGTTCCAGCCGTAGATAACTTAGCTGGACACGAACAGGCGTCCAAAGGCGTGGATCAGCAGATCTGGGTGCGGTGAGATTCGATAGCCACATGTGCCGTTTGCTATTCTCTGATAGTCCAATCACGGGGTTAGAGACCCTAATCGGCGGGTAGAGTCGTCTTGTCAGAATTAATGCATCGGATCAGCACAGCAGAGCGTCTCCATCGATGGATCTGATTTCTGTCCCCGTTTGGACTGTGGTTGGCCGTGCTTAGACGGCACGCTCGTGTCTTCGGCCAAGGGAGGCAGCATCCGAGTCCACCTTGTGGTGCACATGTGTAGCCGTATGCCGGAGTGGATGCTGCATAAATTCTCGATTTCTTCTATATTTAATTAATGATGATGATATATAAGTTATACATTTATTACTCTCATTAAATTGAAATTTCATTTTTTAATAGTCTTTAATATGAGTACTCTAATAAAACATCACTTTAAAAACATAAAACGACATATATTTTAGAATAAAATCAAGTTTAAAATGACATCTATTTCAGAACGAATCCAGTAGTAGCAAAGTTTGGTATTGCCAAAATTTGAACTAGCTTTTGGTTAACATAGACTGCCAAAATTGGGAACAAAACGAGCCAAAAAGACAATAAAAACTGAATCCTTCCAATTTTTTGCACAAAAAGCAAATGGGTTCGTAGGTTTACCACTGTTCCTTAGTCTCAACCACGGACAAATGGTAGGATTTGATGACCTTATCATATCAGATATACTACCATTTTTTCCTCAAACTTGTGATGAATTTCTTTTGCACACGTTTCTGGTGGTGCACGTAGCCTCTGCCGTCTGCACACGTTTCTAGGCTTCAAACTACGTCGGTAAAGGAAGCCGTCCAATTATGAGCCGCGTCACATTTTTCTCTACGCGATTGTTAGTTGGCACGCAACATCACAAGTGACAAGGCCTACTATCTTTAATATTTCTGCTTTCTTTTATCATCCTGGGTCTTAGTGCAAAGATTTACAGTCGAATAGTTTGTGTGGTAATTCAGAAGCATAGGGTAAGACAGATCTGAAGCAATGCATGTGAACTTACGATGCACTCGCTTGGAAAGCGAATCAGAAGATATCACAGATGCCATTGGGCTCGCACATGCTGCAATCCCCAACTTGCTTTGTCATATAGGAATATTTTTAACCATGTTTAGCCAAGAAAGTGGCATCGCATCATGCACGGCACCCGCCACGGCGCCACCCGTGGACGGGGACCCCTTCGTGCCGTGCTCTGGTTCTTGGATGTTGATGCTTGCCTCGTGCACTCGTAAAATATAAACAAATTACTGTCAACTTGCTAAATTTCTTTTTCATGGCAGTTTTTGTTCTCGGTTCACACTTCCTGATATGAACTTGTTGACTGATCGTGTTTGTGTTTGTTGTCAACAGAAATATGGGTGCCGGCGGCAGGATGACGGAGAAGGAGCGGGAGAAGCAGGAGCTGCTTGGCCGTGCCGGCGGCGGTGCGGTAGTGCAGCGATCACCGGTGGACAAGCCCCCGTTCACGCTGGGGCAGATCAAGAAGGCTATCCCGCCGCACTGCTTCCATCGCTCGGTGATAAAGTCCTTCTCCTATGTGGTCCATGACCTCATCATTGTCGCGGGCCTCCTGTACTTCGCGCTGGTCGGCATCCCCGCCCTTCCGAGTGTGCTCCACTTCGCCGCCTGGCCGCTCTACTGGGTCGCACAGGGCTGCGTGTGCACCGGCGTGTGGGTCATCGCGCACGAGTGCGGGCACCACGCCTTCTCGGACTACTCTCTTCTCGACGACATCGTGGGCTTGGTGCTGCACTCGTCGCTGCTCGTGCCGTACTTCTCGTGGAAGTACAGCCACCGGCGCCACCACTCCAACACCGGCTCCCTGGAGCGCGACGAGGTGTTCGTCCCGAAGAAGAAGGAGGCGCTTCCGTGGTACACCCCGTACGTGTACAACAACCCCATCGGCCGGCTGGTGCACATCGTCGTGCAACTCACCCTTGGGTGGCCGCTGTACCTGGCGATGAACGCCTCTGGCCGTCCGTACCCGCGCTTCGCGTGCCACTACGACCCCTACGGCCCGATCTACAACGACCGGGAGCGCGCCCAGATCTTCATCTCGGACGCCGGCGTCATGGCCGTGTCGTTCGCCCTGTACAAGATTGCGGCGGCGTTCGGGTTCTGGTGGGTGTTGCGAGTCTACGCCGTGCCATTGTTGATCGTGAACGCGTGGTTGGTGCTCATCACCTACCTGCAGCACACCCACCCGGCGCTCCCCCACTACGACTCGAGCGAGTGGGACTGGCTTCGCGGGGCGCTGGCCACCATGGACCGCGACTACGGCATCCTCAACCGCGTGTTCCACAACATCACGGACACGCACGTTGCGCACCACCTCTTCTCCACCATGCCGCACTACCACGCCATGGAGGCCACCAAGGCGATCAAGCCCATCCTGGGCGAGTACTACCAGTTCGACCCCACGCCCGTCGCCAAGGCGACCTGGCGCGAGGCCAAGGAGTGCATTTACGTCGAGCCCGAGGACCGCAAGGGCGTCTTTTGGTACAACAACAAGTTCTAGCTGCAAAGCGAGCTAAGACGATCATGCATACTTACTGCAGGAATGGGAGGAGAAATGAGGAAGAGAAGATGGAAAACGTCGTACCAAGTCTCCATCTACGTATCTATGGTTAGTCATCAGTCCTTAGGCAGGAGAGAGCATTTGGGCACAAGAAGGCTTACTGCAGTGCCGTTGCTAGAGTTACCATCAAGTACAAGTAGGCGAATTTGTCAATGTAGTGTGTGCCGTGGCTGTGCTCATGTCTCACAGCCTTGGCCAGTTCTGAGTTGTCTTTCTTCTTCGCGTTTTAGTCGCTTGTGTAGGTGGTCGTTGTAGTTCGCGTCCGTGGCCATGCCGTGCGTGGCCGCGCGTGTCGTGTGCGTCTACCATTGCGTTGGCGTAGTCTCTTCGTCCCCCGCTTGTTGTTGTAAACCATCTGGTGCTCATGACGGAATAACCGAGCGTCGAACGGCAACTTTTTTGAGTAGTTGGGATCGTTTGTCTTCCCGGCTTGGCACTCGTGATCTTCGTGTCGCTTTGCTCGTTTCTCGGATGCCCGCTTGCTTGCTCTCTCGGCCAAGATTGTCCAGGTTGACTCCTCAGAAACTCATCCACACAAAAGATGTGGCAGGAAATAAAAGCATGATGCCTGCTGTTCTCTTTGCTGAGATATTCTGCTGTGTCTCTGCTTGTCTGTACTGCCAATTTGCAACATCGTGGTCCAATGTTTGCGTGGTTGGAAAGGAGCTGCTCTCTGCGAGCTCCAGCCTCAAGTGCCTTGTCAATGGAAGCCAATTTGCTAGCTTATACATGAACATGTGACCGTACCATGTGCGATTTGATGATGTACGGTATCCAGTAGCTGGTGCTGTACTCTCCGTGAGATGCTCATTCTCTGCGTCCAGAACTCTTCGCGTGAGATCCACGAAATCCGAGCGAGGCTCCATCTACTTCGCCGTCTTTTCCGCAGAAAAGGTGGCTAAAACATACTATTTCTATTTTCAATTTACTTGTCACTATCTTTTACTAGCAAATTTGACTATTTTTTCAAAAAGGATTTATAGATACTTACAACTTCATTATATCTATTATGAAACAAACTCAGAACGCACTGTTTTTTTTTAGAGAGAGACGTTTTCCCATCTTCTTAACTCGAAATAAAATGGCTGAGAAGAAGAAGATTCTTTTTTATACCGTTCACACCACCCATCCCTCTCTCGGCTACAATTCAGAGTACCTGTGGCTAGTAGCAGCACCACAGTCGAATAGTGCAAAGCATGCTATTGGGGTCATCTTTGACAACGATCCTGTATACTGGATGAAGGGCGTGTTAATCTACGTTTCTAGTAGGTGTATATTAAACTAGACTTAAGACCACCAAGATTTATTTAGATTCAAACATCCTATGGGATAATAGCTCTACATCTTGTGTATTATCCTATAAATTGAGTGAACTTGTTACAGAATATCCTTCGCTCTACAAGCAGAATCTTCACCCTTTTATATACCAGAGGCAAATATGCACAAACAAACGGACCATGTCAAACCCTATAACAGACCTACCCTTGACAGTGCCAACCCCTAGCTCATCAAGATGTTGGATAGGCATGCATGCTCTGTCCTAGTCATCCTGCACGTCCTATACCATCATCGAACGCTGTCACGCTCATCCGTCAAACTATCCCACAACATTAAATACTACTGGGACGTGTCACTGCCACTCCACACCTCCCTATGATTATGCCTCATCAAAAACAAACATCTAGTGAAGGAAAAACACTCGAGAGAGCAGTATTAAATAAGACTTAATTGGTTAGGTGAAGACCTACTCTGCGACCAACAAGGATTGATCGTAAGAGCTTGATTTGCAACTAGGGGGTTGGTCGCACGAG